>NC_022012.1:35370799-35445799 GCF_000317375.1 Microtus ochrogaster | reverse complement strand
AAAAACAAAAGAAGAAAGAGAAGGAAAGTAGGAGGGAAGGAGGGAGGGAGGGAGGGAGGAAGGAAGGAAGGAAGGAAGGAGGGAAGGAAGGAAGGAAGGAAAGAAAGGAGGGAGGGAGGGAGGAAGGAAGGAAGGAAGGAAGGAAGGAAGGAAGGAAGGAAGGAAGGAAGGCAAATAGTAAATGGTAGCTGACTTCAGGGAAAACTAAATAACAAAGCAACTTATAGAGTTTGTGCAAAAGACTCTTTTCCCCCACCGGACTGGGGAGGCCATAGCTGGTTCTCACTGGGAGACATCACTTTAAACAAGGTACAGAAACCCGGCTTCTCTTATACAATGTGTGTTCTTCCTAACAAAAGTGGCCCGGGCTGGCCCTATCCATGGCACATTTTCTGAAAATCAATCAAGTCCTCTCATTCAGCTGAATTCCAATGGCATTGTCTGCCCCTTCCTCCAGGAGCTGATCTCTGCCAGGTAGAAAATTAAGTTTCCTTCAGTCTCCTTTTCAGACACAATGCTTCAGCATCAGAGAACCCTAGCTCTGTGCAGGAAACCGACTTCCTGTCTCAATAAACAAGCGCACACAGGCTTTTTCTAGACACATAATGGAGCTTTTTTTTATTTTATAAAAAATCATTCCACACTTAACACATCAATGAAGCCACTTAAGCTCTACCGCATTTGAATTAGAGAGGAATTGTGTGAGCAAAGGGTGTGAAAAGAACCACACAGGGCGTTCTTCAGATCCTCGACTTTTGTTACATTTGATACCTAACAAGCTCAATAAATATGCTTATCCCAGGAACTAGGTTCATTATCTCATACCCTTAAGCCCAGAGAAAGGATTCCCATATTCCTCTTCATCCTCATGTTCCTTGGCTTGCTTTTTTTTTTCCTTCTGGATTTTGGTGAAGAGATGAAAAATATTTGTATGTTTTAAGGGGCTGTGGGTGAAGTTGAGGGATGAAGCAATTTTCTCTTGGGGTTTTTGTTGCTATTTTGCTAAATAAAAGTTTATATACATATGTATGTAGAGATATGCATATCTCTTCCCTGTTGATGAATTGCATACAATTAAATAATATGCATACTCTAGATACATGCCCTACTACGGTTCCTAGCATATACACACACAAACAATAACTTGGGGAACTTCCTTTTCTTATCAAGGAACAGAGTATAAAGCAAAAAAAGAACATGAAAATTCTCAAATGTCTGGAGCTGGGTTGGTGATGGGACAGTTAATACCTTTGACAAGCATTGCTTCTGGGAATGTTACTAAGGATTTAACATTTGCTGGGACCTTTTTGGTATAATGTGTTCTAGAGAGATTTGAAAATGTTCCACAGAGAATTCAGGCACCCTCACAAGCCGACTGTCATAGTTACACATGTGTAGAAATGTAGCTGTTTGAATCATAACAGGAATACTAGAAAAATAAGTGTCTTAATCAACTACATCAAAATCCAAAATGCCAACTATGTGGCCAGTGAATTTGAGTCGATAGAATAAATTCATGTAATCCCATCAACATTGGGTTGAGATATATTCCTTTAGCTATTTCCCATATGAACTCTGAATTGTCAAGTTAAAAAAGAAAAATTTAAAAATTAAAAAGAAACTTTCTCATCCAAGAAGTTTATATTGGAATTAATTCAAATATAATAGAACAGCAATTACAAGCCCATCACTATTCTCTGCGAGGAAGTCAAAGCTGTGAAAGGCTTGCCTTCTGTTGGGTGGCAGAAGAAAGGTGGGTACAAACGATGATTATGTGGGTGCGGGAACAAATCTCAAATGGTACCTGCAAGCGGCGAGTGAACCCCAGAGCCCCATGCAGCACAGAGAGGATTTCCAGAGCACCCTCAAACGTATATGTCCTAACACGATCTTAGAAGATGAACGGGGGTCATAGTTTCTCAGACACAAGGATTAGGGGACAACAAAGTCAGAAATGTATCTGAACAGAGACATGGCTGCCACTGAAAACCTGGTAAGGGTCCGTGAATCCTCCCACCGTGTGTGTGTGACCTCCAGTGGGATGGGTCACTGATTGAAGGGTAGTCTCAGCTGAGGAGAGGTGACAGGTTGTGTATCTGTAAGCAACAAGGCCCCAAGTGAGGCCTTAACAGACCTGAGGGACTTCAATCAGTCGCCTTATCCCACTGAACTGTCTATTCTAGTCTAGTCATCCTCAAATGAGTACTCCTAAAGAACGCTAAATAACTCCGCTAGTTGCATTTTGCCTTCCTAACATTTGATTTTTTTAAATATTGCATGTGTCAGCCCTGTGGATGACGGACTGGAAGATTTGTTTACATCCAGATGTTTTCATTGCTATGTAGACAATCACAAACATTGAAAGAAAGAAAAAACTTCCTTGGGGCTGAAAGCTGCTATGCCATGCTTCCTACATAAACAGCTGTTGATGGTGTCACTAATGGCAGCCCGGCTCTGTTTAAACACTGTTATTAAGATCAGATGACCGTCTGCTTCTGCTACAGTTTAGGTCAGGCCAACCTTTCCCATGGAGCTGATGAACTTTTCTTTGCGGCAGAGATGGCTAAAACTCAAAGAAAAACCATAAAAACAGCAACTAGTGATGCAGTTAGTTGTCCATTTCTTCTTGATTAATTCTGTGCGTATATAAATCTAAGGTTTGTTACTAAACCCTTGTTATACCACAATGCTCCATAGTTACATCACAGTGCTGCATTATTATATCATAATCCTTCATAATTATATCCCAATGCTCAATTGTTACATCACAATAATCCACTGTTACATCAGAGTGCTCCATTGTTACATCACAGTACTCCGTTGTTACTTAACAATACTCCATTGTTATATCACACTGCTCCATTTTTACATCACAGGGATCCATTCTATAGTGATCCATTTTTAGATCAGAATAATCAATTGTAATAACAAAATGCTCTATAAGTTTATCACAGTGCTTAATTTTAGATCACAATGCTCCATTATTACATCACAGTGATCCATTGTTATACCCAATGCTCCATTGCTAAATTGCAGTGATCCATTTTTATGTCACAGTGCTCCATTGTTACATCACACTGCTGCATTGTTACTGTGATATAAAAAGGATCACTGTAAGATAATAATTGATTACTGTGATGTAACAATGGAGCATTTTTGAATAATAGTAGATCACTGTGATGTACCAATAGAACATTGTGATATAATAATGAATCACTGTGATGTAACACACACAGTGTAACAATGGACCACAGTGATAGAACAATGGAGGATGGTGTTCTAACAATAATTCACTGTGATTCAACAATGGAACACTGAGATGTAAAAATGGAGCTCTGTGATGTAATATGGAGCATTGTGATATAATAATGGAGCACTGTGATGTAACAATGGCTCACTGTGATGTAGCAATAAAGCACTGTTCAGAAACAAAATAAATAAATAAATAAATAAATAAATAAATAAATAAATAAATAAATCTAAGGTTTGGGTGTGCCTTATTTCTTTTCATTTGGGCTTTGTCTGTATTGTCTGAAAAAGAATAATTCAATAAGACCTCTTCGCTATGGCACAGATCTGCCCCAAACTGCCCATCCAGTTCACTTCAACTCTCACAACACAGCGGTGTTACTCTCGGTTTGGGGATGCGGTATTGAGCTCTTTTCTTCCTTGTTTTTATTTGGGATTTCTTTACTCTTGAAGGGTATGGTGGCCTGTGCTTGATGCTAGGGTTTAAATGAAGCTGAAGTGGATGCTTGCACTCAGGAGTGCACAAAATTTGACAACATGGAGAAGGAAAAGGAAGGAAAGAAGGAAGGGGAAAGGATGCTTCGATGGGAAGTTTTGTGTTTTAGTAATCTCTCTGGCTCAAAAGCGGATAAAGACAAATGAATCTGGCCTGCTCTGTGTCTCTGCTCTGCTGTTTCATATATATGGAAACAGGGACTGAAAGAAATTTGTTCATTGTTCACTTTGAAAAAAAAATGTGACTCCCCTATCCCAGAATTTTCAAGTTCTGAACATGAAGAAGTCTATACATTTAATCTAGTGAACACATTTAAAGAACAGAATGAGAAAAGGAAGAATTTTCAGGGAAAAAAACGTGAAAGTGAAGAAGTTGGAAGTTATACCATGTAAGGAAGAGCATAAAAGTCTTCATAAAAGCATGCTAGTACCCTCAACAGTTGAGCACTGGAACCCAGGGTGCTGGGAACGCCAAGATTCATCTTCCCATGGGCACCTGTGACCGGAACAAAAGAAATTTTTTCATTCACTCAGCCAGAATTTATCTAAAACTCTCTAGTTCCATGTGTTCAAACTCCAATCCTTCAACTGAGGGCCTAGTGAGGGAGGTAGACCTGGGAGCAAGTGATGGGAGCCGCGTGGGATGAGCTGTGCTGTCTTAGCCTCCTTTCTGCTGCTGTGATAAAATGCTCTAGCAAGAGTCACATCCGAGAGAAAGGCTGATTTGTCTCACAATTCCAGATCACAGTCAAGCACTGCAGGGAAGCCAAGGCACAAAAACTCGAAGCAGCTGGTCACATTACATGCACAGTCGATAGCCGAGAGCGATGGATCAAAGCATACATACATACATACATACATACATACATACATACATGCTAGCGTTCGGCTCACGGTCTCCACTTTTATATAGTCAAGACCCAAACCAAAGAAATGACACTGCCCACAGTGGATACGTCTTTGCATCTTAATTAATGTAATCAAGACAGTTCTCCACAAAGATGCTCGCAGGCCAACCTGATCTAGGCAATCCCTAATAAAGACTCCCTCTTTGGGTGAGTCTAGACGGTGTAAAGCTACCAATGAAAATTGACCAGCATAGATGTTCTCTATGACTGTAAATGTATCTCATACTCTGTAGCCAAAGAGAAATGAAGGAAGAATGGAAAGTATTCCTGGAGGAATGGAGGCTTGGCCAAAGAATGCAGAAGGACGATGAGAAGAGAAAAGTGTTGGGGTGGATGGTAAAGATACAGGGCCAAAGAGAGTTTAGTAAAAATGTTACTTGAGGTTTCAGTTTTTAGTTGGAAAGTAGGTGGGCCAGCCAATGCTGACAGTGTTGGGTGGAACCGGGTCATAGAGGGTCATGCATGCCAAGTTAAGAAGCAATGGGTAGACTCTGGCCTTAGCTTCCACTTGGTCTTCTGTTGATACAGCAGCAACTGAAGTTGAGCACAGTTGGGTTAATGTGAGCTGATACGTGCATGTGTGTGCGCGTGTTTTCATTCCACCTGTGCACATTTTTTAAAAAATAAACTCATGCATCCTACAGGAAATTGGGGACAGGAAAGGGGGTGGGTAGAGCTCTACTGCTCAGTTTCAAGCCCTGGTATTAGCATTCAATGTTGCATTCCTCATTGCTTGCTCAGAGCTGCTCAGTCCTTGTGCGTTCCCAGGCCACTTGTCCCCCATCTGCAAGTGAGGCCATGGTTGATCTGTTTCAGATGTATGGTTCATCATTTGGAGACAAGCTATTTGACTACAAATGCTCTCGATGTCCTCATCAGATCGTATGAATAATTCATGGTGAGCATGGGACTGGATTATATTTGGGTATCTTATGTTGATCATTCTCGAGCCAGACGGCTGTGACTCACCACAACCTTGGGTAGCACTTTTCAAGGGTGAAGAACACGAAACACAAGGGTTCATTTTAAAGAAAAGGCAAGAAAAGAAAAAGGAGCATTAGGGCACCCAAGGCACAGACTGAAAACACAGTGGTTGGTCCCTTATTTGTTTATAGTCGTTAGTCATAAAAAGGACCCTGCCAGAGAAAGAATTAATTTCCCTCCCTAAGTCCCTAGTAACTACTATTCTACTTTGCTTGCATGAGTTCAACTTTTCTATATTTTGCATAGAAGTGAGATTTATACTGTGTTTGTCACCCTATATGTTACTTATCTCACTTAGCATAATGTTCTCTCGCTTCATCAATGTAGACAAGGATATTGTGATTTCCTTCTTTTGGAAAATCTGAGTGGTAGACAGTGGGTGTTTGTGTGCAGCTTCCATGCCCCTTCATCTGCTGATCAACCACTCAGGTCAATTCTGTTTCTTGGCCATTGTGAGAGTGCTGCAGAAAACCTTGGAGGCTAAGCACCCCTTGGATGTCCTGATTACAATTCCCATTAGATACCTGTTACATAGTGACATTTCTTAACCATTGGCAGAACTATTGTTAATTTTTGAAGCCTCTACACATTTCTTTTCTATAATAGTGATATTTATTTACATTTTCATCAACAATATTTTTATGTGACCTTCTCTGCCTATGTTTTCCTACTAGGACCACAGTCTTAGTGAATATATGTTAACAAAAATTTAATACTTTCTACAAACCGAGTGTCTGTAGCTTGATGAAATCAACACTACACCTCTCAAGCGAGTATATGATTAAGAACATTAAGTCTTAAGAGTTTTAGTTACACTGACCATTGTAGCCAAGACCTTAATCTTTTTTATTGTTTTTATTGAGCTATATATTTTTCCTCACTCCCCTCCTGTTCTGCCCCCTCCCCTTTTACCCTCGTCCATTATCTCCATGTTCCCAATTTACTTGGGAAATCTTGTCTGTTTCTATTTCCCATGTACGTTAGACCCATGTATGTCTCTTTTAGGGTCCTCTTGTTGTCTAGGTTCTCTGATATTGTGAATTCTAGGCTGGTTTTTCTTTGTTTTATGTCTAAAAACCAGTTATAAATGAGTACATATTATATTTGTATTTGCCTCACTTAATATGATATTTTATAGATCTGTCCATTTGCCTGAAAATTTCAAGATGATGCCATTATTTTTTTCCACTGTATAGTACTCCATTGTGTAAATGTACCAAATCTTCTTTATCCATTCTTAAATAGAGGGGCATTTAGGTTGTTTCTGGGTTCTGGTTATTACAAATGGTGCTGTTTTGAACATAATTGAGCAATGCAAGACCTTAATCTTAAACTTGGGAGGTAGAGGCAGGCAGATTTTTGCGAGTCTGAGGTCAGGTTAGTGAGTTCTAGGTCTACCAAGGCTATATAGTGAGATCCTACCTCAAAAAAAGAAAAAGAAAGAAAGAAAAAAGAATTTTAGTTACATGATAGACAAGAACCCAAAGCTACTGGACGGAATCATACCTTTCTATCTCCAAAGATGTTAACCAGTAGTACACTTTGGTGTCCTCATTAGTTGCGTCTGCTTCTCAACCAAGCATTGACATTCTATGTCATAACTCTGGGTGCAGATGGAGGGACTTGAGCTGATTTTACTTTTCTTAAAGCAAATACATCAAATAAACGAGCTTGGCAGTTCCACGAGAATTCCAACTGTGGTGGTTTGAGTAGGAAATGGTCCTCACAGGCTCACATATCTGAGCACTTGGTCTCCTAGGGGTGGTGCTATTTTGGAAGGTTGTAGAAAGCCTTTGAAGGCAGAACCATTCTGGTGCATGTGCATCATAGGGATGGCCTTTGAGACTTAATAGGTAATCCCACTCCAGTTCTCTGTTCACTGTGCCTGGTTGAAGATACCATCTCCAGCAATTATGGACCTCAGGAACCATGTGCCCAAACAAACTCTTCCATAAATGACTTTAAGTCATGGTGTTTAATCACATCAGAATATAACTAGCACACCAGTTTTTCTCAGTCTCTCAGCAGGGAGAAGGCCCTTTTACATTGTCTTGGTCATGAGAGGACACATGCATGAGCTTTAGTGGACTTTCAATACCATCCCACCCTACCCTGCAACCACCTTTCACAGCACCTAAGTGCTGCAGGGTGATTCTGACCTTGTGCTAGGTTTGGGGTCTGTGATCAAACTCTTTTTACCTTTTGAGATTAGAGAAACAGATAAAGAAGAGAAGAGATGGTCTTATTCACTTGGGTTTCAAGAGAGGAAAAACAAAGATACTTCAAAAGAAAATTTTTCATAAGATGACCCCCACACACCCATTTTACAGACAAGAAATGCAAAAGTATAATTAAACAAACAACAACAATAACGAAAACCCAGACTACCGAGGGAGTTGCTTAATGGCTTTGTAAGCCATTGTTGGAACAAGATCAAGCCGGAAATAGTGCACACTTACAGACTTAGGGTCCTTTCATCTTACTTCTTTGAAATTGTGGTGAAATCCATATAACATGTGGCCATTCTCAAGTGTACAGTTCAGTGGCATTAAGTACATCCTAACTGTTGTCCTACCACCAAGCCAACCCTCTCCAAAATTTCTGCCATGTCAAGCTGAAGTTCAGTACCCAGGAGTCAATCACGTCCTATGTCTTCATCCTTCGGTGGCTGCTTTCACCTTGACCCAAGAAAGTTGTCCAAGACAAGCAACTCATATTAAGTGGTGTCATATAGTTTCTGTTCCTCTGTAATTGACTTCTTATTTTACTTAGAATAATGTCACCCACGTTCATTCATGTATGTGTCAGAATTTCCTTCTTCCATGATGAGTTGTGTTTCATTGTGTTTAGCCAAGCTATGGAAACACAGATGAACAGAAAAGGAAAATGTGGTGGATATCCACAATGTGTTTATTGAGCCACAAAGAAGAATGGGAAAAGGACAATGGATTGAACTGGAGAAAATTATCTTAAGCAAAATAAGACAGACTCAGACAGACAATTATTATGTTTTCATTTATTTATGGATCTTCAATTACCACATATATGCATGCGTGTGTGTGTGTGTGTGTGTGTGTGTGTGTGACATGGCAACAGAAAGTGGACTATTTGGGGAAAGGAGAGAGGTAGGCAGGAGTGGGGAGGAAGACAAGAGAGAGTTAAGGGGAGTGCATGAGGGAAAAGGTCAAAGAACATGATGTAGCTAAATGAAGATGCCTTTAGGAAATCCATTGTGTGTAATGAGCATATGTGAATAAGAGTATCCTGCAGTATCTGTCATATTTTATTCATTCATTACTTCTTTTTATAGCTTAACCTAGAAAATATCAGTTGTCAGATTGAGTATTTGGACTTCCAGCTGGCTTAAAGGAATAGAAGAGAGAGGTAAAGGTAACCCATGGGTCTCTTGACCCCTTTGGCCAACCTATATCTCTAAAATATCACATTATGGTTTTTAACAGTAGCAAAAAATAGTTATAAAATAGCAACACAAATAACTTTATGGTTGGGGCTCCCCACAACATGAAGAACTAGATTGAAGGGTCGCAACATTAGGAAGGTTGAAAACCACTCATGTAGAATAGTTCATAACCCGCACATTAAACCCTCAGTTGTCAAGGTAAAGCATGAGCTCTGGCGAGGTCTCAAGGGGAGCTGAACAGCCCTCAGCCTTCTCAGTCCAGAAGCACTGGCTCTGCGCATCACAGAGGAGCCCGTGCACTTCTGCCCTCAACCTTCATTCACCAGCCTTCGCTGCTCCTTCTCTTCGCTTGCAAGTCTCACTTCCACGACTCACTGAGCCTGAGTCATCATCCTTGTTGTTGCCCCCTCCCCCTCGCCATGTCATGAGGATCAAATGAAAAAGGCCAAAGTTGAATGTTGGACACCATGCCTAACATTGAAACCCTCAGTAAGCATGGCTGCATCTGTACCACGCACTTCAAGTAGCATCTTTCACAAAGGAATATCCACTCTCCTACATCCCTATTTGTTAAGAACCTCCTAGATTTCACACTCCAAGCCACACAGACAGATTTCTCAGTTCCAGAAATGGATGGCTGGTCATTCTTCACTATATATGAGTAGTCACAAATATTGATAATAATCACTATATTTAACACTATTGAGCAGCTCCTAAAAGTGAGAGGCTAGAAATTAATAGAAAACTAATATTTATAGATAATGTCTGTGAGATTGTAGCAAGTAAAATACTTTTGTTGAGCCAGGGTTATGCTTGCTATGGATTGTGGATGAACTAAAAAGATCCTAATAATATGTCTTCATAACTTCTATGTGACTTAAGATGCTGTGCAGCTTAGCATCTCATTTATGATGAGTACCATACTTTAGATGTTTGTTTTTATTTGTGTGTGTGTGTGTGTGTGTGTGTGTGTGTGTGTGTGTGTGTGTGTCTGTATGTGCATGCTAAACAAATAAGGGTACTCTCAGAGGATAGAAAAAAGTCAGATCCCCTAGAATTGAAGTTACAGCAAGTTGTGAGGGACCCAACGTGGGCAGTGGTACACAAACTCAGATCTTCCGGAAGAGCAAGAAGTGTTATTAACCATTGAGTCATTCGTCCAGCCCTGAGTGGTAATACTTCTTTCAAATCAAAGAACATTATGAGAATGTTTAATTTTAAAACAAGAGAAGGGAATCTAAATTGACACAATATGTTCTCTGTGCGTTTATGCACTGTCTAGTGACTGCCACTCTCAAAGTTAGGTCCAGGGATTTTCAAAGATGCTAGTGTTTTCTTGGCAGCTTCCTCCTTTCATTCTGTTGGAACTACCTTTATTTTTCAGAATAAAATAGCCCCAAAGGAAAACATCATACTTGCTCAATTTTAGTGTCTTTACATAGCTCTTACCAACTCAGGATCTATGGAACTTTTGGGGTCTCTGGGATGCTCTCTTCTGTACATCAGACTGGAGCAATTCTCTTTCTCATTGTCCCGAAGACCTGTGCCATTACCATCTTGCTCTGGCTGATTCCAGGAAGCCCTTATGCGACAGCAGCATGCATAACTTCACAAGTTGTCTTTTAACAGTCCAGGATTTTTAAAATATAAAATTAACATATGTTACTTACAAAGTTAATCACTAACAATTATAAGCAAACACATTTCTTCAAAACGTCTATCTGGTGTCAAAACAATTGGTGAGTTTCATGAAAAAGTTAGCTAAATGAAATCATACAAATGAAGCTGTCTACTAAAACTCCCACATTATACTTAACTGTATTTCTTTCATTTTGTGATAACGTATCCTAGATAGATGCAGCTTCAAGGACAAATAAATATTTAGAAGAATTTTAAAGCTTATCCATTTATATTTCCATGTATGGGTGCACACACTTTATATATGTATGTGTGTGTGTGTGTGTGTGTTCAAATATGGAGTTATTACAGAAAGAACATATATTTGTTCTTAATATAGTATATTTAATATAAAAGGAAATAATGTATTACATCTATTGTTTTATTTCCCATAAAAGGGAAGGGTATATATTTTGTCTATACTTGTTATGTTTAATGTTCCTATGGCTATATTGGAAAATCTGGCCATAATTTCTCATAAAGTAAGTGTTACATACCAAAGACACGTGTTCTTTTGTCTGTAATACGTAATGTAATATGTAATATGCATGTAATATGGAAGTTTCCTTCAGACCAGACATACAAGCAACTTGAGGAGGTCTGTTTTCTTGCTATAATGTAAGATAAAGGAGGATGCTTGCATTGAAAACATCACTTGATCCCAACTTGGATTTGATTTGGTTTTACGATGATCACAGAAAATGATGAGCATTTGTTTCTCACTTGAGTTCCAGGGGCTCCATCAGGGAGGCCTGTGAGTAGGAGGCAGTGTGTCATACCTCCCGTCTACAAGAAGACAGAGGTGCCAGTGCTGGTGAGAGCAAATGCTGTCTTGTAATTTTGAGAATCCCTTCAAAATAGCAAGAACCTGAGAAATCTTCAGCGTCTTGTAGTCTACTGTTCAGATCTTTAAGTGTATGCCATGCCATACACTACCTACTGAAGTGGGAAACTAGCCAGGTTCTTACCCAGGAATCTCAGGAGCTACATACTGAAGGAGAGTCAATGTATGTGTTATTAAGTGAAAATATTCCTGAGAATAAAACTCCTTCATCCATTACATAGAAGAAGTTAGGACTGGAGGCATTGGAGGAGAAAGATGAAGAGGAGGAGGATGAAGAGGAGGATGAGGATGAGGAGAATGAAGAGGAGGAGAATGAGGAAGATAAAGAGGATGAAGAGGAGCAGGAGGAGGGTTGGAGCAAACCCTAGTGTTCACTAACAGTCAAGGCTGACTTTAAGGCCAACAGGTATAATATGCGGCAACACTACTGTTAAGCTTCATTTCCCATCTCTATGCTGAGACTTGAGCTGGGCCCAAGCTTGGGCTCTTCCAGGAAAGCATTCTACCACTGAGCTACATCCCCAGCCCTAGTTTCACTTTTGGAGGAAAATGCTTCCTAATTGGCCAGGTGATACATTCAATGTTTCTAGACTAGAAGATTTAAAGGCAGTTTCTTAAACTCCTCATTTATGCACTGTGTAATGAATATGGTTGTTTATATTTATGTCATAGCATGGCATAGGTTTTCCCTAAAATATGTTCCATCCTATGCCTAGTATAGTTCGTTTAACATATTACTTGGTTCAGAAAACACAGTTGGACTGCAGGTAGCTCAGTAGTAGAGTGATTGCCTATTATGTCCAAGGCACTGACTTTAATGGTTCCCTGGTCCACCAAAAATAAAAATGCATCAGTGTCAAGCCTAGAAAAATTAACAGTTCTAAATGAATGTTCATATTTATATTACTAAGAAAGCCACATGTCTTCAACATTGATTTTGAGTATAGATCTACGAACTCTGGGCTGCTATTGGGCATTCAACCTTTACAAAGTTTAAGTGCAACCTATACAAAATGAACCAAGACACGCAGCTAAACAGTTAGACTTAGACTCATGTATGATAGAAATAGGGTTCAAAATAGTACAAGGTAATAGGCGGTTCAAAATAATGGTCTCGGTCATTGTTCTAGTGGCTTACCAATTAATTATTCAACAACATGAATGAATACAGGTGGATGAAAGAGATTCACTTGTTCCATTGATCTGGATACTCCAGCTGGTGCCTCAAATACTGAGAATAGGGTCCTCAATAAATCAACCTTATGAATTCAAAGAGGAAACTCATTTCATGTTGCATTTCATGTGAAATGATCACGCAAAGCCTGTCAGGTCTAGTAGGGTCTAATTGACACTACTTAGTCCTCCCATCCACAGAACTAGTCTCTACCTTAGGGGAATAAAAACCTTCTGAGGAGAAACAAAGTTCTGTGTTGAGAGAAAATAGCACAAGGCTAAACGATGGCTAAATAAAACCTCATTTTTTTTTTTTTACCTACATACGTGCACATATTTGTGTTCTTACCTTCCATCTAGGCTGCCTGTCGCAAATAAGACTGGACAAAGTATATTAAATGAGTATTTTAAGATTTTGAACAATGGTGGTTACTGTTTTTTTAAAAATATTTATTTATTTATTATGTATACAGTATTCTGTCTGCATGTATGCCTGCAAGCCAGAAGAAGGCACCAGATCTCATTACAGATGGTTGAGAGCCACCATGTGGTTGCTGGGAATTGAACTCAGGACCTTTGGAAGAGCAGGCAATGCTCTTAACCACTGAGCCATCTCTTCAGCCCCCGGTGGTTACTGTTAAAACCAACAAAAAAAGATCCATTCTATCATCTTCTGGGGGATGCTTTCTAAAATGCAGAACAAGAAACCATATTCTGGCCATCCCTGACTAAAGATATAGCCATTATGAACCTGCTATATTGATGAGAACTTATGGGTCAGCATCCCAAATCAAAGAAGAGGTTGAGAAATCTATATAGGGGATCCCTAAGTCTGTGGCTGAGCACGGGGCTTCATCTAGGTACAGCCAGAAGTCGAATGAGCAGCTTAAAACAAACAAAATGAACACAGATGATTGGAAGAGAAAATGAGAAGAACAAGTACTAGGGATAGAATGAGGATGAGGCTTCCATGTTCTACTATCCACAGACCAGCAGTCTCATTAAGCTTACAATATTGATTAGAGAACTCAGAAAAATCATTCCTTCGGGGGAAAAAAATATTTCTAAAGAAGATTCAGCAAGACTCAGAATCAAGTTGACTCTCCTTCACTGCTTTCCAGAACTCAGCTCAACACTGTTAAAGCAGATAACAAAATCCAGACACTGAACAACAGTCAGCTCTATAACCCTCGGCATCAAATTAGAAATTATTCCTAGTATAAAGACAGTAGCCAGAAGGAAAATCAATCAGTAGAAACACACCCAGAAGTGACAAAAAGAATGGCATTAAGAGACATGAACAATAAAACAGCTACTGTTGAAATGCTCAGGCATCGAGGAAAGCATAAAGTAAAACAACAAGTAGGGAAACGTAATGTAAAGTGGAAGCACTGTAAAAAGAGTATAAAGGGACCAAAGACAGGGCCTAGACCTTCTTCCCAAACAGAAAAGTGACTACATAAAATGGAAAAGTCATTGGATGAGGTTAACATCAGAAGAAAAGATAAATTGATTCGAATACACAAAAAATAGAAGCTATCCAAACAAACAAGTGGGGTCAGGGTGCGGGGAGGCTAAAATGTTAGGATTCACTGGCCTCGGAAAAGATTTAATTTTACTCTTAAATTACAGCACCAGGGAGTGAGATGGTTTCTCAAAGCAAAATCATTGGAGGTTCTCTCAATTCGAGAAAAACATCAATTCTGAGATTTTAGAAGCTTAATTAATCCCAAAGAGGATAGTTCCAGGGAAATCTACTTGAAGATTTATCGTCATTCAACAGCAAAGATCAGTAATAATAAAAATGTCTAAAAGGTCAGAGAAAAATGACTACATCGTAAGGAAAACTAGTGACGTCATGTCCGATTGAAGCCAGAAGAGGAATCCTAAACATCTCCAGAGATGGACATGATTGGGGTAGCCAAAGTAAGGGAGGAAAAAACAGATGAACATGCAGAAAATCTCCAATAAGATAGTCTGGGATAAGAAACCTCAGCACCCTAGAAATTCAGTGTGTTTACTTACCAAAGGCCGGGATATTGCATACAGTTGAACAAGGGGATGGGGCTGTTACATACAGATAAACAAGGAAAGCCAGGTTTATGGTATACAGCTGAATCAGGGAGACAGATTTAGTTCATCTGGTAGGAGCAGGGGCCATAGGGAGATAGTCTTTAGGTGATGAAGAGGGGAGAAAGCCGTGGTGGACTTTTTCTGAGCATCCTGTCAACACCCACAACAGTCCCCCGGAAAAGGACTTTGATATTGACCTTTGAGCATCACCCCAAGGGGAAGGATTTCCCATTTCCTCCACCGGGCTGAGGCTATGGGGTACTTGACATCCTCGTCCTGTCGCATAGGGCTTCCTCCACTTCCGAAAACTGACAGATTTTTAAATGACAGAAAGGAAAACAGCAGGCAGAATTCTATGCGGAGTGGGAAATATTTCTTGAAAATACAGATAAGCTAATTCTCGACTTTACAAAAGGCTAAGGATGTGACACCAGCACACCTGCTCTACCGTAGACAAAATGATAAAGGAAGCTTTTAAGCTGAAAAATAAACAGCCGATTTCGGATTAAAATTCAGATTTACACAAAGCGATGAAAACCTCTGAGAACAGTAACTACATGGGTAAATATGAGCCAGGTTTTGTTCTTTAATTTCTTATAAAAAATCATGCATTGTTTAAAGAAAAAATAGTAACAATAAATTGGATTTTTTTGTAACATGTAGATATGATACTTGCAAAAACTGGGAGACAAAAACACATGATAAATATTTGTGTTCTTTGTGATGGGGTGGGCTGATTTTAAATCTTGACAGCCTGTGCTAAGGTAAAGTACCTGATTAATGCACAATGATTCTAAGGCCAGAGCATCTGCTGGGAGACTGTGTCTTCTATATACCAAAGGGAAGCTGCACCATGAAGTCTTAACAGTATATATGTAGAGATGGCAATTCCAGGTGGAATGCCAACCTCAGTGGGAGAAATCTCACAGATTGAAGAGCTACAGGCAATTAACTAATGGCTGCTGAGAGGGGGAGAATCAGTCTTTAGGGATGGGTCCCCTGATAGGTTATGAAATCCCAACTGGTCAGCCCTACAATCATATACATATGAGCAACACTAAATGTTCTCAGGGGGCTGTGTGTGTGTGTGCGTGCATGTGTGTCTGCGTCTGAGTCTCTGTGAGCGAGCACAACTATGATGATTAAAGAAGAAGAGATGATAAATTTGGGAGGGGGTGGAGAGGGGAGGAGTTGGAAGACGAGGGTGAAGTAAAAATGATGTCAGCCCAGCATTAATGTATGAAATCATCAAAAGTAAAAAAGAAAGATGGATGTAAGCTTTTCAAGCCTTTCCACAAAGACTCCAAACAAGGATGGCTTCATTGGTAAATTCCATCAAATAATTAAGGAAGAAATAATTGTATGTACTGTGAACTTTTTCAGACATACCAAGGATGCGAACTTTTCTAAATATAGGTACTATTAAAAAATATTATGAACACTGCCAATTAATATCTCTCATTAACACAAACACAGAGAAAAATAGCAAAGTCAAATTCAGTGATACATAAACATATCAATGCAACAAGGGATTCTCCCAGAAATTGTTTTTTTTAATATTTAAAATAAAACCTATGTTTATCTATAGACTTAAACAATAAAATACAAATCATTTTATTATTTTGCCAGTTGAACTAACATTTCACTGAATTCAATTATAAAAACAGCCACTCTCAGGGAATTAGCCATGGATACTAACTTTAACCTGATGAAGGACACTGATTTTCAAAACTACAGGTGACAGTACATTTATTCAATACTGAACTGAACAATTTCCCTCTCCATAGGATTCAACAGTGCTAGATTCTTATCCTCCACTCTTCCTACCATCTTTTACTGGAGAGAAGAAACGAAGAAGAAGTGAAGGCACCCAAGGTGGTGGTGCACACCTTTAGCTTCAGCACTGTGAGGCGGAGGCAGGTGAATTCCTGAGAGTTAGAGGTCAGGATGGATTAGTGAGGTCCAGGACTGCTAGGGCTACAGAGAGAGACCCTGTTTCAAGCAAAGCAAAGAAAGACAAGACAAGACAAAACAAAAACAACAACAACAAACAAAAACAAAAGAAAAGAAAGGAACAAAGGGTGCAAGAAGTGACTGAAAAGACAAAATCAAGACTGTCTTGTACACAGTATGTCCAGAGAAATCTAAGGAATTAAAAATATATAAAGTTAATAAATTCTCAAAAGTACACAAAATCAATTAGATTTCTAATATTATCAATCAAAGATTGAAAGACAGCATGGTCTTAAAGATTAACAAATACACTCATAAGTAGAAAATGAACCCATTTTGCATGATTACAATTAAGATGAGGAGTCAAAATAACTGAATGGGAAAAACATACTATTTTCAAATAATACCACAATAACTGGCTGGCTGTACGAGGATGAGGAAGTGGAAAGAAGCTTAGACCTTATATTATATATGAAAGTTGATTAGAGCGATTTAGAACAAGCAATACAACTCTATTAAGTGTAAGATTTTACAAAGGACAGCTCGTTGTGTGAAGCACTTTCTATGTGCCATGTAAAGCTGCATAGAGTGGTATCTTATATCAAGATGGGACGCGGAGAGCAGAGGCAGCAGAATTCACAGAAGCTTATGGGCCAGTTAGCAGGACATACAAGTAGTGAGCAACAAAAGACTCTATCACAGTGGAAAATAAAGAGAGCACTGTGTGTGCTCCCTGGCACTCATGAACACACACACACACACACACACACACACACAAATACACAAATACATTAAGATTTAGGGATATACATGTATTTCTTAAAAGGGACTTAGGAACGTATGAAATATAAAGAAATAGTTTTAAATAACGAATAAAGTAGATGCAAGGTACCTTACAAAGGAAAGCATATGAATGACCGTTAGCCACAGGAGAGGTGTTCAATAACATTTTTTTTCTGCAAGAAATGCAAATTTCAGTCACAATGTGCTACCACAGTGCACCTAGTAGGAGGGCTGAAAGATCAGCCACACCTGGTATTGCTGGGGAATGGAGCAACTACTGATGTGTGTTCTTCTGAAAAGGTGTCTGGTCATTATTTACATAAAATCATCCGTATTCTTCCTCTATGATTTGCCGCCTTCACTTCTAGGTATTCACCAAAGTGAAATGAAGTCACATTACACAGACGGTAGTGCAGAAACCATTCTGTGGAGGTTTTCATAGGATCGTCCCAAACTGAACACTACCTTGACGAGCACCAGTGAGAAACAGATGATTGTGTATTCACATAGTGGCAGCTGCTTGGCTGTCAAAGGCATTCCTAAAGCCAGCAGCAGGAAGGAACTTCAATGGCACTGGAGCAAAAGAAGCCAGGTCCAAATCCTATAAGACTGCATGATTGCATGCAGTGTCCGAAGCCCCAGAAAAGGGCAAGAACCGAAACCAGAGCAGTGGTTGTTCTTGGAATTAAGAGTTGTTGAAGGAGACAGAAGCAAGAGGATCATTGGGGAGCAATAGAAATGTCCTACGTAGATCCCCCTGCTGTTGTATTAGCTGTGAAATGTCAGCCTGGTCTAATGTTGCTGATAGAAATTTGACCTTGATGCCGGGGTTTTCATTTGCTCATGCATGATTCTATCTGCAAGAAGTATTCGGAGCCACGGGAAGCTGTACCCAGCTGAACACAACCAAGCAGGAATATAAAATCTCTCTCTCACACACAATACCTCGAATCTGTGCTGGATCTCTGAGCTCATCCATGTTGTTAGGAAATAACCACCCTGTTCAGTGCTCACTTCCTTGTAAGACAAAAGCGTGTCTTTTTCAAGGTAAAGTAGATTTTGATTTTTTTTTTTTTGAGATAGAATCTGTATAGCCCAGGTTGGCCTTGCACTTGCTACATAGCTGAGAATGAACTTGGTCTCCAAAATCCTTCCACCGCAGCCTCCCAAATGCTAGGATAACAGGGGCACCCTACACTCCTGGTTATGTGTAGTGGTATCAGAGCATCAAGCGTGCTAAGTAAGCATTCTGCCAGACCCAGCATGAATATTTATTACAGTTTTTTAAAATTTTTAATCGTCAACATGTAAAGTCACGTTTTGCCAGGCTCCTACATGTCATGTCCCTGAGCATTTTGTCCCAACTTCATTCTTTTTTTGCATAAACCTGACATGGCATTTTTAGTGCTTGATTTTGCATGGCAAGTGTGATTTTTCCTAATAAACGTTCAGTCTGCGATGTAGCTCAATTGGTAGAGTGTGTGAATCTCTGGCTTGACCCCTAGCACCACATCAAGCCAGGCATGAGAGTACCTGGTTATCCATAATTACAGAGTATCTGTAATCCCAGCACTCAGAAGATGGAGACAGGAGGATCAAAAGTTGAAGGTAGTTCTTGGTTACATAGTAAGTCCCAGGCCAGCCTGGGCTACATGAAACACTGAATCAAAATTAATTCATTAACTGATTAAAACATCCCCTCCTCAAAAATACATATTCACCTTAAAGCAAAAGTGATGGGTATTGCTTAGATGGACGCATTTGTCCAATTTAGTAGACCTTTCCGAACTGCATTCCTAAAGTCTGCACTTTATGACGGGTAAGAGATGCCGGTGGTAACATTAAATCAGATTAGCGCTTTCATTTTTTCTAAAGCCCATTTCTCATCCATACGTAGGCATTAAGCTTCTGGTGCATCTCATTTTACTTCCCACTGAGTCCCGAACTACTCACAATTCTCCGGCTATGTCAAGTTTGTTCGTGACTCTCTGACCTTGACATTACTTATGTTTACAACATCACATCTCCCATCTTTGCCAGAGTAATTATTAACAGTCATTAAATTTTAGCTAAAATATCACTTCCCTTGGGACTTTTCCCGCCTGCCTCCTCCTCAGTCTGATTAAACACCCCTTGCTGAAGCCCTCACAGCCTTTGGACTTACTTTTAATTGTAGATTTCTGACTCGTTTTGAAGATGCTAAATATTTGTCATTTCTCTGAGATCAAAGCTTTCAAGTTGTCTGTGTGTTTAGCCCAGAGTCTCCTCTCCAGGATCAGTGCCTGGCACGTATGAACCGTGCAGCATAACGTTATCTGAAAACCACCTGGTCAGGAGAGTGAGCGGGCTGTTTGTTGTGCTCGTTTTACTGGTTTCCTACTGCAGATGAACAGTCTAACACAAACATGGTGGCCTAAAGAATTCACATTTAATCACCTTACGTTCTAGAAGTCACATGGTCTCAAAGGACTCAGTCAACGAGTCGTCGGGGCTGTGCTCCCATGGGAACACTATTTGGAAAGTCCTCTTCATTGCTACTGCTGGTTTCTCAAGTCCCGTGTTTCTGTTTGTATCCCCTTCCTGTCTACAAAGACACTAGCCACATCTCTTCTCCTGTTTCCTCACCTTTTCCCCCTGGACACCAAAGGCCTGATGCCCAGCGGCTTTTATCTGAAGGAAGGCAGGCTGGGTAGGAAGACCTGGAATTCAGCAGTAAGAGGAGAATCCCATGTTGTCCTGCCTGGATTCTGTAGACTCCAGCCGCTTGCCCACAGTAAATGACGGGTGCGTTTCTGTTGTCTTAAGGAAAACTGCTTATCATTTTCTGCTCCGTCCATAGTCCTTAGCATAAGGATGCCTGTGATGACTTTGGATTGACCTGGCTGATCCAGATTGAACAGTGTAACATCTTTAACTTTTATCCTGATCCTATCCCAGCGTTCCTCTTACAGGGTCCCAGGAATTCAGACATAGGCCTACAAAAATGCTCCCTTTCGTCTGTGCTTTGCGCTGACTGCTCCAGCCTCCTGGAATACCCTTTCTGTGTATTCAAACGCCAGGCTTCCTCTCAGACCTCAAGTCTTTGTCTTAAAGTTCTGTTAATGAGATTATCTCTATCGATCTTCTTTTAAATCCCAATAGATTATATGAGTCAATTAACTTTGCTTTCTGCAGCCATATACCCCAGCATCTAGACTCCACCCTAGAGTGCATAGTGAGTCAGGAGGCGCCTGATGCATGTCCGTGAAGGCATATAAAGTCCACAGGCATGATCCTTACTGCACGTCTAACCAGAGAAGACGTTCTACAGCCAAAATAGAATCAGAACTACATTCATTTTGCAGAGCCCACTGTGGAAAGTAAATTCCTGAAAAAAATCTCACACTGTGACATTGTATTTATAAAATCTGAGATATGGCATTGAGATAGTGCAGACCCAGAGGTTGGAGCATCTTTGAAAGGCTCTGATCAGAGGGTTCTCTCCAGCACAGACTGTCCCAGGCCAAGATCAGCAAGGGACACTGCAGAAAAGAGTCTCTAACAAAAGCAAAATACTTCAGAGTTAGTCAAGCGGTAGTAGGGCTGCTGTGCAGATATTTGTCATGTCAAAATTTGGAAAGATCTAGAATGTAATAATCAGAGTCATCGGTGGAATTAGTTGTGATTTTTTGAGAGTACAATGGCCCTATTCCTTTCTTGCTTGAGTATCTATCCTGTCATAGCATCGTGTGCCTGTCAACCCTTCCCTTGGTTGGCTGCATTCACAAAGTCCAATGATAAAGAAATCTAGTGCTGAACTCTTCCTACAAATGCAGGGAATAGGCTCATGCTCAGAATGGTCATTTGAAGCAGGAATGCAACAGGAATGGGGCCCTTCAAATGCATATTGTCTTTATAACAATGCCATGTATTATAAGGGATGTCTGTGTATGCAGACATGTGCTTGTACAACTCGCATACAGCTCATGTGTGTGTATGTGTGTGTGTTCCCTCAGTTTTGATCATAGGGTTTTGAAGAAACAAGATCTTTCTGGTCTCCTGCAATCTGAAAGTATAGTTGATCTTATAGGGACTTTAAAATATAAACACTGAGTGCCATGTTGATATTATAAAGTTGGAAAAATGAGCTGGATTGTAGTTGCCACACGCAGTGGGAATTGCTCTTATTTGGACTAACTCTGGCTCGCAGAAGGTATACCTATTTTTTTTTCTTTTTTGTCACTACAAAACTGAGCCAAGCAGTTCCTTTCCAAATATCATTACATAATGAGAGAAAGCGAAAGGAAAATAAACAGAATGGTAGTGGTGGTGGGGGAATTACAAGAAATCAGCTTATAACCCAAAGGGCTCTCATCCCACCCTGGGTTCTTTGTCTGTGTTCTAGATGCTGTCTCAAAACAATTGCATCCTATAAGTTCCAGAGCAAGTAGTAGGATGCAGACATTTTACTGATCCGTCACCTTTTCACTCCCAACCTATTACTTTGAATTTAAAAAAAAAAATCTTTATCCTGTGTCACTATCAAACCTAAAGTCCAATATTATTATCCTTTCTAAGGGTGACACTTTTTACTTATTTGAGTGACACCTTCCAAGTTAGACCTCATTTTATATCCACAGAAATGGGGACAGGTCCTGTATAATAATAACAAAAAAATACACTAATCTGGTAGTTGAGTAACCTAAATTCCTGTCCTGGTTTTCTCAGGAGCTTAAAACTTGAAATCTCCTCTGTGAAAATACAGCAACTGACCCTGCCTATCTCTTGTGTTCACTCAAGCTCTCTGTGTCTATGATCACCCTTAACCAACACTACTGAGATTCTTCTAGAAGCAGGATACTTGCCAAACAACAGCTCCATCTTTATTTCTTCATTTTAGTCCTACCCCCAATCTTTATTAAGAGACAGAGTCCCATATTGCCCAGTCTGGTCTAGAATTCTCTATTGTTATCCCATTTGGCCTTGAATTCATAACCCTTCTGTCTTAGCCTCCTGAATTCCATCCAGGTTTACATGATCAGTATCTACTGTGTCTTTATTTGTTATTGTTGTTTGGTTGTTCAGTGCTGGAGATTGAACCTAAGAACCTCACGTATCTTGGCAAACACTAGAACTGAGCTCCATCCCCAGTCATTTCTATCTTGATTTTTCTAAAAATAAGATCAAGAAACTTTGCAAGGTCTTGTGACTTCCTAATGCCATACCACCTACAAATGACATCGCTCAGAAGCCATGCAGATCTTATCTCTACAATGTTATGCCAATGTCCTCAAGAAAGACATCTCTATATTTACAGACGGACAAGAACCCAGGCGATGGACATCTGGTACCCCTCACATCCACCACTCATCAGGCTGTCTCAGGGATGTGCATATTCAATGACTTAACCTCTGCTGATTAGCTTACAGGTGGACAGGACCCCATTGGCACAGTATACTCCTCCCCTGGGGCTTGTAAATAGAGGTGGGGATCCATCCGTATGAAATGATAGAAACTGTAAAGTGGAAAACTCAGGGGCTAGCAGAGAGCATTACTTACCGAGGGAAGAAAGTTGGTTTTCCATCAGAGTCGATGAAGGAGGCAGAGAGGAAGGATGCTAGAGCTAAAACTTTACAGTCTCTTGTAAGGAACTGTGACACTGGATCTAGCGCCCATCATTACCAATGATGCTCCTCTCTTGAGAGTCTCTTCACATTATTAAATCCATAAAGATCTTCCCCAGCAAGGTCTCATCATGGGTTCAACATAGATCTTTAGGTGAGTCACTCTGGACTCAGGTTCCGGGAAATCTACTTCACAGTAGATTTTTTTTCTTTTACCAATATATTATAATCTCATATTCATACATCTAATTGTGACATTATAGGCATCTTCACTAGGTTCTTTCATAGATTTAATGACCCTTTGCCTACTGCCACCCTCTCGTATCTCTTATTCTTTTGTTTCTGTCTAGCCATTTGCGCTTTTAATGCTATGTTGAAATAGCCGTTCAGAGACATTTGAGATTTTCCTCTTCAGTGTGTGTGGAAAAGACAATCATAATGATCAAGTGATCGTCATCTGCCCGGTAGAAAAAAATTCTATTTTGCTTAAGTCAATCTGAGACAGCCTAAAACCCATTTATTTAGCTGCTTCTCTTCCAGTTTATAAATTCTGGAAGAATACCTCACTGGAGAGCTTCGTATCTCCACAGTCCTTAGGTGTTTTATTTGTAGGTTTTTAAAAAGTAAATAACTAAGAAGAGGAAGTGTGTCTGTATTGGTCTTTTGAATGATGTAAAGTACCTGTTTTTTTTTTCCTAGGGAAACGTTTCCTGTTATGTAAAGTTCATTTCCATGAACTCAGCTGTTTGGGGGAGTGAGAAATTTACCCCATCCTGGAATCTCAAATAATAATAATAATAAAATCATTGTAATGCCAGTACATAGCTGGTTTTAGTTACTAGCTCCAGATCTTCCCTAATGCAGAGTTAAGCTGTTCCATGGCGGATGCCCCCCACCTTCCTCATTCAGGACGGAGTAGTAGTATTGCTTTACAGAGGCTATCTGCAGCTTTGCGGGGCTTGTATTCTGACTCTATTGTAGACACCTTCCCACTGCATCTGGGCTAAAGGAGTAAAAGCCTGAATTGAGACTGAACCAGTCCCACAGGCCTGCAGAGACACACAGGGAGAGTCCATCCTCAGCACATCACCTTGCAGACGGGTAGCCAGTCCCTCTTACCACAGCCTAGCATCTGAGCAAAGTAAACTCCACACTAGGAATGCTAAGCTCCTACCAAGTAAAATCTCAGTGTGGCTCCAGGAAAAAGTGCCTGTTCCCATAGAGCAACCAGGATGCCGTCACCATGTGCTGGCAAATCTGTCTGGGGAGAGTTCCTTGCTGCCTTGCTCATTCCTGGTAGAACGTTGGAGGCCCTTAAATTGCTCACTTTTGGTTGTTGAACTATCTTCTAAGATCAAGAGCCATATACTAAATTTTTTTAAAAGCAAAACCCCACACTTCTCCTTGTGGGTAACAGTCCCGATTTTCACAATTCTCCGTCCCTAAACCGACTCGATCCCTTTTAATGGCGCTCATGCCCTCAATCAGGGCTGTGTAAACAATCCATATTACAAATTTCACGAAGACACATGTGAACATTTAACAGGCTTTGGGAGACATTCAGGGTTTAAAACGTCTAGGTGGATTTTCTTTCTTGGAGATTATCCTGTCCTAGTAACAGGCAGAGAAAATATTTCCCATGCCTGCGAGTATTTAGGCCTTTCTTTGTATGCCTCGATCTTTTTCTTCCATAAAGGGGAAGTGGTGTGCATTGGGGGGGAGGGGGGAGCAAAAGAAAAATGTCGGGGGAGGTGGGAGCTCGGCGGCTGGAGGATCGGATTCCAAACAGGATCCCTTCATCCACTTCCAGTTGTGTGAAAGCGCCAGGCAGCGTTCATTTTCACTGTATCTGCTCTCTTAATTGTTTCTGCCTGTTCATTTCATTCTTCAGTGAAAACATTAGCCTAGGGGACATTTGAAATCAAAAGGCAGGTTTGAAGTTTAACAGGAAATGAACAGTGGTGTTACTGCAGCGTTCAAGGAAAATCGAGAGAGCGGGAAAGAAATAGGCACGCTTCTAAGCTCCACGTATCTGTTCTCTTTTTGGTTGCTGTTGCTTTTTCGTCTCTAAAAGTTAAGATAAAAAAAAAAAAAACAACAAGCAAACAAAACACATCCCATGGGTCCCGAGTTTTTCCGTGGCTGGGTATCTGACAGATGTTGTGAGGCCTGCACTCGCGGGCTTAGTTTAGATGAAATGAAAATCAAGAGATTTTGAACTGTTATGCAGGAATCTATAAAATCCTGCATGGATTTCCTGACAGCTATAATTATTTAATTCTTTCAGAATTATCCCTCTCAACCCCCAAACCTCCTCTTGCCAAAATTATCAAGATAATTAAGGAAGTAGTGGGAAGGTTAGAATCCGAACCATCTCGAATACCAAACTGACCAAATAATTGCGTGCGTCTCTGCTTTTTGTTTGCAGTGGAATAGGGATTCTGCCTGGTGACATGCGTGTGCTAGTTACCTTCCACCTCTAGCAGGGAAATTGTCTCCAGACAGAGCAGAACTGAAGCTTCAGACATCAACGTTCCTCACTCCAGTTGCCTGCTCACACCCAAGGCGGCGTGGTTTAATCTCTACCAGCATCGTCTATGCTAACTGCTGCCCTGTTACCAACGCGGGGTGACGTGTAGGCCTTGTCCATCTTCTCCCTGATCACAGACACAAAAGAGCAGACGTCCAAACACCACCCTTAGAGGACCCAACTCCGAATACTGCCTGTTTTACAACATTCCTCACCTTAACAAGGAAACTAAAGAGTTCCCTGGGAGCAAAGGCATCAGCAAACGTGTTTCAAATGGCCCAGCCAGACACAGAGTTGAATAATGAGGTGGAAAACATCAGACTTGGAAAAAATAAACAGAAGTCTAGGTGTTTCCACATACAAAAGTCACGAGACCTTTTATTTTTGGAAGTGCTTTGGATTCCTTCAGGTGGTCACAATGAGGACCAGCCAGATAATAAGCAAGAGCCCTTTCCTGCCTTTGAGGAACAATGGATTCGATGTAGATGCAAATTTATAAAAGAAACAGCCATGATTTTGTATGTGATTATCTCATGGAAAGAGCGCTGGAGTTTGGAATTCTTTGGCTGGCATTGTATTTCATAGACATGGGCACACCTGGAGAAATAATTTAATCAGTAGTCAGATTCAATTATTCGTTGGTCATGCACAGCACTCATCAGTTTTAGGAGCAGCAAGACGCAGGAACTGTTGATTCTGAAGGTCGGGAGAGCTGGCTCGGTTAGCTACCTTCACAGCGACCATTCTCCGTGGAGAATGCAATCCTTCGGCGGTTTCTATTCCTGGAATGGACTCAGTATTTGTGGTGGCAGAGAGTGGGGGTGCAACACTGGTTATGGGGCTGAAATAGGAAAAGCAAAGCAAAGCAAATGGACAAATTGCACGTTAAATACGTTGAAGGGAGGGGTTGTATTTTTACAGGTATCAATTATCAGCGTTACGAGTAATAAATAATGCTAAATAAAACATGTAACTAAACGGGCATTAAAGGCCTTTACGTATATAGAAGACAAGAAAAGCTCCCCCTCCCCTCCTATGCTGCAGACTGCAGGCATTTCCCTCTGCCTCTGTCAAGTGCAATTCTTTCTTGATGAATGACAAGGCAGGATAATAGGCTGTGGTCACCATGGCAACCAGACAGCAGCCCTGTGTGCCTAGCATTTTTTCATCTGAAAATGAAACCAGAAGCAAAGAAAAGCTGAAAATGTAACCAACAGATTAACTGATACAGAAAAAAGGAAGAAGAAGAAAAGAAAGAAAGGAAGAAAATAGGAACAAAAAGCCAAGTTAGATTACAAGCAATTAAACGACAGCACCTAGTTCTCTCTTTACCTTCCCACTCTCTCACACATCAGCTAGAAATTTTAAAACAACGTTTGATAAACATGAAAGAAAAAAATCGTGGCTTTTCTCTTTTCCCCGAAAGGCTTCATTTCTTTTTAAAAATCGAGGTTTTTGTTGTTGTTGTTGTTTTTGTTTCTGTTTCTGTTTTAAGGCAGTTAATTCCATTAAACATGGCAGTTCATTAAGATTCATGCGTTAGTTTGTTCTGGAATTTCTAAATTCCTCTTCATGCTCCCTTCCCTGAACTCTCCAGAGACCACGGGCTTCATGTGCAACAGTTTTATCTGGGGCCTGGGTGGGTGTGGCAAGGAGCAAGACCTAGAGATGGGCGGTAAGACTGCCAGCCCTCCTGGATGGCGTAGATTCTGGACACTGGATGCCGACTCAGAGTGCCAGTCAGGGCTCATCAGCTCTGCAGCTCAGGGGAAGGTGGCTGAGCTCCAGAGGGTTGTACTTTCTGACCCCTTGCTCCATCTCAAAAGTCGTCATTGCAATTCTCCTCAGAGATGTTTCTGGTCTCTACTAGACACCAATGAAGAAGAAAGCAGACCCAGAGAGGAGCCCTAAAGGAGTGTCCTGAGAGTGACTGTCCTTGCACTAGGTGTCTGGTACAGGAAAGAGCTTTCAGCTGGTGCTCAGAGGACAAATACTCCATTGGAAATTCTGCAACCCCAGGAAGATGAAGCACAAACCAAATGTATCTCGGGACGCAGACACATAGCGTGAGTCTTAGCTCAGCTCTACCCTTTGGTGACAGGATAATGCATACCAACCCTTGGGCTCGGGGAACCAGCTGCAAACCTCTCTGACCTACAGCGGTTTGGGCAAATCTCACTCACTTTGCGGGAATGAGAGCATTTCTGAGATCACAGGGCAAGATTCAGTTAGCTTCTCCCTTCTCACGAACAGAACATAGAAATGCCCGTGGAGTGTATGTGTGTGCTGTGTGGAAGGCAGATAATGAAGAAAGAGATGAGGCATGCAGAGCCACCTGCTTCAGAAGGCTGTGGACCAAATAGGGGATCTCACACGGGGTGCTTTGGAAATATGAGGTCACTTGTGAATAGCTAAGTGGATCTCCCAGGAGAGTCCTAAGCCTGACTCCCACCTGTCCTGATGCACTGAAAGGGGCTCATCAGTTGACTGGACTGTTTGGGGGGGGGGGGATTTGCTGTGAAAGGGGAAAAAAAAGGCTGGAATAAAAAAAGAGGCTCTCGGAACAGTTGACAGATGCTAGTGAAAGCCCCAGGCATCCGGATACCGACAAGAGGCCAAAATGTGCCTGGTCAGAGTCCTCCCAAATTTCCCCCTCACATGCCCAGTGGTGGCACTGGCCACCCACAGCAAGGCCTAATAAATCCTTCCTTTGTCCCCATTTCCCCAACACACACAAATGCAAAGTAAACAGTTGGATCAAAGCGTTCAACGTGCTCTGTGCTGTTTTATTTGAAAAGATCAGGTCTGATATTTAAGAGGAAGAGTCCATCTGTCTGGACGGAGCTCAAGAAGCCTCAGACAAACTGTAAACAAGACCAGGGCACAAAGTCGTCCTCACGGCCCACAGCCTGCTGTTGCCACACTGGAGCTTGGGAGTTGGATTTTCCTGCCCTCTCAGGCAAAAGGAGCTCAGTTGGACTGAAACTGACCCGCACAAACTTCCTCTAGACATAGTGCATGATGTCATCCTAGCTTTTTCTAAGCCTCTATAGACCTAAGATGGTACCTATCAATAGTTTCAGAGTTTGTCGTCAGAACATGGTTTACACACTATTAAAAACCTTAGTTGTTCAAATAAACTCCTTAATAATGAGAGTGGGGAAAAAAAAGATGAGGAATAAAGATGAAAGGAAAGGGGTAATGACTTTATTAAGTGTGATATAGATTTCTAAAGAAGGTTTTTTATTATTTACCATTTTTGGAACACACGGTAGCACACTTACCTCATCTTTTTTTTTCCTGGACATTTATCACACTTAGTGTTCTCAGTGATCATGTGTTTTTCTGCAGAGCCCTGAGCTCTCTGCAGCTGGGTCATGGCCATCTTATTGCACTGACACATCCTTAGGCCTTAACAGAATGTTTGGCTCATAGTAGGCCCTAAAAAACACCTGCTAACAAAACAGAAGAGCGTTGGAGTCGTACTACCAAGTCTGCCTTGATGATGTAGTATTTCCGCAAACTTCTCATTGTGGGAAGTTTCCCTTTCTGAGCTTGAGTCCTCCTCATAAAATGAGGAGAAAACTACCCCATCCTCCGGTGCAGGCACACACACGTATCGGCCTGTATCGGCGCATGTATATATGTGTATAGAAAACACGCAGAGGTGCTTGTTACTCGGCTACCATCTACCTGTTTTAGTTTTTGAGACAAGGTTTCTCTATGACTGGGAACTTGCCAAGTGAGCAAGGCACACTCTCCAGGATACTTCAGGAACCATTCTGTCTTTGTGTCTCAGTACTGGGGTTATAAGTGGGTTCTGCGAATCAAATGTAAGCAATTGGCTCTCCCTAGACCCAGAAGGAAAAGTCTTAGCTAGACTGCTAATCAGGATGCGTGTGAACTGCTCAGTGCGTTGCACAACAATATAGATCTACAGGGGCTGCTCATTTTGTCTTTTAAACTCAATGCTTGCCATTCCAAAAGATTTTTCCTGAGTCTTTGGAAGCTTGTAGAGTGGTGGTAGAGGAAAGGCAAGGCCATGAAAGGTGTGTTCTCTAGAGTGTGGCAATGTGGACTTGTCGTGGCAAGTGTAGGCACAAAAAAAAGTGCATGCTGTCTTGCGATTATCCAGAACAGAGAAGGTGGGATGTGATGGGAAACAGAACAGAAACGGGGCATAGAACCACAGCATTGCAAGGGCAACGAGACAAAGCATAGACGCACAGCAGTATGGACATCAGTCAGGGATGCCCTACATCAGAGCATCTGGTGAATAAACCACAGAGGGCAAATCGAGGTATACAGTATATAGTTAGCATCAAAGAAAGATGGTATTGGGGATTTGATTTAGCAGCTATTGCATATGGGACAATGAGTAGGGATGTATGTATATATGTAGAGAGAGAGTGATGGACATTAGATAAAGTTTACAATGTTGTCACACAGTACTTCTCAGGCTCTAGTGAGACTGTTGGGGTTTCTACTCAGCTTCTTCTGCTTACGGACCCCCTGCAAAGGCACACTACTTGAAATTTCCTGTCGTTATTTCCTGACCTGTAACCAAGAGGGCAGCAGTAGTTGTGCCTCACAAATTTTTGTGGTCATGGAGCTGTTCTGTGTATACAATAACTCTTGGAAGGCTAAGGGGGTGATTCAGTGGTAAAAGCACTTGATGTGACAGCAAGAGGACCTGAGTGCAACACTCAGAATTCATGTCAAGCTAGCGGGACTGCATGCTCTGCAATTCCAGCATGGAGGCAGGGGTATCAGCAGTTCTAGGGAGCTCGCTAGCCAGGTGAAATGGGGAGCTGCCGATGTAGTAATAAGCTCTGGCTCAAAAAGTTAGGCACGTTTTGGAATATTATTTTAACTGTAAAGATGTGTTACATTTGCCTGTGCTGAGGAATCTTACTTTAAGGGTGTAAAGGCATGCTACCTTTGTTTCTGCTGCATTTGTTTAATGATGTAAGGCTGTGTTGCATTTGTTTCAGTTTGCCTGCCTAAGGCACCTGGTTGGTCTAATAAAGAGCTGAATGGCCAGCAGCTAGGCAGGGAGCAGAATAGATGGGGCTGGCAGACAGGGAGAATAAATAAGAGGAGAAATCTAGGCTCAAGGGGAATGAGAGAAGAGAGGAGAGAATGAGGGAGAGGAAGAGCAAGATGCCCGGAGCCAGCCAGCGAGCTGCTAGCCAGCAGACACAGAGCAGGTCGTTCAGAAAGAAAGGTAAAAAGCCCCAAGGCAAAATGTAGATTAAGAGAAACAGGTTAATTTAAGCTGGGGGAAAAAAAAGCTAACCAGAAATGAGTATAAGCTAATGCCTAGCATTCATAACTAATATACGTCTCACTGTCATGATTTGGGAGCTGGTTAGTGGCCCTAAAAAAAGAACCTGGTACACAGGTGGAAAACAACAGAAGACTCCCTACATCATCCTCCAGCTTCTGCGTGCATGAACATGGGTGTTCACACCTACACACAAACATGCACATACAACATCTCATGCACACACACAATCATGTGGCATATATACATGGTAAGGGCTCGTTAGACTTTACGGCTGTAGGGAAATTTTGCACTTACTCATTCTTTTTAAAAGTAAAGGAGATGGTGAGCCAAATGCCAGCTCCATTTTTGACAGGAAAGAATGAGGTTTGGAAATCGTTTCTGCCACTTATGAGTTTTATTGGTCCCAAATGAAAATAGAAGTAGGAAGTCCCAGCTCCAGAAGACGTGCGATGAGCCACCCATTCAAGACGGAGTATCAACAGTGACCATGCAAATGCCAAACCTTTAACCACAGGCAATGAGAATCCAGGAGACTCAGCAGTTAATGCCAAGCCAGGGCAGTAGAGGTCAGGGTCCCTATTCTGGGAAATGGGGAACAGCATAGCTCAGTCCATAAAGAGGTTGTCATATAAAAACAAGGACTCAGCCTACAGGCGTACCACCCCAAACACTGGATCTCTCTCCAGAAACAGGGATCTATGAAACAGCTGTACTGGAGATCACATGATCAACCCAGTGCCTAATTCCTACTGAAGAATTCCTTCTGGAGAGCTGAGTGAACCTTCCAAACTAACCTTTCAGCTTAGACATTCCCACAGGCGCACTGGCCGAAGCCGCCAGCATCCGTCCCTCCTATTCATCTCTGTTTGCATCCTTCCTGCACCACACTGTCCGGTCGCATGTGTGTGACCCTCTAGGGAGAACACCGTTCCTTCCACCTCTACCTGACAAATTCTCCCTAATCTGCATGCCAGCTACAGGCTACCTCCTCTGTGGAGACTCCCCTCCTCCTCCAGGCTGCAAGCCAAATCCACTTCTCTTAGGGAGCAGACAGTTTCTGCTTTGAATTAGAATCATGTACTATCTGCCTTTTGTCCTCCACACAGCAACACACTTCTTTTATGAGACCATAGTTCCATTTCATCCTTATTTCCTTTTCCCAATCATCATCAGTGTGTGTGTGCACGCATGCGCGCACATGTGTGTGTGTATTGTTGTTGTTATTTGACAGATGCGTGGAATATAAATTCATGAAGAAAGGAAGGAATAAAAAAGTTAATTTATAAACATCTTACCGAGAGTCAGACTCAGTTTTGTAATAAAGACCAAGCTAACCATAAGGTTAGCATTAGCAATCATGAGCATGAATTAGCACTTATCAATACCAGGAGCCAAGAATGAACTAAAATACCAAGGAGAGTGAGGCAGTGGTGAATGAAAGACTCATATCTGCACACACATACACACACACACACTCACACACCCAGCCCATATAGCCAGTGCATGGGTCGTGCACTTGTCAAACCCTAGCCCAAATATATAATTGCAACCCATGAATGACAGAGGGAAAGACATTACAGTAAGTTGTGAGAACACAAACAAAGGGGCAAGATCTAATTGGGGGCAGGTCATGAAAGGCTTCCTCGGGGAACTGATGTTTCAATTCAGATTTGAAATGTGGATAGCAGCGGCTCACGGACAGTGCTGCGGCTTGATGGCGGGTAACAGAACAGAGTGGCCATTAATGGCATCTTGCCCAACAATCGGTTTCTAAGACTGATCCACACGGATGCCATCCGTGCTAATCATTTCGAGTGTGTATCGAAGAAAGGGAGGCAGGCTGTAAGAGGAATGGCTGAGAGAAGAAAGGGATAAAGGAGGATGGGGGTGGGGAATAGCTCGATGAATTAATAATAAGCCCGGGTGTGTAGAGAAGAAAAATCACAAGGAAAAATGAGGTGATCTTGACGACGCCATCAGTCTTCAAACCTTTCCCTGGGACTATTTTGGTTTTGCAGTTAAACCTTGAAGTTAAAAGAAAATCCCACTGTGCCTTAACATGCCAACAGGCAACTCTGTATCCGCACCCGCAGCCAGCGTGAGAGGGATGAGTGCCTGCGGGGTGTATGGAATGACGGCAGTCCAGAGAGCCCTAAGGTTAGGTGGGATCAAAGGCGAGAGGTGCGGCCAAGCCTTGAGGTCTCGGGCCCAGGCTAGATTCTGTATATAAGCACTGTTGTCACTGCACTTGTGGAAGCAGCTGGGATGGTGGGTGGCACCTGGACAAGGAGAAGGCAGGTGGAGGGGTGCTGATGGCGTCTAGGTTGTTTTTTTTTTTTTTTTCCGGAGCTTAATGCTGCAAGAATTAAAAAAGGAGCCAGAGAAGGCACAGCAAGATTTCCGAGACAATGCAGTAAAGGTTTGATGTGCATGGTGAACTGTCTGCAGAGTGCTGTCCTGGGCTCCAGGAGACTGCACGCAGGCTTTAGAGACCTGGCTAATCACTGGATTTCCCCACGTGAGCAGATGAACTTGTCTAGTTTTGCCAGCACGGTCACATGGAGATGCCTACGGCAGAGCGAATTCCAGGTGGGTATACCTGTGCATCTAGACTCCAGGGGGTCTGGACATGGAGATAGGTAGAATGAGGGGAGAGTGCTGAGTGTCTAGATGAACAAGAACATGGAATAGAGAAAGGAGAAGCTTTGTGAACAAAAGAGGAACGTTGTCAGCTTAACAGTTTCGCAAAGCTAAATGGTGTTAGGAAACACGAATAAAAGTGATTTATCCAGGCCCCTCCTTTTCACCTTCACATGTCTTCCACCATGTCAAAAGATCTGTCTTGGGAGAATCCTGCTCTGAGCTCTTAAGACTTTACAGTCTATAAGGCTCCTTTATTAAAGCGCTAATACCCCTGGGAGGAACCCACCTTATTAAATAATATCTCAAAGAAGGATTAATCCATCAGTTATTCTCATAGGTACCGAGAAGAATCCTGAGGCCCTAAAGGGAGGAGATGGGGGAGAGCCGAGGGTTGGGCAGAGGCACTGAGTTGAGGAGTGGGAAATCCCCTCCAAGTTCATCACTGTGGGAGAGCATCTGTTGGCTCCTGAAGGACAGCGCCCACTCTGACACAAAGGTGCTACGTACACAAATGTTTGATCCCAAAGGACTCATGCGCATCAATTATATAATAAAAATCTACCATATGAAGGGCATGTGTTCTTTAGTAGCCATGGAACTTCACATGGTTGGCTATTTAGCCAGGGGCAAGAAAAGAAGAAGCTAAACGAAGAGGGTGTGGAGATCTACTTAGTGCACACATAGCTGCCTCGCCTACTGTCCACTATCGCGAAGGGGTTCAGCTGGCTGATATTGAAACCGAAACGCAGTTTGGTAAATCCCAGGTCATTAATGCTTTACTTCCAAACTTCATCTCTCTTTGTTTCTGTCTCTGTGTCCCTGTCTCTCTGTGTGTGTGTCCTCCCTCCTTTGATTTCTCTCTCACACACACTCTCTTTATACATTTATATACACAGAACACATACATACCAAACACATTTATGCAAGGATGCAGAAATTGATAAACTTTGAAACTTCTTTATGACGTAACTTTATCTGCAACAGCAATAACTCTTCATCTGGAAGGAGGACTCGCTTGCCCAGTAAAGAAGCCTGTCATCGCCACAGAGCACTCTAGGCGGGCTAAAATGGAGACAGACTCTCATACAAGATCACACAGGCAACTGAGTACAACGACTTGCTTATGTATGACTTTTAAAGCTTTCAAAACCTACTTTTAAATGTGGCCTGGCATTGGGTCAATAGGGATTATCCTTTGACTTCTGGAGTTCAGGAGACACACTCAACAAATCACGGGCTACATACTCTGTGATGTTTTAACGAGAAATGTCCCCAGTAGGATCAGCCACTTGAGCAAGTGGGCCTCCACTTGGCGCCATTGTTTGGGAAGGTGTAGCTTTGCTGGAGGAAGTACATACATCACGAGAGGTGGGCGCTGAGGGATTAAGGCCTCGCTCCACTTCCAGTTTAATTTCTGCTTCTTGTTTGTGGTACAAAGATCTCTTAGCTTCCCGCTCCTGCTGCCCAGCCTGATTCTTGCTGTCATGATTCCCCAACGCCATGGACTCTTATCCCTCTGGAACCATATGCCTAAATAAACTCTTCTTTGAATGTTCTCAGTCATGGTGGTTTCTCACAGCAAGAGAGAAGTAATGAAAACAGACCATTTTCTCCAAAGGCCTGCAGAAGGCTTCTGTAAGCCTCCTTCAGAGAGGTAGCTCAAAATTAATTTAGTATGTTGGGTTGGTGGCATTTAGAATTTTTTCATTTAGAATTAGGCAAGATCGTTTTGTTGTGTTTCCTTGAGACCAGTTCTCTCTATCTTTCTTAAACTGGCCTTAAATTCATGACATTCCTCCTGCCTCAACCTCACAACGACTAAGATTATAGATATGCATCACACAACTGGCATGGAGGTGTGTGTCTTTTTAAGAAGACATTCAGAATTTTCAAACCATGAAGACACCTTTTACTGTCATCATAGGACTTTTACAATGAACGATACGATCTTGGTATTCATGAGGTCAAGTTTGATCCTGTATATGCCCAACTGTTTCTACCACACAGACACTTGTCTGTCTTCATTATATGCTGTGATATTAACCAGGAGCCTCCAAGAAATGCCATTGTTTAAAAGAAATGAGGACCTCATGCCTTTCATGGTGCACATCTTTGACTTATCTATTTCGCTAGATGATTCAAGAGCCAAGCATGCTGCTGTATCAAAGAATGAGCATTCTCTTAAAGTGAGTGCGTTTTATTGGGACTAGGAAGACAGCCCAAAGAGTGCGCTTGTTTTTTCCACCCAGTGACTCTTTCGCAAATGTGTTTTAATGCACTTGACATAATTATGCATAAGAACAGATGGAATGGAGTCAGAGGTAACACAGAGCATCCGAGAGCCATTTTGATTTGACTTTCGAATGCAAAATTCTCCATCTATGTTGTATTGCCACGTTCATTATGTTCACTTACTAGCAAAAGCGCCGGGTAGTCATCCTTCAGTAGGATCTCTCAAATCCATCTCTTACCATTGTCAAGATATTGCTTCTCTTTTCTGTCAGGTAGAAACCTACCCTACTAATTTTCCTGGCACTGAATGTTCCTTAGGACCCACATGTCTTTACACGCCTTCTTCCTCTCACTGGGTGAGCACCTTGGGGGCTAGGTTATGTGTTATTTATTGTTGCAGTCCCAGGATATAATAAATCCTCAATTAATGTTTACTGGATGAGTTAAACACAAAGTGCATAGCAAGTAATTGAAATGCTATAGAGCCAGTTGGTGCTATAATTTTTTTTTAAGTGTTGGTTTAACACAAACTATTATACTGCTTTGGGCAAGCAGGTGAGTAGTTACTTGCAAAGCTGATGTATATAATTCTGTGCGTTGTATTACAATGATGTGATTAAGCTAGCCTAATTTGAAGGAAAGACTCTCAGACCATTGGTGCTATTTATATCCTTGATGATATTCCTTGAAAGACTTTGTGTGTTAGTCAAATACTTAATGCCTTGATTTTTACAACAGTGGTTTGGGGGCCAAACAATAGGACCCATCAAAAACACCCAATCCAGCTTTTAAGTTTCCCTGACTGTTAGACTCTCGATTTGCTTCATCATTGACGACATGGCAAGATGGGAAGTGACAAAGCAGACAGAATACCACAGAGGCAAAAGAGTAAGACACACGGAGAGCATACACATGATAAAACTGGTATGTTGAAGAATTTCTTCCTCTTGAATTCTTGTATCAATTTCTGGAAATACACATAAAATCTCAATTCCTGTTTCACAAATTCCAAACCATCATTATGCATACACAGTAACTTTGTAAAAAAAAAATCATTATCAATTTGTAGGATGACATAGAAATTGTTTTACTACAGGAGGTAAGATCTGTTGACACACTGGATTCTGATTACTACGTATAGCAAGCTAAAATCCAATGGCAGGGCCCTAACTCAACATAGGCTAGAACTCAAAGGAAAGCTTTTGCACCTTAAGTCTTTCAGTGGAATTCTAAATTCATCTGAGTTTATGTACTTAGCCAATAGCAAGGTGGATTCAAAATTAAGCAGTTCTATGACTTTAAAGCAATTGTGTGTGCATGTGTATGATAGGCACATGTTTCGTGGGGGTTTGTGTCTGTCTGTGACATGCATGCCTACCTGTGCTCTTCTGCATGAGGTCAGAAGCTGGCACAACACCTTCCTTCGGCACTCCTCACTTTATTTAGTGAGGCAGATTCTTCCCCTGAACCTAGATGCAGCTGTTTCTGCTAGTCACTCTGGACTCCTGTCTTGTAGAGCTGCAATCTCTGCCTGGAGAGAGAGCTGGAGTTCAGGTGGGCTGCCACACCCACCTGGCTTTTGCATGGCCCTCTGAACACCGGCCCGCGGGCTTGCTCAGCAAGCCTCTTATCCACTGAGACATCTTCCCAGCTCTCAGATATGTTTTCCCTTTTCATTCTTTCTTTCTTTTTTGGCTGGGAGGCAGTGTTAAGAGATCAAGAAGCCTTGTCTTAATTCTGTGAGCTGCACTCGATTTAGGATTCAAAAAAGTAAAAACAAATTCTCCAAGATCTCTGCTAGAACTTTGAACTCAGAGTCTAAAGAACAGAGTTCTAATGTACATCTTCATGTTGTCTGTTCCTTCCTCCAACATCCCCTTTATCAAGATGAGATAGTAGCTCATAGGTGTTGTGCACACAAGGTATGAGGGTCACCCTGACCTTTTGGAGTCAATCATAGGTGATACTTTTGGGGCTCTGTGTGTGTGTGTGTGTGTGTGTGTGTGTGTGTGTGTGTGTGTGTGTGTGTTAGAATTAGCCAGACATTCATATCTGGAAATCCAGATACATATAGGTTCAGAAAAATTCTTAGATGTTTGTGCATCTGGGAGTGGTGTCTCATGCTGTGATCCCAGTGCGTGAGAGGTTGAGACAGGGTTTCCATGAGTTTAATCCAGCCTCTCTCCAAATCAAACCAAACAAACAAGTCCTAGAAATCTGTGTCCTTGGAGAAAGTTAAAGGAACAGCCCTTGTTTATCATAGTGAAGAGAAATTCAGGGAGGACGAAACCGCAGTTTTGAACTGGAGCAGCACTTCACAGTATGTCCTGTCAGGATCCGCAGCAGCGCCTGGCAGCCTGTAAGATATGCCAGCCCTGGTCTTGCTCCCACATGTACAGAGTGAAAAGTTGTCCTTGGGGCCAAGCAGTCAGTGTCTAGCTGTCCTTTGAGGTCACTGCTGAGCCCAGCGGTGGTGTGGAAAGCAACAGTGGAGAGACAGTGAGCTGTCCTGACCTTTGGAAGGGGAAAGCTGCTGCATGGGTTTGACAGTGTTTACACTTCCAGCTCTTAGGTACCAGGAGCAAAAGAGATAAAGATGCGCAAAGGCATGCAGACAGAAGGACAGCCTAGGATTCATCTCAGGAAGCTTCCCTTTCCCCTCTCTTTCCTCCCTCCCTTCTTTTCCTTCCCTCCTTTCGTCTCCTTTCTTCCTTTTCTCTCAGGTAAAGTACAGATAGAGTCAGATGGTGCTTTCTATGTGTGGCTGTATCTTGATACGACATGCACACATGGTATGAAGGTGAACTACCCAAGGGGGTGGTGGTAGAATAAGAAATGAAGCCACACTTGCAGACTTTTTGTGTATTGGTTTTCAGTTCTGGAGATCTCATCAGTGACTACAGCTCCAGGGGACCTGTTGCCTTCTTCTGGCTTTCGTGGGCACCAGGCATGCATGCGGTGCACACATATATGTGGGTATTCACACATAAAAATCTTTTTTTTTAAAGAAAGAAAAAATAAGCGAGGGAGAAAGATAGGAAGCAAGGGTATGGGAGAGGGAAGAAGATAGAGAGGAGGGTGCGAAGAAGGGACGAACAGAGTGAGGGAGGGATGGAGGGAGGGAGGGAGGGATGGAGGGAGGGAGGGAGAGAGGGAAGGAAGAGGGAGAGAGGGAGGGAGAAATAAAGATCACTAGCAAACGAAACAGGAGAAGCAAGTTGCCAAGGCTCAACACAAGAAGACTAAGAGAAAACATGAAAAAGGGTTTCTAGACACCACTGGCATCTGATAGTGTAGACAGACCCCTGAAGCCTTGCAAGAATTGTCCTCTGGGCCCAGGCTGTGTAACAGCTTTTTCCTAAAGTTTAAATTATTCAGAGAGTCTGAAGTGAGTTGAAAAGCCTTGCCATGAATTCCTTTAGGCACTCTGTAACTAAATCACTTGGGTCAGTCCTGGGTCACAGCCACCTCCCATCATTCTCTCTTCTCACATGGGGAATTATTACTCAAAGAGAAACCAGTCAGGTGTGTTCTAAAGTCATATTTACTTATACTCATCTTTTTTGAGGGCACAAGAATCCCAATGCCAGTTGCTATAAAATTCTTCTTTCACAGACTGAAAGAGACCCAGAAAAAGGCAAGTGCAGTTACTAAAAACATCTGCACAAGGGCTGGAGAGATGGCTCAGTGGTTAAGAGTACTGACTGCTCTTCCAGATGGACCCGGGTTCAATTCCCAGCACCCACATGGCAGCTCACAACTGTCTGAAGATCCAGTTGCAGGGGATCTGACACCTTCACACCAATGCACATAAAATAAAGTTAAATAAGCCATAAAAATATTAAAAAAAAAAACATCAGCGCAAGCAGTGGCCATCTCCATTCCTCAAAGACAAAGTTTTCCCTCTTTTGGTTAACTGAAGCGAAGTGCTGATCCAACCAGTTTTCCCTGTCACTGCCAGCAACCTAGATGTCTGCTTCCTAGCCTGACTTTCCCTTTAACTATTTGAAAGGATGCGTATGTAATTGTACGTGCACACACATATATACACATACACGCATATATATGTATATATACATACACACACATATATTGACATGAGCTATTCTGATACAGTTTTATGGCAGGATAATATAATATCTGGAACTTTAATTCCACAAGTCACTTAATGTTTTGCTTCTTTGGGGTAAATTTGAGTGAATCTGGTGAATTAGAAAACTTAGAGAAATACTTACATACCTAATAAACTTATTTTGGGAGGAAAAAAAGAAGACATGAGTTTCATGTGAATAGTTTAAAAGCCAGGCCTGGTGATGAATGCTTCCAATACCTGCTCTGGGGAGGGGGAGAAAGGTGAATTCATAGGGCTTGCTGGCCAGCCAGTTTAGCCTAGGTGGCAAGCTCCAGACCAGTAAGAGACCACATCTAAGAAAGAAGAAAAGATCATGGTGCCTGAGAAATGATCCCTGAGGTTGGTCTCTAACCTTCACACATAGACACAGGTCATAGGTGCCCCCCCACACACATACAAATGCATTGCGAACACACAATAAAGTAATATAAAATAGTTGTAAGAGACTGGGATCTGACTTGCCTGAATCTAAGGATGATGAAATGGGTATTTGGCAGTAAGGCAATGTGGGTTGGCACTTGGTGGGGAATCTCTGTCAGCCAATGATCTTTAAGAGGTGGGGCCAGGTTAGGGCGTGACCTTTACTCTAGAAAAATGCCCAGCTGCCCAGGGTTCATTCTCTCCTTCTCTCCTCTCTCTCTCTCTCTCTCTCTCTCTCTCTCTCTCTCTCTCTCTCTCTCTCTCTCTCTCGTGGTTCCTGTGATACACAACTGAGGTTGGACTTCTTTTTTGTGAGTTTTCCCCTTATAATAAAGAAAATATAATTTGTTCATCTTGGAGTTAGCTTGGGTCTCTTCAACCCACATCATTCAGACACTGCTAAATGTTTTCTAAGAAGATGAATGTTAATTTATAGAAATGTAAGGCTCTGTAACAATTATCCCCCCCTCTCTATTTGTGAATGTATTTCTACAAAACTGAATTCAATTTAGAGGAGCAAATTTTAGGGGGCAGGTGGACACACAGGTGCGACACCCACAAGGATGATGAAGGGGTTTGCTTTAGTATGTGCAGCCTGATGACGGGAAGGCATTGGGAGGACATCCCTTTCCCCTTTCACTCTTTGAAGGATTGATGAACATAGAGGAGATCAGATACTATGGATCACAAGGGCATATGGAGGAGGCCTCAGTGGTTTCGTTTAGGGAACTCATATTTAAACCATCTGAGCCGGACTTTCTGATCAGAGAGGTGTGGGTGAGTTCCTCACCTCTGAAAGTCTGTGAACCTGCAATTCAAAAGGAAATTTGATCCAGACATCTGCAGTCCGTTCTGGACGTTCTGTTTTTCTGTTAACTGGGTATCCAAAAGCCTGGGGTATGTGTACCCTAAGGGTCATCTAGAAAATGCAGCTATAATTACTTCTAAAAATCTTTGCAAAATAACTACCGCAACTGCTGTGTTTTTCTGTGTATGTAAAAGCTGAGTCAAGTACAGAATACCTTGAAAAAAATTAGCTACAGAAAGGTGGGTTGTTCTGTTTTTAGAAATTATGAGAGCACGATAGTTAAGGTAGGTTAACTTTAGGAAGAAAAGTGGTTAATTTGCCTTGCAGGTTTCGAGGCTAAAGGTTCCTTCCAACTACACACTGCAGGCTCTTCCGGGACCTTCTCTTGGCTACATCACTTTCTGGCAGAAGCATGAGCGGGAGGAAGAGATGAATACCTGAAACAGGAAAGATTAGGCAGGCCCAGGCTCGGGCTTTTGTTATAATCTTTTAAGAACTAATCAGGTTTCCACAAGAAATACCTTCATGCTTCTAAGGGCACACCCCCAAATAGCTCACGGGTATTCAAATAGGCCCACAGCTTAAAAGTTCCAAACCACCTCTCCACAATGTCAGCTAGGAGAACGCAGGAACCTTGGGGCAAACAAGCCTCACTCAAACCGTAAGGATAGAATTGGATCTAGAACCTAGGGCCTTTCACTCATGAGGACAACACTTTCATCGGGTCTCTTGAACTTCATGGCTTGGCATATGGGTCAAAATTCTCCCCACTGAGGAGTAAGATAGTTTGTTTATTCAAGTCTAGTGTCATTTACACTTATAACCCCCTGTCCTTTTTTTCCCCTGAGTTCATGTATTGCTCTTCGGGTAGAGCAGGAAGCTGCAGAGGGCCCTGCTCTCAGGGTCTGCATGAGACTGATTATTCTGTGGTTGACTATTCTGTTGTCGACTAGGTCTTGTTTTCCCATTAGCTACCACACTCTGGTAAGAGTAAGGGCATCTGCTGGATCCAAGAAATACTCATGGGCTTGTGTGTGTATTACGGTGTAACTGGCCTTCTTCTTTCTTTTGGTGCTAGTACACTATGGTATCAGTCCTGGCCCGTCCACATAGCATCTGGGAACTGTTCACAGTCTCCGTGGGAAGCATTTTAACCAGTCCGAGCATCAGTAAGACAATGAACTCTTTCCAGGTTCCCTTTAGCACTTGAATTTATTTCAAGTTCAAAAGTGAGCAGATTCACTGATGTTGCAAATAGCACTGGTCTTTTGGCAATTATTGTTCCAAACAGTAACCAGAAAGTTGAGAGGAGAAGCCTACAATGAGAGTTTCTAGTGGGCAAGATTAAACAGTTTAGCTTATAATTAAGGACAAAGGATGTAACCAAAATTAGACTTAAATCTCATGCCTGAGATGTAAGATATATATGTGTGTGTGAATATAACTAGTATACATATAACATACATATTACTAATGTATATAATATATTACTAATATATAATATGTTGGCACATATTATATATAACTATATATTACTACTTAATATATTCAAGTAGAGTTATATATAATATATAGTAATATACACTATACAATATATCCTGTACTGTATGTTAATATATAGTACACAATATATGATTATAATTAATGTATGATAGTATGTTATTAATATAATAATATATTACTCTAGGTAGTAATATATAATATATTATTATCATACATAGAGTGGAGATGATTCTAGAGTTCTTTATTCAGACATCTCCCCTAACCACAGATATGCCACCTGACAATATTCAACGTGCTGAAGCACACGCCATCACTGTGTACCTCTGCTGCAGCATAAAAATTCACGGGGCTCTGTTAAGCCAGGGAAACAAATGTCTCAAAGCATTGAAGCAGCTGGTGGCCAATATATGCATGAACTAAGCTATGCATATAGATTAATGAAAATAATTACACACGCACATGCACACACGCATACACATCTGTTAAGGCTGCTTTTGCCTGGCATTTTGGTAGTGTGGGATATGAGGTGACTTTAAAATGTGGTTACACGAGCTTACTCAGTGAACAGAAAGGAAACCGGCGGAAATAGGTATATGTCCTTTTTCTTTTTTCTTTTTTTCTTTTCTTTCTTTTTTGGAGTTCACAGGTGCTAAGATCCTAAGATCACCTAATGGCACACCTGCCCTCTACCTTACAGCTTCCCTTATTTATAAAATCTGAGTAGACTATTGAGATCTCAGTGGATGACAGCAACTGTATTGAAAAACATTGGTTTTTTATTTGGGAGTGTATTTCTGTACCATAGAAGGATCTGGAAAATATCTATGCGAAGCAAATGTTGGCACATTAGAGGAGCTGCGTGCTTGGATTTCCTGGCTGCATATGGTAAACTACACGTGCTTAGCCACACTCGTGCAACGCAGGGCAGCTTGATGTGTGCTGGATTTATTAAAATGTAAATGACAAAGCAGAGAAGAATGTTCAGACAATGGGATTGCTCCATTGACTGAATGCTCAAGACTGTATCTATTTTTGTCCAAGCAATGGTGGCTCCTGCCGTGGAACGTCAAATGGAACATTCCATTGCAGGGCACAGGGTGGGGGGACTCCCTTTAAGGAAACTGAAACCTGATCATTTAATTTTTAATGTACCTTTCCCAAAGCAGTAGCTTGTCAATACTTTGTACAAGAAAATATGATAGATTTTGACCTGTGATTATGAGAAGACAATCGTCCTCAACTGTTTATTCAGTGTCTATTATTGGACCTGTAACTTCATTCATGAAAATAATGATCCATGTGCTTGTTTTTTGTGCTGGGCCTTAGCTTGTTGGAAATAAGAACATTATGTATTGAACATGAATATACGTGACATGGCAGCGAGCACACTCAATCCAAGAGATGATTCCTGATGGGAAATTGTTATTCATCCCAGAAAAGAGAGGGCAGAGAGGTAGGTGTCTTCATGAAGAGATTGAATTTAGAAAGAATGGGAGCCAGCTGGTTTTTTCTCTCCATGGGAAACAAGAGAACATGGGATTAGACAACAGCGTGAGGGAATTGGAAGAGAAATACAAATTTCCCAGCTCTGTAGATGCTCAAACACCAAAAGGTGTGCCGAAGGAAGTGTGTGCACACTGGTTTGATTTTTGATGGCTTTAGAACAGTGGTTCTCAACATGTGGATCACAACCCCTTAGGGGTCAAAGGAACCTTTCACAAGGCTCACCTAAGGCCGTCGGAAAACAGAGATATCTACATTATGATTCATAACAGTAACACAATAACAGTTATGGAGAAGTAATGGAAATAATCTATATTGGGGGTCACCAGAGCATGAGGAACTGTACTAAGCATGAGGACTGCAGCATTAAGAAGGTTGAGAACCATGGGCTAGAAAACGGAAAGACACATTTCCCCGTGTGGTCTTCCATGCTGTGAAAACGGGGACCAAAGGGAGAGCTCCAGGATGCTCTTCATCCTTCCTCACGTAAGAAGAATCTGAAAGTTGGGCACAGAGGACAGGTTACTGATGCGATTTGTAAAGTAGTAGTTATTTGATAATGTCAACTTTTCCCTTGGAGACAGATAGGCTGACAGATTTCACCTGTACTGAGAAGCGTTAAACAGGATGGAATGCCGTGAAATGAAGTAGGCAGGGAGCAAGGACACCAGAGCACAGTGCGCTCTTCCATATTTCTCTTCCCACCGCCATTTCTGCTCTTCCAAGGCAGAGCGTCCTTCCTAGTTAAGAGTGCAGTTGAATATAGGCACATTGATCTTTGCAAGAAAACAGTTAGACCTCCTGGAGACCCGATCTCCTTCCTGTTCCTGGAGTGTGTGTGTGTGTGTGTGTGTGTGTGTGTGTGTGTGTGTGTGTGTGTGTGTGTGTTATAAATATGTACACATGTGGGGTTTTTTTAGCAAATAGAATTTATAGTGCTCATATTTGATGTTTGACTTTTAAAAATTATGATTATGCGGATACTGGTTCTTTCCTGGTTTGAAGGTAATTTTATTTCCTGGGGCAGTTTACTATAGCAAAGAGTATTTGTTAAAATTAGAAACTAATTTGGCTCATGTCTGAGTCATTATCTCACTACTCTGGTTGACCCAGTGACTAAGTATTGATTGGTCTTCTGAAGTAATTTGACAAAAAAAAAATGAAATGAAGATAAGTTAAACAAGTGAATTTAAATTTTCCCCTTTTGGCTCTAACCCGATATCAACTGTCAATACCAAATTCTTAGTTTTCTTAGCATTTTTTGTCTTATTTACTCATTGTACAGAAGATTGGAGGTAGGGCCTAGTGCATGCTGGGCAAGTGTCTTTACAAGTGGGTTTCATCCATTTCTAGCCTTCCTTAAGGCTTTGTTCTGAGATGATGCCTCCGTTTCCCAAGCTACACTTCAGGTAGTGCTTGTGTTTGCAGTTCTTCCACTTTATCCCCCAAGGCCTTGCAACACCATATCCCAATAGGTCAAAAGTTCTCAGGTTTATCTGCCTATTCAAAGCTCTATAAGGGCTTTGAAAAAATAAAGACCTGGGTATCAGTACTCAAACACCCTAAGCAGTGACCAAGGGCAACTGAGTGTGAGAACTCATATACTGGGTACTGCTAAGTGACTGAAATAATTCCATTCATATCATTCACTATAGATGCATCCAGTAAGGACCTGGCCGGTATATGCTATACGTGCAATAAACATGTTCCCAATAAATAATTAATATTTTAATAAAATCTGGTTAACCCTCCACTAAAGTAGGGCTGGTCAAATCTATTGTCTACTTGAGTCACTGTTGTTTTGACCTCACTAACTAAGTTAGTGCTCTTAACCTCTGAGCCATCTCTCCAGCTCCTTACTGACTAAGTAAAAGCTCCATTTTCTTCTTTGGTTTGCCTGGGAACACATAAAACAAAGTCATTGGTAATCCTATTGGTAATACCACTCAGTTATCCTTGGGATGTGACTATGTATCCTCAAGACAAAGAGTCCTTACATATCCAAAGACATATCTCCTACATAGTAGCACCATGGCTCGTGAGAAAAGAGATCAGACTACATCTTACTAAGGATCCAGACAAGCCATGCCATCCGCAGATATCATGGGAGGACCTAACATTACGCTGTGAATGACTGTTGCATACTTTTTCAGCTAGCTTTCTATGCCAGTGCTCTGGGCATCTTTACATCTAACGAGTTAATGTCCTTTGTAGATAGTCCAGTATGTATGATATTTCAGTCATGGGATAATTCAGAGTGTAACCATACAAGTCATGCTTTTGTGTTCATGGTTCAGATGAAAACCCCTAGTTTTAAAATCATCATTGATAGAGGGTAAAATGACCAATAAAACAGAGTGCTTATTCTCTAGAACTGGGCTGGACAGGATGCAGATCATGAGACGTGGGCAGCCATGCTGCTTATGAAAGGGTGGGCATTGGGCACATGTAACACTCAGGACTTCAGATGTAGTCAAAACAGATAAGGAACTGAAATTCATTTAATATTAATTCACCTAAGTTGAAAGGACTGCATATGCTGAATGTCTAGCATGCTGGACAGCATAGCTTTAGGATCTCTTACAGAGAGAGAAGACTGACGGAGAAGCCATCATAATACTCGGTGGAATATCTAGCAAGATGCTCTGAAAGCATCTTGGTGAGGAAGTCAGCATATGGTAACTGGTGATGTCTACAATGGAGTCTTCTGAAAGGAAATGGCTGCTGGGTTAAGACTTGAAGGACAGATGGTAGAATTTGAAAGGGATGGTGGAGAGGTAAAGACAAAAGTTTACATGCATGAAAACTGAGGAGATTAAAAGAGGAAGAGAAGATGAAGATGATAGTCTGTGCCCATGATGGGAAAGCTCGATGGGGATTTGATTTGAGAGAGCTCTGCTGGAGGAAGGAGCCAGAACAGCAAGTTCTCTTGGTGCTATGATATCTCAAGGCCAATGGAAATTACAAAGAGGTTTAACCCTTGGAGAGTATTATTTATGATTTAGAGAATTCTCTGAGTTCCACTCAACACTTCCACAGGGAAATCCTGGTAGGATGAGGCAGTGTTCCAGATAGGAAAAGATGTTTTCTTACTTCGTTAGCACAGGGGATGGGGAAGAAGCACACTTATCTGAATAGAAGAAGAGGGGGGAAGTCAAAAGGGAACCCTGAACTCTCCACCGTGGCATATGGAAAGGAAAGACTGAACCTGGATTTCTGACACGAATACATGACCATTTAAAGGTGATATGGGATCATTTATAAATTGTCTCTAACAACATTTTTTTAATATAATTAGATATTTGGTCCTTATGGATCACAAACTAGTTTTGATTTATACATATACAAGTGACAGCTATGTGAGCTATCTTTTCCAATAAATCAACACAAGTCACAGTTAATACAACATTTCTTTTATTGGGAGTCAAGGACCAAGGAAAGTCTCATAAAATGTCAACAAAGTCACACTTTGCGCTTGGGCTACTCGTTAACAACAAACCTGGTTTATTTATGAACTCAGTGAGAACAGTGTAAGACAGAGCCGACAAACACTTTGAGAAAAATAAGACAGCGATAACCATGATGGGACTACGTAGGACAACATCAAACAGAAAAGTGGAAAGTTACATCAGTTAAATATCCGGGTATCTCCAAAAGTTAAAGTTCTGTGCCTTAGCAGACCTACCTTAACTGTCCCCTTTATGACAAAAAAAAAAATCACCATTTGGACATCTATGTTATGTAGACAGTCACTCTATTAATCGTTGCTAAATGCCAATCAAATGTAGAGTGACTGGAATCAAGAATGGGAATTTTAGTTCTTTTTAGGAACCAAATAGTTTTGAATTAGTTACATGAATAAATGAGGATTACAACACAAAATGACTAGGGGTCATTGTTAACACTTAAGTAGCACCGAAACAGTCATGGATAAACATTCACAGCGTTTACAAAAATTGAACATTGGCCAAGTGGACTGAGAAGATGTACAATGGGAAATTGAACCTGTGCAGGTGAACCAATGACTTCATGATTGGGAATATCATTAACGAAACAGTATACATACAACTCTAGCTATTTGGGACTCCTTGGGGACAGATCATTGACAACTTCTTGACCCAATTACACTAGTTCATAGCTGTATTTCACACTGACATGAGGTGGCCAAAGAGGGGGAAGGGACGGGAGAGATCTACTAGATCTGGTCTATGAGACATTTCTTGATCACATAGACAGAATACCTCCTTTGATCAAATAGAAGTGCGTGTTTCTTTGGGGCAGGGTGGAATCATTTAAAAGCCATTGAAAGACAACTGAAGGCCTAGTTTCTGGTCCTTGCTGGGCCACTTACAAATATGTGGTTTGTTTTGTTTTGTTTGTTTGTTTGGGCTGGTTGGAGTTGTTCTCTAAGTTACTTTTCTTACAGACTATAGATTTATGTTTTCTGTCAAAGAGATCTTGTAATAGGTATCTAAGTCAAAAGTCTTATGATGTCTGACCAAAATGCAAAGGAAATATCTAGATTTCTGGCAGACTGTCCTCCACTAAATGTTCAATTTTCTGTTGTGAAAACACATTTTTATCATTCTGGTGTAATTCACATGCAAAATCATTGAGGCCATCAGTAAGCAAAAGAGCTACTTGTTTGCACAGATAGACATTAGGGTTGTGGGGAAAGTGACAGCAGTATTGGCACTGATCACAAAATTCTGGCTTCAGACTTTAGCTCATGAGTTTTGTGACTACAGCCTTGAATGTTCATAGCTGCATGTAGCACCTTGTCCAGGCACTTAACCTCCTCAAAATCAGTGTCATCACCTAAGAAGTGGGTATAAAGTGTGATTTTCATAGATGTCATGAAATTTCTTATGCAAAATGCTTCCTAAATGGAAGAAATTTGGTAACTAGCAATTATGAACAAAAGAAGTTTGTTCTACATGACTTCTACACAGGTGCCACCAACTGCCTTCCCCCTTTTCTTGTGACAGCGAACTGGAACTTTAGTTCTAGCTTAGTTTAAGTGACATCTGGGGTAGGAGAGGGAAGATACATGTGTGCACCATCTTTATAAGATGCACAGAAAAGGGTGCTGAGTACTGGGGGGAGTCAAGTTGACGTGAGTATTTGCCATCTCCAAAACTCACCCTGTGGATTTCCTATGCCATGCCCTTGCATACTATCATGTCCACTTTAAGGACTCTATTTTCTCCGACCTTCCTATTTACGTGACATTTTTTTTAGCCTTCTTTAAGGTTCTTTTCATATTTTCTCTTTAGGGCAACATTCTCCCTTAGGTAAATCAATTTGGCCACATCATCTTTTGTTTTATTTCTGCTCTTATTGTCTATTGAATCAGTTTATCACTACATTTTGGGTAGCTAGTATACCCTTGTCCAGTTTGATTTCCACCCTTGGAAGTAGCTGCTATATGTCACAGAGTCAAGCTTGCCGCTCACAGTCTGGGGACATGATGTTGTGTTTCTGTGTGGTGGCATGAGTGTCTTTGTGGGCCACCTGTGAAGACATGGTTTTGAATTTTCTATATCTCGCTCAAGAACGAATACTATATGTTGATAAAAACCAGTGTCCCCAGAAAATCCAGTCTCTTCATACGTTAACATATCTGAGCAAAGTTGCCTTTAGCCAAGCGGACTTAACACGCCTATCCATACTCGGATCAAAACTAGATGGCATGTAAATCTGAACACAGACAAATACACATGAGGAAGGGCAAATTTATGACTCGTGAATGGTCTGGGTCTTTCTGTTTCGTTCAGAGATGACTATTGGCTGCAACTGCACCACGCGGGGGGCTGCCGGACAGGAGGGGTATCTTCAGCTGGTCACTTGCTTTGTTTTAAAACTTCACAGCGGGCACGAGCGTCCATCAGGCTAGCAGTCTGAGCAGTCTCTGTCCTTTCACTTGGGAGACACTCCTGAGGAAGGGGCTATAGGACCGGCTGAAAGGAGCATCAGTCCAACTAAAGAGATAACAGAACAAGTCACAGACAGCGATCACATCGACTGTTTAATGGAAATGAATTTGTGACCCCTTTGGGACAATGCTATATCTAACCGTAGCAGAAGGGCTACATCACTTGAACAACCAAAAGTGGCTTTCTTTCATTGTTCCTCTTGCTCAAGGACCAGTCAAGCAGTGGCCTTGTCCCAGTGTGGACAAGAGAACCCTACAGAGAAGAGTGCTTCAAGTCCACCCTCGCTGAAATACGACACAGAGGCAGAGAGCAGAAGACAACGGGACACAGGGCACCTTCAAATAAATCCTAGGAGTGAAGATAAACTAAGTTGTTGTAGGTGCCTAACTGTTTAACAGTGCAGAGTTAAGGAAGACACTGCAATTATTGGATGTTAATTGCTGACCCCTTGAAATTATCTTGGTATTTCTAGTGCCTGGCATAGAAGTTGGCACATGGTACTTAAAGAAAAAAAAAGAGGGATAAAGGGAAGAAAGGGGAGAAGGGGAAGAGGGCAGAGTAGTAAGAAAGAGAAAGGAAAGGAAAAGGAAGGGGAAAGATGTGTGAATGGAAGGAGGGAGAGGAAAGAGAGGGAAGAGAAAGGGGAGAAAATAGGAGAAAAAGAAGGAGGGAGAAAGTAATGGAAGAGGCAGTAGTTACTGGAATACTGCAGCCCACAGGAAGAAAAGTAGTCAGATATAAGCACACTAAAGATATTGAGCCTGGGGAATCAAGTCTGGCTTTAAAAGGGGCTCTTACAGAAAAAGAGGAGGGGCCATTTCCAGCTGGCTTTGAACATGTCCGTTTGGAAAGTGTGTTGTGGTCAAGTGACCATTGTAGGCCCATGAAAAGAACGTTACTACAATCCAAATGAACCAGGAGGAACAAGAAACACAAAACTTAAAGGCATTTAAGTTCCATCCCATGGAGGAAACAAGCCACACTACAAGGAATGACAGGCGAGCGGAAGGGTTGGGGGATAGGATGGGCCTTAAACTGGAAGGCAGGAGTCTGTCTGAGTATCTTCCAAGTCAACATTGAAGGATGTAGGTTTCTAACAGGCATGAAGAATTCACTTCTCCCACTGGGTAGCTTTTTTTTATTTTCATTTTCTTTAATTTGACCCCTAGGCTGTTACTTTTTCACTCACCATTCCTTTCTGAAAATGAACTCCCATCTTTAGCGCTTTCTCAATGGGGCAAACCAAGATTAGTAAATACTGAGCCTGGGGTGGAGTCAGGTGTAACTTTAAAGGGCAACTGATGATGCCAACAGACTCTGGGTTCCTGGCTCTGGCCTTGCTCCTATTGCTCCCCCCACCCCCGGGCTGGAGAACAGCTTCAACAATTCCTGAGAGCTGTAAGAACTGAGAACCTTCCTGGTCTGACCCGCTCACTTCACAGATAAGGATGTCTGAGAAGAGGGGTCTTACTCGGCAGGAGCTGTGGTGAATGAGATCGACTGTGCAGGTGGCTTTAATTTAACTAAAGCCTTTGACGTCCACTTCTCCATTATCCCAGACAATGGCAATGCATCAATGAGCTAGGCACACTGAATGGGAAGTACCGGGACTCATTACTACACTAAATACTGAGTACACTGGAGATGCTGGCTCTCCAGAGGGGAGATCTAACTGGGAGATGACTTAGTTCTAAATATTGTGGATGGGCAATGTATTTTATAAACAATGATATTGAGGACGGGGTGCTAAGTGTTTGGCGTACATGTAATATTCATTTGTAAACAAATTAGCATGGTATTGTATTAAGGAAGGACATTACATTTAATACTTTTATGATTCATATAGAGAGTGAACAATGGAAAGTCCAAGAATATGTGAGAAAATAAAAAAAAAACTATATATCGCTTGGAGTTACATAGATCCAATCCATGCAAAAATGGCTTTTATATACAATAAACACTATCGAAAGGAAGTTTGAGGCATGCCTATGCAGCAGGCAGCATGAGGATGGACAGATTTCGCATGTTTGTCCTGAGTTAAAAACTTTACAGATCAACTTCTTTTATGGTTCTATACCTACCAAATAGTACTTCGTGGTCTTCTACTCAATGTAAGGGTCTCTTGGGACCCTTCTGCTATTTGAATGCAGAAGCAGAGAGTGAGACCCTCACCTTGCCTTGCTCGCCAATAATTCTCCAAATTTGTCTTGACAGTCTCATCACCTACTGTATCCAGTCCGGAGTCAGGCTGACCAGCCAAGTCACTGTGCTTCTGCCTGGGTTCTTTTTCTTAATAAGTAGATTCTCAGGGGTCAGCTTGCTGCAGGGGACTCCCCAGCGGAGCCAACAGTAGATCTCTGGAATCACGTTGAGGCCCCAGAAGGGACCTGAGGTTAGTGCAAAAGCGGCTCAGTTACTCATCATGTGACATGCAGTATGGAGGGGAAAACAGAAAAGCAATTGTTTGTTATTCTCAATGGTTTGATTACTTTGATTAAGTTGAAAACCATCATCCCCGCCTAATGCCATTTCTCTAATTCCAACAAAGGGAATGTATTCCTTAGGAGTAATATTTACTACTCTGATGTTTGCTGTGCTTCCACGTTATCCAAAGTCAGGGTAAGTGATGTCTCATCCCTTGAGATTGCTCCTGAGTAGAACACTTTTTTAAGCCAGCTTATTTTTTTAATTCCTTGTTAATTAATATAAGAATAAAAGGACTTTGCAGCCTGTGTGTTTGTGTGAGAAGGAAAGCCAAAACCTAGATGTCGAGAACAAATGATCCATGAAGAACTGCAAATGTTTTGCAGAGAATTCAAGTGTCTCCAGCGACAGCCCTTAGAGGGATCATCCTTTCTCTACAGCGACGTTTTTTCGCTTTCCTTCTCACACAAACACAGAGGCTGCACAGTCCTTTTATTCTTATATTATTAACAAGGAATTTAAAAAAAAAAGCTGGCTTAAAAAGCATTCTACTCAGGAGCAATTTCAAGAGACGAGACAGGCCCAAGGGTGGGGGTGGGCGACAACCTCAAGTAGGCGACACGTAAAGCAACGTGCAGCTATACGCACATTAGTATAATTACAGATTGCAAATTATATCGGATGTATCTAATATCTAATTTTTTGAAAGCTGATTCCACTTGAGACTTCAATAACAGCATCAACATTTTGCAGGTGGCTCCTTCTGTGTAGTATCCAAGGGGAATTATTCTTCTAATGTGCTTATAGCCCTCCAGTTAAAACTGGAGCTCCTGCCGAAAGGACCGGTGAACAATGAACACTGAGAATAACACCTTGACAAAGGAAATGGGGAGGGGGAGTATTATCCTGGAGAACACTGAGTGCAGTTACTCTAGCTGTACGTGCTTCAAGCAAGAAGGAACTTCAGCATGCGTCATTAGAAACTGTGGGGGAGGCTCCATACATATGGAGGAAGCCAGCTGACAAGCTACGGGGTAGCCATCTATACTAGATATATAGATCAAAGAGACGCGCCTCTGAGTGGCGTGCTATCCCTTTGACTGCAAACAGAAAGCCTTACACTCAATTCAGATCATCTAAGGCAGATATCCAGTTGGTGTGTCTGAAGAAGATCCAAGCTCTGCTTTGAGGAACTGGCTTTTGTCCTCACACCCCTACCATGAATCAATCTCCAAAACAACTAAACTGGGTTTGAGATCTCGGAGAAGGAAACGTATTCTTCACGTTGATTGCATTCTTTTTCTTGATTCCGCTTTACAGACCTTTCTGCTAATTAGCCGGGGTTGCCGCTGAATTATTTAATTACCTGCACCTTTGTGCCACGAAATATGTTGTCATAGCACGCTCCACAGTGCAGTGGCTGCTCACATTTAAGGGCGCCTCTGTAGTTACTGCTGTCCTTTGTTCTGCTCAGAAATGGTTTTCGAAAAAGGGGTGGGCCCTGAAGGAGGAGCCTTGGGGTGTGTAAAATAAAATCATACATTCCTGGTGCATGTGCAGAATCGGATGCACTTATATGAATTCCATCCTCGAAATCAAGAGGCAGCTCCATTCCGAATAAGCCAAGGCGCATGTCAGTGATTTCCAGTGCAGCCACGAGGCTCTGAGTATACCTTGAACATCTCCCCTAATGAATACTCACTGCAGTGCTATGGGTAAGGGATGACTCTTTTTTTTTTTTTTAAATCAGCAAGGAATGTCTTTAACGAGGAAGAAGTAAATTATGATAATTACTCTGAATGGTCGGATCCTTGAGCATTACTAATTAGCATTTATTGCCTGGATTATAGAACAATATAAGTGAAACCAAACTGCGATTGCTCTTTTACCTTGAAGACTTGAAAAGGCAATGGAGGAAGAAGTCGGCAGCCACCTCCCTGGTGCAGACCGCAGTCAGCCCACCTCTCCACAGCCCGAAGACTCCCTCCTTGTGGCAACACACCCATATGGTCCTCAGCCTTTCCGGCCCATTCATCTTTTTGTGTTAGGCTCATATTTGCATGGACTATCACAGTTGCAGAAGACTGATGGCAGGAGAAACATTTTGGCTCTCATACCATCTGAGGACAATATTATCAGTTGAGAGAGCTTAGCAATAAAGAGCTGAAATGCCATGCTCCATAAAAATATGGAATTCTTTCAGAGAAATAGCTGACTTAAAAAGCGAACAAAGAACTCAGCTCTTGGTGAATAAAATTTTACATTCCTTCTCTCACTTGCCCTTAGGACTGAAGCTTTAAAAAAAAATAGCTGAGAAAAGATGATGGGTTTCTGGTATAAGGACATTTATTTATTTATTTATCTATTTATTTATTTATCTATTTATTTATTTATTTTCCATTAGGAATCTGTGATAACATGGTTTCTGAAATTAAAAGAACAAAAAATAGATGTTGATGAACAGGCTGACAGTGCAAAATAAAATTTGGATAATTTGGCAACTGAATGTTTTAAATAATCCAGCAGGTAAAAGGAAAGAAAAAAAAATTCCCTGAGCCATTTATCATTCTGCAGTCCCTGCTGCTTTCCACACCCCATTATATCAGATGAGGAGAAAAGACTATGTGCAGCCAGAAAACGGGCCCTAACTACAGTCACTGGTTTTCCAAATACCTTCCATGGTTTCCCCACCCCTCTCCCGTCTAGTTTGAAAGGATAAGTTTGTCTAAATCTGTGAGGAGATTTAATAGACTGGGGGAAGAAATTAATTCTGCCGAATGAGCAAATGCATGCGAGTTGCCCAGATGCAAATAAGACAGATAATACTTTTCTTTGCCTTTGACATGCTAGGCGGATTAGTTTAGAATGTTAAATCTGATTTTATTAGAATATATTAGCAGTGTTTTAATTAATACCAATCAAACGTTTTCTTTCCCTGGGGCTTGATATGTTCCTAACACTTTCTAAATCATCTGTTTTTCTCCCCCAGAAAAGAAGAGGGGGGTAAAAAAACTACCAAATCACCAAAGCCTTTGTTACATTCTTACGTTACCGTATTCAATGGAAAACTGTAAACTTTTTGTATAAAGGTGTTTTGCCCAGAAAATTGGTTCCAGGTGCCAGATTTTAAAATGAATACTCTTCTCTAGCATGCTTCCTTAAAACAAAACAAAACAAAAAAGAATTAGAGATTTGAAAATTAAGCATTTTCTATATTTTTCTCTGGGGTAAACATTGCAAAAGGGATTCAGCTGGTTCTTCTTGTTATCAGTGGGGCTTCTAAAAGCTGTTAGCTCTCCACTGTGATGGTTTGGAGCCTGCAAAAAAAAAAGGACATTAAAAAAAAAGAGGTGGTAGTGTTAGTGAAGGAGTGTGTGTGTGTGTGTGTGTGTGTGTGTGTGTGTGTGTGTGTGTGCATGCGAGGGCTAGTTAAAAATACAGTGAGCCACTGCGCCCTGTGAATTGTAACTGCTCCAAGGAGGTACAGAACTGCGTTCCCTCATTATCCCTCCCTTTCTCTCCAGCTTCCTGTCCTTCTGCGCCCCGAGCCCCAGTTCCCTAGGTCTCTTTTCTCCCCCCCCCCCCCGGCTGCCTCTATGAGTACGGCTGCATCCTGTTGGGAGTTATTTTATTGCTATGTTTTTGTTTTGCACCTCCAACTGCAGCTCCCCGCCTTATTTTTTTTTTTTTTATCTGCCAGGCTGGATTTGCGCTTTTAAAGATCAGTATCAATAATAGCCTGCTTGTTTCGGTTACACTCTCCCTTTAGAAGACAGTCCCCTCTAATTGATGCGTCTGGGCTAGTCTAGACTGGTAGTGATTGAACCAACCACCAATTATGTTATTCATTTCACTGAACTTCGCTGATGGGCTCCATGAGGAAGAGGGGGTGTTGAGAAACCTGCCCTTGCACTGGAGCCTGCTGAAATATAAAAATCTGTTGTGTTGTCGCAAGCCCTGCTGAATGCCTGGGCCACCAGCTTTACAGTAGCAGTCTGAGAACAGGGAGCAATCCACTTGAAAATGTGGAAAAACCAGGAGAGCCGCCTAGTACAAACTGCAACGTTTGTGTTGAATCCTGTCCCTCGATCATTTGAACTCACAGAGAAATTACACCTATCACATCTTTATTGATCCATGCACACATTTCTGTCACGTCAGCTGCATACATATTTTGCCTTCAAAAAGCACCGAATGCTTGCCAGTCTTGCATTTGTGTGCTGTGATAATATACGACCCGTAAGTTAAACTGATGCACCGCCATAATTCCCACATAGGTATGCCTGCACATTAGTTGAAATGGGGTGGGGAATCATTAATCATTTCGTGTAAACTAATGGAAAAATCTCTTAAATGACTGTAAGCTTTGAAGCACATTCTATCAAAGGCTGCCAAGTAATAGTTAAATTACAGCCGAAGAAGAGGTTTCAACAAAAGACACAGCACAATTGTTGCACGCTTCTCAATTCAGCGTTCCGATGCCAAATGCTTTCTTGACTACGATTTGGAGTAAATGAGTAAAATTGAGATAAACCCTTAAAAATAGGAGGAGAGCAGCTCCCTTCACCTTCCACTCCGTGTGTGCAGTAAGGTTACAACCGTTACAAAATCTTTCAAGGATGAAAGCATTTGGAGTCTGGGTTGATTTAGGTATTTTCCAAAAATGGAGAGAAAGGTTGGGCTGAGAAGAGTAACTGTTTCAAGGAAACTGTACGCCCAAATCTTCTGCAACAAAGGGAAGGTAAGCCGTGTTCTTCATCTCCAGTGTGAGGCAGACTGAATCACTGAAATTACCTTGCCATGAAAAGTTATAATCCCAGAAAACTACAAACTAGGAAATGCTAACAATTGCCTCAAGAGAGGATCATTTTAAATGTGGTTTGGAATTTCCAATAACTTTGTCCAGTTGAATTAAAACCCGGATTAAAAAAACAATCTTTCCAGCTTCTAAAGAGAGTCATAGGCATTGATTTCCCCCCCCAAAAGAATACAATATCAAATGCACCCAGTTATTTCTTTCATTCCATAATATTTAGAAAATCCATTCCTATTCTTATCACCTTTAAATTCACCAAGCATTACATTTTTAAAGAGGTATCACACCAAAGAGGCAGCTTATCTCCTTCCATTTTGTGTTTAAGAAATCTTGCAAAGTAACACATTATTTTATCTTTCCTAATCTCTTAATTTCCTTCCTTTGTATTGAATACGAGAGTTGAATATTTAACCTATTAATTTATTCCAAACCAGTGGTTCTAGCATACCTATGTCAGTGAAACCACTGTTTAGCCATGTACGACACATGTGTGGACAATGCGGATATTATATATTCTCATGTCCATTTTAATTGAGCATAATTTTGAGATTAACTGTTGAGTTTAAAAGTTGGAGGCATGGGGCATGCTGGGACTTCAGCTGAGATATTCTGAGGTCAAGCACCAGGTACTGAGCTGTTGGTGTTACGCTCTGGTAGTACTGCGTGTTGCTCTCAAGGAATAGACCCTGCCGATGAGTTTCCACCAGCCTCGGTGTCAGCCATGTCCACAGGCATCCATAGCAGCCAGCACAAGATGCTGATAGTCTCTGTCTACTTCAACAGAAGCCAGGAGCTGCCACACTCTGGTCACCTGATCCCATCTAACAATGGAAGCCTCAGAGGTGTACTCTCAGCACTTCTGACAAACTTTCTTTTCTATTTTTTTTTTTTCTTAAAAGACAAAAAGTTCCTTCAGCGACGCACAGGCACGACTCGCAGCTCCCAAGAGCCTAACCCGTGGATTTAAACGGTAAACATCACAAGTTAGGGTCTCAGGGACTGAGGGGAGCGCAACACATTTTTTTTTCCTTTCTTTCTTGAGACAAAACAAAGCAAAAGACAAGAATGACAGACAATTTCGGTGGCAGACTCGGGACTAAAATGCAGCCAACAGGTGGTCCAGTGTGGCGACAGCCTGGCTTTCTAAGCCTCTTCCCTTCACAAAATTTAGAGCCATTTCTGACTCCGTATAGCCCTGCAGACGCAATATATACCTGAACATGTAAATGCCGGTTACAGCAAAGAAAACTTTTATGCTTTGGGCAGAATAATTTACTAATTGGGAAATAATATGAATAGACTCAGAAATGTTTATTTCTATTTGGTTAATAAAAACAAAAAAAAATCCCCTGATCTATAATCGGGATTAAATACCTCTTCAAGGCTTTCACTAGTAACTAGCACGAATGACTAAGGCGAAGAAAATAACCCTCTGCCTTCCCCCAGGGCAAGCGTGCCACATGCAACAATCCTAAGAGATGAGGTTTGGGGGAGGCAGGAATCGGAGGTTAAAAAGGTTTTTGAACTCACCCATTTGAAGTGGAGCCGGCTGCAGAGCTTCCAGGAGCGCCATCCGGAGCCGGGGGGAGAATGTGAGCTTGCAGTGCGCTAGGCTGGGCGAGGTGTTCAATAGGACAGAGAATGGGGCGGGGAGGGAAGGCGGGGGCAGGAAGCGATACTCCAAAATCCAGAGAAGACCGTAACTCTGTGGTTTTTTGCTTTGACCGGGGGTGGGGGTGGGGGAGAGAAGCATTTGGGTGGGAGTGGAGGGAGGGGCTGGGGCTGATCAAATTTGGAAAACAGTCAGTTAAAAAATTAAAAATAAATAAATCGAGCGAGAACGAGAAAATTTCCCAAGGACTGCTTGGAATTTTTTTTTTCCTTTTCCTTCTTCTTTCTCTAGCATGCAGAGTTCCGCCAGTCTTGCAAAGCGGGCCCTCCTCTGCATCAGCTGCTTGGCTGAGGCCAAGGCCAAAATCACCCAGAGCGAGCACCAGCCTGTCATTTGGTAGACGCAAAGTGGGAAGGGGTGGGTGCGAGCTGGGGAGATGCTCCCCCACCCTCGCCTCCCGCTGCGGATCCTTTGAAGCCGTTGGCCAATATTTCAGAGGAATCCGAAGCATAATCCCCCTCCATCTTCACAGACAGCCACTAGTGTGGTACCTGATAGAGTCGCGTTCCGAAACCTCCTCTGCCTGGAAGCAGAGCTTGGCTTTCCTGTGCAGACTCAAAAAAAGAAAGAAAAAGAAAAAGAAAAAAAGAACCGAAAGGGAGGGGAAGCCGACGGGAAGATGCTTCTTTTTTTAAAAAAAAAAATTTCTTTCCCCTCACCCCTCCTTTCTTTCTTTTATCCAAGGCCTGAGCAAAGTAGATGGCTGGCTGGGCACACAGAATAACAAAGCACTGGCTCTAAGGAAGACACTGGAGGGGGCCCTTCTACTCCGACTTAAAAAAAAAATAAAGAGAAAGAAAGAAAAAAAGCTAACTATTTTTAATATACTTTCACATACAACTAGGCACAGTGACGAACTCTAGGCTCGCCTCCTCCCCACCAGAAGAGCTAGAATCATGCCAGCCACCCCCTAAACCACGTCTCCTTCCCGCGGAACAGGGTCTGTTTAGAACACCCACACACACAACTTTTTTTTTTCTCACCTCTGTAGGTTCTGCTCATGTACAGTCCTCCGTTCAGCTCACCGTCTCTCCTTTTTTCTCCTTTCCCTTTTTCTCTCAAAGAGCCAGGCCGTCATCATCATACCTAGCCAGCCTCTCTTCTCTCTCTCTCTCTCTCTCTCTCTCTCTCTCTCTCTCTCTCTCTCTCTCTCTCTCTTCCCGCTCTCATATTAATAATAATAATAGCCCTTTCGACATAGCAGCATGAAGTGGCTGCTTTGAGAAAGCACATTTAATCTTTACTGGCTCCCCTAGGCTTCACTGAAGAAGAAGGCAAGGGGAGAAAAAAGGAGAGAGAGGGAAAAAGCATGTAAGGGAGGCTGCTGACGGACAGCAAGCATCAGGCACAAATCAGCGACAAGTTGAATTTTCCTAGACCACACTGCCCCCTTTCTTCTCGGCTCTCTTCTTGGGCTCCTGGAAAGCCCCAGTGTCTGGTTACAGGAGGCAATGGGTCTCTTTCTGCCAGCCATGGTGCAGATTCCTCACATGCCTGCTTAAACCTCTGGCAGAGTAAGGAATCGATATCCCCCCTCTAATCACCTTTAGCTCTTTGATGGCTTCCCCCCTTTTCTGAGAATCCACTTGGCTTCCCTTGCCTCTCCCCCGCCCTGCCAGGCTCCTGCATACAAAGCTCGCAACACTGTCATCTCTAGCTTCCTTCCATATCTTGGAGACAAGCCTCTTCTAATAGCCTCTCCCGCTTGCTCTCTCTGTGCTGTACCATGTCTCCTCCCGGACTAGCAGCTCCGGATGCACAAGACATTTCCCTGACTACTAATGAGATAAAAAATACACCATCAGGTCAGGGGAAACTAGACATTGTACTCTACAGATTCAAACGTGTGTGTGTGTGTGTGTGTGTGTGTGTGTGTGTGTGTGTGTGTGTGCGCGCGCGCATGTGTGTGTGTTTTCTTTTGCTAGACCTACAGTTCAGGTAGCTCATTTTCTAAAGTGGGGGTGGGGGGAATCAAGGTGGGGATTGTGAAGAAGTGAGACCTCCGGTGAAATGCGGTTCTTTGGCCAATTGTCTGGCATCCATGCACGTTCGTGAATGAGCGCAGGTGAGGCTTGTGAAATTTTCCTTTTTTTTTTTTAATGGACAGATAGTCAACAACGCCCAAACATTTCTTTGAAACTGTTGTGTGAAAGCATAAAAGAGCAACAACTCAAGTCTATATTTAAGACACACAGACACTCTGGGCACATAATGATCACAATGCTAAAAACCTCATGCCTTTCAATGCCTGGGTTTTGTTGGTTGCCTCCGCTTGCAATGTGCACTAATTTGCCACTTATGTCCCTGGGATTTGGGAAGCTGCTCAGTCTCCACAGCTCAGCCTCACCCTTGCCTTCCACTGCTGGCTTTTTCCTCATTCCTGAAGCGTCTGTAGCCTCCCATGCCCATCCGACACACGCATCCTTTATTGATCAGCGTAATGTGCCTCAGTAATCATAAGCAATACTTCAGATGGCAAAAAAAGAGGAGAAATAAGGAGAGGGGGAGAGAGAGCGGGAGGGAGAAACACAAGAAAAAAAAGGAAGTCATCTCCAAAAGACGAAGGGAGCGGCATGCAGGGTTTCTGTTGTCACCCATTTTAAACGCTTGCCTTCCATACAGTGTCCTCTTAAAGAAGGTACCACCCCCAAAATTAGGGTCTCTACCTATCCATAAACACAGTGGGTAGATTGCTGTCTTAACCCAGTTTTCCCAAGAAGGCTGTTGTAGACAACAGACAGCGCTGTGTTAAAATAGAATACGGGGTGCTGCAAATAGCAAGAAAGGAGGGGAAGACAGCCAAGGACGCAGGTTCCCGGCAAGTGGGTGTTTTAAAAGGTAGTTTCTTTGTGCTCCTCACAGACAGTCACTGTGCTTTGTCTCTGCCGGTGAGACTTCAGATGCACGGCTGGATGCCGAAGGAAGGAGACAGGAGAGAGGAAATGCAGCTATGAGATGGAAGAGCAAAGGAAGGGAAAGAGGAGAAGGGGAGGGAGGGACAGGAGGAAAGGAAAGGAAGAGGAAAGGGGAGAGGAGGACAAACAGGCAAAGGAGGAGAAGTAACAGAATGCTGCGGTATCTTTAACGTATTTTTTCTTATTGTCATGACTGGGAAGCAGGAAGGCATGAGCCAGGAGCTGGTGACTGGGTCACAATCTTTTTCAAATTTGGCTAATAGAGTGTTTGCACTAGACTGATGAAGGAGAGAGAGAGAGAGAGAGAGAGAGAGAGAGAGAGAGAGAGAGAGAGAGAGAGAGATGCTAAAATAATCAAAAAGGGTGGAGCTGTCAAAAAAAAATCTTTGACTCATTGGGTGCCTCCCTGTACCGCCAAGATGAATCACTCCTAAAGAGAGTCCTCGATTGTCTCAGTGTATGCTTGTATGCACTTGCGTATATGAAGGCCAGAGAACAGGCCACTGTACTCACCTGGAAAGGAAAGATGGGGGAGAAGGAAATTCTCCTAACCTCGGTGATTTGCAATAACAGTTTTGCATGACTTCCAACACTAAGCTAATTTGCACTTGTCTGGGCTCACTCTGCTTACAAAGACGCACCAATATGTGACTTAGGAAAGTTAGACTAAGGAACACATCATTTTCTCCATACAACTCAGGCAGGTCTTTGGAGGATACTTATTTGAAGCAGTTAACACCTGACCCCAATTTCTGTGGGTAATTAGTGAGCTAGATAACCACACAAAGTGGGTAATTATTTAGTACCCAAGGGTACGCTAGAAGTGGGTAGTGGCTTTGTTAACAAAAGCATATCTCTAATTATTGTATCTATGATGGGTGTTTTAAAAATACCAGTTACTCTATCAAGTGAACCATGATAGATAGATATGTATATGCTGTCCTCAGCAGATACATACGTGTCTTGCATCATGGTTCAGAATATTTACCTCTAAATGCAGAGAGAGAGAGCAGTGAAGATTAATTAGTTAACATCTGTAAGACTCTCAGAAAGTGAGACAAACTAGAGCGCTTCTCAATGCAATATTCGTATTGTTATCAGTACTCTGGCTGTGCTACCCCTGGCTGAGAGAAGCTGCTGGAGGAGATGCTATTGTTCGGCCTAGGTCTTGGTCTGATGGTAATGCAGAGACTAGCAGCGACCACAGCCTTAATGACTGTGATCATGGGAAGTGGGTGACTGCCTGACTATCTAACCCAGCTGGAAACGAGAGGTAGGCAGTATTGAGCTGACAGCTGACTCAGGTTAGGTCTAAGGAGCTGGGCTCAGAGGTGGGGAGAGGGAGGAGCAAGGAGCCCAAAGGGAATTGAATCAGCTCTACCACATCCTCCTCCTAGAGTCTTCCTATCACCCCCCCCCCCCTTGAGGGAGTACAAATACATCCAGAAATCCCTCAAAGAACACATCTGTGCAAGTTCTGGGTTAAACTTAGCACAATGACATCAGTTATATAGTATTTATTGTGGAGAAAACCTTGTGTATACATCTCATATGCTGATGCAAATGCATTTTAAAATATTACTATGTTGAGGGTAGGCACATATAGGCCAACCTCAGATATCTTTAACCCAGGATTGGAAAAGTGAGAAAGTAGCAGCTTACGGCTTTTATAAATGATTCCTAGGATGAGAAGGAGCTATTTATTTTTCCTAAGAAGGAAAAAGAAGGAGGGGGGAGAGGAGAAGGAAAAAGAGAAGGGGGAAGAGATAGAGAGAGAGAGTCCATGCATGCTTTGTGGACCCTGATCCTGGAGATCAACTAATCATTGAAAATAATAAACAAGAATCACAACTTACTACTTTCTCTGTGAATAGCCACCTCATTGAGTCTGTCGTCTGGGTCTGGCAGAGGCAGAGCAGACAGAGACCTCGGAAGTCCACATCTTCAAGTAGGTTCCCCCACACTTTTTCTTTCAAAAAAGATCAACCTGGGAATCACCCTGGAGATCTGGGAGATACAAGTATGTGGGAAGAGTAAAAAAAAAAAAAAAAAAAAGCAGAGATGTTGTAGATGTTGTATTCCATGCAGTGAATGCTTCTAGGCAACTGGGAAGAGAGTTGACCCCATCCTTCACCAACAGGTACCACTGCTAAAATCTTTGCTGGCCAGTGCTCCCAGGACACACGCTCAGGCTGTGATTGGAGGCTAACTTTGGGGTAAATGTATTTGAAGAGCTGAGAGGAAATTTCTCCAAAAGCCATCCAAGCCAGTCTTGTGACCAGAAGCCCAGTGTTTGTCACCCCCTCTCTGAGCTCAGAACTACAAAGGCTAGCTGGCATTCTCCAACCCACCCCGCTCCTTTCAAACCCACAGACTGTGCCAGACTTGGCCCCACCTCCCCCCTGGAACAGATTCTGCAGCCCAGCTCCACATGCTGCTGCTGCAAAAGCCCGATTTCCATTTGAATTGTCCTACCTGGCTAGTCCCTCTGTCACTGGTCCTGGTTCCTGATTCTTGGCAAGATTTCAAAGGCAGGCCCAGTCAATTGTTTTGTCTCCCACAATCTTAATCTTCAGCACTTCCAGTTCCTATCCTGCTCCAACCCCTGTAAATGTGATCCTTTCAAACACAAAAATATGATCTCTTCTGCACTTTCTTGAATGTATGGACACCACTACCTCCTTTCTTTGGCCTCTCTCAATCTTGCTTAATATATTGTTACTGGTTATTGTTGTTGTTTGCCTCATGGAATGGATGAGCCTGAAGGAAAGCCGAGCAACCATTTTTCCCTTTGCTTTTCCCTGTAATAAAGCATCTCAGACAACCCAAAGCAACCCAGGGTATTGCCTAAAAATTACTTAAAAGGAGCCAGAGCCAGCAGAGAACAGGTCTGTGTGTGTGTGTGTGTGTGTGTGTGTGTGTGTGTGTGTGTGTGTGTGTTGGAGACAGAGACACATACAAAGAGATATAGACAGACATATTTAGAGAAAATTGCCCTAACTATAAGACTGCAGAAGGTAAGGCCCTCAGGCAAATGGGTGGAGAGAGTTAACTGTGGCAAGAACATACAAATCACACACACTCACACACACACCCACACATGGAGAGAAAATCAAGCATCTACAGTGGGCAGTTCTATCACAGCCCTCTACACTTGATGACTCTGAGACAGTATTTGCCTTTCTGTGGACAGGTGGAGCCTGCTAGAAACTGAGCCACAGCATCCTTTGGGATGGAGTGGAATAGAAAAGGAAGGCAAAGTTCTTTAATTCATCACCTCTCTCTACTTCTGTCTGTGCTTGGGGGCTAAGACTAGAACGGCACCCCTATGTATCTCAAAGATGTTACGAGCCTGGCAATCGCTCTTTCTTCCTGGCGGTTCCTTCCTACTCTCACTGCCTACTTACACTTCAGGGCTTCCATCTTCTTTTCGTGCTCCCTCTAATAGCGATCACTGTGGGGCTTCTACATTGATGGAGGTGGGTCATCTTTCTATCTGTTGTTTCATTGGTTAAGTAATAAAGAAACTGCTTGGCCTCTGATAGGGTAGAATTTAGATAGGCGGAGTAAACAGAACAGAATGCTGGGAGAAAGAAGCTGAGTCAGTGAGTTGCCATGATTCTCCCACTCCAGGCAGACGCAGGTTAAGATCATTCCTGGTAAGCCAGCTCGTGGGCTACACAGATTATTAGAAATGGACTAGTCCAGGTGCGAGAGTTAGCCAAGAAAAGGCTAGATATAATGGGCCAAGCGGTGTTTAAAAGAATACAGTTTCCTTGTAATTATTTCGGGCATAAGCTAGAGCTAGCCATGTGGGCGGCCGGGTGCTGGGGACGCAGCCTGCTGCTCCTAACACAACACTACATTCCAGATGCAGAAAGCTTATAAGATATATCTCAGTCCTTGCTTTTAAAGACATCACGAATACTGTATAGATACAGAGAATAGGGTTCAGAATAGGCAGCTCTGCCCCGAAAGTGCAGCCAGTGGCAGGATTTGAACCAGGTCTATTTGTTAAAGTATAGGTTTTTTGCCTTTGCCTTGTTTCAGCCTTTCATACTGCGTTAGTTCATCAGTCTTTCTGATTGGTCTCCTCAGACTCCCTTAGTTTCTCCCTTGTATTTTCCACTTCACCCCATCCTAGCAGTGTTTTTGTTTTGATGATTTTATCCAATTCATTATTGTCCTGTACTTAAGAATGTGCCAGGCATTGTCTTTCTTGTACAGTGTCTTTCTCGTAGCTGGGAGAAAGGTGATGCCCTCTCTACCCTACTGTCTTTATCTCTCAACTCTTGGGCCATGAAGGAAGAGGCTGTGACAAGCTCCCAGGGTGCCCCCAGGAAAGGGTAAAACACCTGGTGCAACAGGAGCACACGGAAAGGTTTTGAATATATTTTTACGTTAATATAGTTTGTATTGAAGCTTTATTTTGTTTTCACATTTATTATTTACTATGGGACATGGTGTATGCTAGAACATATAAGTTGATGTCAAAGGGACCTATTGAAAGGATCAGTTGTATCCTTCTACCTTGTAGGTTCTAGAAACTGAATGAAGCTCATTGGGCTTGGCAGCAAACATTTAATGCTACTGAGTCATCTTGCCAGTCGGTTCATGGTTTTTCCGAAAGAATCGGGTTCTTGTTTAAAACAACTTTTAGAAAAAAGAAACTTAGCAAGCTGCCATACAGAACTAGCACGTAAGAAATGGTGAGTCTCAGCCTGAATTTTTAAGGATTATACTCTGGTCAATGTCCCACAGAGAGTCACCTTCTGCAAGGTCTGAAGCCCTGGGGTTTCTTGTGTGAAACCAGCGCACTGTGTTTTAGGAGGCCTTTTCAAGTGATAAGCTATGCAGGGTGATGTGGTGATGAAGGAACAGTCTGGGCTGCAGGCAAGGAGGGAAAGCATCCGTACAAGAGTGTGTGCCGGAGTCCAGATCTGCCCTGGGCAATCCAGCCACGATACCCCCTTTTCAGAAAAAGGGTGAGGTGCTCCAAGTGTTTCGTGGCCATCTGGCCTGAGTGTCTCCAGGGTTTCATAATGTGTACTCTGAAGAAAGATTAGACAATTCCTTATTTTGCCTAAGGAAAGAATATTTTAAGTATGTCTAATTGCTGTCTTTGCAGGCTAAATTCTATTCTGGTCTTAAAACAAAACAAAAGGTTTCACGTAGTTTTTCACTTGAGCCCATCCATCTACTAGTATGAAGCGCAGCGATAGAGAAAACCCAAAATTCCCAGACAAACAAATCCAGGCAGTGGAGACATTATCAGGTTAGTATGGCTTGCTGACGCTAACCTTGATAGAGAATACCTGTGTGAGACCTTCAGGTACAGTTTCTCACTGCCCCTTCTTGGTTCTTTGCCACTTTCCCTCTGAATCCAGTGGGCTCTTTTGTTTTTGTTTCCTGGAAAGGAATATCTTGCCCCAATTGTCTTCTGAAAAGGCATGATGAGGTCTGGAGTCAAGTGTACAGACCGCTATGGCAGGCAAGAGAAGAGGTTAGAACGGGCTGGAAGCTGCGATCAATGGGCGTTGCTGGGCAGTGGGGTGGACCAAGTTCATTGTCATTCCACATTGTCTGCCTCTAAAGAGAGGTGTGGGGGGGTGACTAGGATGGTGCTCCTTCTGCCCTTCTCTATCATGCCGCGCATTCTGACGCCACTGAATTTGGTGACAAGCATGTCACTCTTTTCATCCAAGTTACAGCCAAATCTGACATGCAGAGCACTGCGCAGTCTGAAAGCATCTCTCTATATGTCGGCAGGAATCTGCCATGTTCTTCCGCCTGCCTAAGCCTGATTTTGCCATCTGCCCAGGTGCAGGTGGGGAGTGCTGAGAGCCATCAGCACTGTCTCAGAGCAGTCTCCTTTCAATCCCAAGCAGGAACACAAACATCCAGTCCCATTGGTGTGGATTTTAAGGTCAATTTTGTTATATGTATTTCTGATCTTGAATAAGGTGTTGTGATTGTGTAGTTCATTTTTAAAATGTAATGTATAATTAGGAAATATAGGTTGTTGATGGATAATCATAAACAATAGTCAAGTTTGTAGTCATGTTACTTAGATTTTCTAGATATATAGAGATATATTTCAGATAGGCATTCTTCATATCTCTCAAAGGCTACAGAATATGGCATTTAAAATATTTTAATAACTTAGGACTTTTCATGACAATGAGACACCTCTGCTCCTGACAGCGCCAATCTACTTAAAGAGGAAGATGGGCATCAAAGAGGATCCTTATGGAGCTTGATAGCCATTTGGGCAAGAAACTGCTCTTGCCTGGACTGTTGCATAAACTGGACACAGAGAACCCACAGAGAGAGGACTGCTAAACTTGCCAAAAGGTGAGATGGTCTTTCGGGGTTCCTGATTCATGAGAGTCTGCGAGACATTCTGGAGGACACAGCAGAAAGTGACTGAACTGTCTTTGGAATTTTCCTGCTTCATGGAAATGTCTGCTGGAAACTATGGGCCTGTAGGCCGAAGATGGATGCCCCAACGGTACAGAGGAACTTTGGGTGACTGTCCAGGCTGCGAGATGTCTCTGTCATTTATTTCTTGTTTACTTAGGTAATATTATATCCTTCTGGAGTCTTTGATGGAGTTGAAGAATGAATAGATAGTTATAGTTTTCCTTAGTCATGATAAAAGATAAAATAGATATAAATATTGTAACTGTAATTCTTACTTGATAACTGTTTTGTTATATGTAATTTTACTATGTTAAAGTTAAAGCCTTTCGCCGGGCAATGGTGGCGCACGCCTTTAATCCCATCACTCGGGAGGCAGAGGCAGGTGGATCTCTGTGAGTTCGAGACCAGCCTGGTCTACAGAGCTAGTGCCAGGACAGGCTCCATGGCCACAGAGAAACCCTGTCTCGAAAAAAAAAAAAACAACAACAACAACAACAAAAAGTTAAAGCCTTTCTTTTTTGTTTAAACAGAAAAAGGGGAAATGATGTGGGAGTGATTTCTTATTAATAAAGAAACTGCCTAGGCCCATTTCATAGGCCAACCCTTAGGGAGGCGGAGAAAACAGAACAGGATGCTGGGAGAAAGAAGTTGAGTCAGAGAGTCGCCATGATTGTCCCACTCCAGACAGACGCAGGTTAAGATCTTTCCTGGTAAGCCAGCTTGTGGGCTACAAAGATTAATAGAAATGGGTTAGATTAATATGTAAGAGCTAGACAATAAGAGGCTGAAACTAATGGGGCCAGGCAGTGTTTAAAAGAATACAGTTTCTGTGTAATTATTTCAGGTATAAAGCTAGCCGTGCAGGTGGCCGGGTGCTGGGGACGCAGCTCTGCCGCTCCTTATTTCAACACTGCCTGCTGTTCTCTTCACCGACTGGGAAAGTTCTCATTCTACCAATGCAGAACATAGTCTGTAAAGTTGTTTCCTTTGGGGTGCTGGCAAGGCTCCTCAAGGAAAAGCGGAGGGGGGATGCCACAGTCATCCTATCCCAAAGGCACTCTAAATACAGACTGTGCAAACTCTTCCAGCAGGAGGCCCCCAGGAACTGGCTGCTCTTCACACAAAGATAAAGAATAGGAATATATTTACATACTGCATGGTCAGAGGAGCCCCTTTCCTTAAACAAGGAGACTGAGCCAAAAGGGAGTGGCTTGTGGCACAGGCTGTATGCAGCACAGGTTGCATGTGACCCAAGTGTCACTTACAAGTGTACATTAGTTCCAAGTGTCAGGATAGGTGCATCAGGCTGAAAGATTGGGTGCTTTCCTCATAAGGAAATTCTTTCTTTTTTTGTGGGAGTACGCTATGGTTTAATAGAAGGTGTACCCTAAAAGGGTTGTGTATTGAAGACTTGGTCCCCAGTCAATGATGCTGTTGAGTGACGACTGGGTCATGCTTTCCCCAACAAGGGATGAACTCATTGAGAAATCCAGGGGAAGCAAGTCACAGTGTATTTGTGCACATGTGTTGGGGGAATTTTAAGAGTAAACAAAGTCCCTTGTCCCTTCCTATCTGTCTATTTGAGCTGAGCAGATTTGCTATGACACACCCTTCTTGTCGTGATGTGCAACCTCACCACAAAGGGTCATAAACCAAAACCTCTGGACTCTTGAGCCAATATTTGCTTCTTTAAAATAGGTTTTCTCTGGTATTTTGGCATAAAGTTGGAAAAACAACAACACACTGACCACACTGGGTATTAGGGAAAAAATCAATAATCCCCCGAAATATACATGTTATAGTATTTGTTGCTATGAATTTAGAAAAAGATTCTGTTGCCACCTTCTGCCTCAGTGGATGGGGTTGCTACCATCCAGCCTAAGCCTGCGGGAAGTAATGTACCACTGGCCCATGGATTGCACTGGGCTCCAGTAAGACCTGCTTAGACAAGGAAGGTGAGAGAGAAACTGTCTCCATCTCCAGGATAACGAGGAGAGAAAAGAGAGTGTCCTTCTAAAGTTGAATAACTATTACCTGTATGCCCAGAAGACGATGTGTGACATAAAACCCAATATTCTTGGCCAAAGGGTGCCATCTGGGAGCCAAGGTCTATTTCCACCTAGAGTCCTTGCCATTCATTCAACCATTAGGCTCAAGCTGCCAAGCAAAGAGAGGCAGATCCATCCCTGGGGCTTTGGAAGGTAGAGATTACTGGGCCAAGATCCCGGAGAGGATAACCAAATAAAGACACAGGCCAAAGATTTGGTCTGGAGACATTCCTATATTTTTGAAACAGTCACACACAGCCTGGTAAGAGAAAGGGGAAGGCTAGGGAAACCAAGAGCATTTGCATCTCACATCAAGCTTATGGTTAGTGTGGTTCCTGGGGAGACCCTGACTGACCAAATTACTGCTTTTTGGAAGACTGGCCCTTTATGGGAGCCATCATCCTTGGCTGGTCTAAGCACCTTTCAGCAGAGGCAGGGAAAAGGGAAGGTCTAGAAGCCCTCAAGAGGGTGTTCTTCACAATTTCCAGTCAAGTTCTCAACATTGTCTTCCACAGCAACCCTTCATCTGAAAGAGTCAAGGTAAAGACTAAAAAGATGGACTGGGGAGGGGGCGTGCTTGTTGTGCAAGAGTGAGGACATGAGTGTGGATCCAGAACTTGCATAAAACCCAAGCTTTATGATACGTTACTGTAACTGCAGTGTCGGGGAGGAAATAGGTGGATTTGAGTAGCTGGCTGTCCAGACAGTGCAGCGGAAGATGGGCATTCAGGTCTAGTAAGAGATCTTTCCTCAAAAGAATAAGGTGCAGACTGACAGAGGATAATACCTGGGGTTTACCTCTGGTCTCCACATAAGCACGCCTGAATAAATGCACTCCCCCCCCCCCCACACACACGTATTGTAATTTCCTCACGAACATACTCTTCATCTTGTCCAGTCTTTGCAGGCCTCCTGCTCTTCCTTCTCAGCCATTTCCACTATAAAGGTGTAGCATAGGAAGAGATGGAAGTGAGTGTCCCCATGTCACCACTCTGGTCTCATTGGTGGGACTCAAGACAATGACGAAGTGCTTTTTTCAGTAGGGCTATAAAAGCACGGACCATCAGAACCTAGGTCTCACCCCAGCTCTTGTGAGCTAGAATGTATAATTTGTACCAAATTCATTCAAAGAGTGGGTTTGCATGAATTCCAGGTGTCTTTAATAATAATCATACCCCGAGCATCTTGGTTCCCTGTTATTAATGAATGACAGTGTGTCAAGGAAGGGCTTTCAACATGACACAATTAAATTTCCTCAAGCATCTGTAAAATAGATAGAGTCTCCAAAGTGCTGAGCACGCAGAATTTAAAAAAAAAAAATTAAAAGAATACAGAAGCATAATTTGAGATTCATTCTTGGGTCCAAGGTGCCGTGGCGGACTCAGAATTCCTACAGAGATTCAAATAGCGAGAGAAGAATGGGAAGCACTCGGGGGAGAAGCGGAGGAATATTTTAAAGGCAGAAACTGCTATCTCGGAGATTTTAAATTTGGCACATTCGACAGTTCTCAAGGAGTTTCTCTGTTACAAACAGCAAGGACGTGAATGCTAAAGAGAACTATGTCACAGGAACCAGCCTTTGTTTTCTGGGGTCCAGTGCTTTTTGACCTCCCTGGGGGCTGGACTCTGCTCCAATAACAGGATGCCACAATGGCACACTGGCTGCAGCTTGCGACACCACAGCCTCCAAAATCTGTGGAAGATAAAACTGTTTTTTTGTTTGTTTGTTTGTTTTCATTCTCGAATCTTTAAAAGACTGGCTGTGATATTTTGATTACCTACCCCAAGTCTGGACAGTTTATATCTGTGGATCTATAAGCTTAGCTGGTGCGCATGCATGTGTGAGTGTGTGTGTGTGTGCGCGCGTGCGCGCGTGTGTGAATTAGGAAGCCAGAAAAGAGCATCAGTGCCCTGCTCTATCACTTGTATGGGTCTCCTGCTGAATGTGAAGTTTGGCAGCTTTCAGTTAGGCTTCACCACCAGTGAATCCTGAGCAATTGTTTGATTTCTACATCCTCATCCCAGGATGCTGGAATTACAGGTGTACACAGCCACACCTACCATTCTGATGTAAGTTCTGGGTACCTAAACTTATGTAGTAACTGAGCTGGCTTCCCAGCACCTTGACAGGATTCTATATGTATGGAATGAGGATATGATATAATAATTTTTGGTCCTACTGAGTGAGGTACAGCACTGTGTCAGCCTTCCAATAAGAATTTTATAGGTGACTTCATTTTAAATTCTGCACTCTTCTGGGATATTGGCAAAAATCCAGAGTCATAAAGTGTGAAAAAAATACTGAATAATCAGCTGATTAAATACAGATTAGTCCTCTTAAATTGTTCTTTTGATTTTAATTTTCTGGGGGTTTGTTTGTTGTTTGTTTTAAAGACCTTTCTCCTTGCTTCCTTCTTTCCTTTCTTCTTTCCTTTCTTCTTTCTTCTTTCTCTTTCTTTCTTTCTTTCTTTCTTTCTTTCTTTCTTTCTTTCTTTCTTTTTAGTTTTTAGAGACAGGGTTTCTCTGTGTAACAGCCCTAGCTGTCCTGAAATCAGCTCTTATAGACCAGGCAAACCTCGAACTCACAGAGATCCACATGCCTCTGACTCCCGAGTGCTGGGATTAAAGGCTTGCACCACCACCGCCCATCAAAGATCAGATTTTTTTTTTTTTTTTTTTTTGTTTTTCGAGACAGGGTTTCTCTGTAGCTTTGGTGCCTGTCCTGGAACTAGCTCTTGTAGACCAGGTTGGCCTCGAACTCCCAGAGATCTGCCTGCCTCTGCCTCCCGAGTGCTGGGATTAAAGGCGTGCACCACCACCGCCAAGCCAAAGATCAGATTTTTGAATGCAGTCTAAGCTAGCCAGTCTTGCTGTGTAGCCCAGGCAGGCAAGCTAGCCTTGGATCTAAACTCCTCCTTCCTCAGCTTCCCAAGTTCTGGGACAATAGGCATGTGCTACTCTTTTCTACCCAGACTGAAGGAACCTTTAAATGATCACTTTTCTTTTCAGTCATCATCTCAATTACTCCAAATCTATAGCTATATCTGAAAATTTAGAACATTAACAGTACATTGAATGCTTTTGGTGCTCTATCCATCAATAGTTTTAAAGACAACGTAACTGGAAAATTGGACTCAGAAAGATAAACAAGAAAAAAGGATAGTTGGCAAGTGATAATTCTTCCCGCAATATACATGCACACGTACGTCTGTGCTCAGATGACTGACTGGCTTTCCACTGTGTGGTAAGGAGTCATCAAAATGCCAGGAAGTCCATTTTGCTCAACAGATTCACGATGAACTGCTAAGGTGCATACAGACTGGTAGAGGGTCTGGAGGTAGGGGAAGAATCTTGTGGATTGTTTTAACAAAACAGAGTTGTGTTTTTATGAACTTTTATTTTCATTGTTTTTAAACAATTCTTCATATAATATATTTTATTACATTCTTCCCCCTGTCAACTCCTTCAATTTCCTTCCTATCTAATGAACATATTTTACATGGGGTTAAGCACAAAGGTTAAGAGAAGGGATGGCTCTCTGAAAAAGTAAAGGACATTCGGAAGCACGGGTGTGGGCTTCACTGGCTTATGGGAAGTGAGACATAGCCAAGTGGAGAAATGCGCCATCAGACTCCTACAAAGGATGTCTCTTCTTCTGGAAACAGGTATAGATGACACTGGAAGATACATATGCGTAATATAAGCTTCTCTCCCCTACAAACAAAATTATCATGAGAGCTTTGGAGTTTTCCCCACTCCTCTGTGGCCTCAGTCTCTCCTTCCTCGGAATCTACTCCACACTACAAGCCTACCTGAAGCAGGGCGTGTGACACCAAGGTAGATCTCAGTCAATCCTCAGGAAGTGCTGGGATCAAGTCAACTTACAGACACAACTGACAACTACAAGATGAGGTGTGACCGCTTCCAAGATAAACAAGGGCAAGTGGGGGCTAGGTCTCCAAAAGGGGAAGGGGCTTCAGCAAGCATGAATCTCCTTTCTTCTATGAAGATGCCAAGGTCTGGTCTGCTGAGTTCTGTGCAACTGAAGTCTGGCCCTGGGGAAACTCAAGGTTGACATAGTCTTGTCTGATCTGCTTCCCTGAACTTCTGGTTCTATTTCAGTCCCTAGTGGTCCCAAGACACAGGACCCAGTGGAAGAAACAAAGAACCGAAATTTAGGAGATGTGAGTTCTCTGCTTAGTGTGTCATGTGACCTTGGATAAGACATCTCACCTCTAAGATTGTGAGCAAAACTCAATAACCATAAAATGATAAACCTGAACTAGATGAACCCCATCCTTCAAGAGAACTTTAGGATTGCATCACTCCTCTGTCTATGTTCTCTTCTTACAAGGACATTTTCTGAACAGCTATGGTACAGATGGGATTTGCGATTTAAACTAGAGGGATGGGGAGATGACTCTATGGCTAAGGGTGTCTGCTGCACAAGCTTGAGGACACAAGTTTGGATTCCCAGCACCTCTGTAAATGTTGGACACAGCTCCCAGTGTGCTTTTTTTTATTTATTTATTTTTTTTATTA
>NC_022012.1:35357514-35370237 GCF_000317375.1 Microtus ochrogaster | reverse complement strand
GATCTGAACAGAGAATTTTCAACAGAAGAAGTTCAAATGGCCAAAAGACACTTAAGATCATGCTCAACCTCCTTAGCGATCAGGGAAATGCAAATCCCAGTGTGCTTTTAACCCCAGAGCTGTGGGGGCGGAGACAGAAGCATTCTGGGTACCCAATCTACTTGACATGGTGAGCTTTAAGTTCAGAGAGAGACCCTGCCTCAAGGAACTAATGCAGAGAATAGAGGACCACACCCAGTGTCCTTCATCCACTTCCACATGTGTGCACAGAAGTGCACACGCTCCTGAACACAACTGTGTACACACACACTGAACACAAACAAATAAACAAAATACATAATCTGATATTTTAAAAAATTTAGGGCCTCAATATACTAAGAAAAGAAAAGTGTTCAGATTCCCAGTATTGTGGGATCCATCATAGCAGATGGGGCCATTGGCTGTCTGTAAAATCTCCTGACACCGGAGTGGAACCAAAAACAAAACAAAACAAAAAACAAACAAACAAACAAAAAAACCTATCTTGACAAGATTCATAGGCAGTTAAAAAAGAAAAAAAAAAAAAAAGATCTTGCCAAGAAAGGACAAGAGTTGTTTGTCATTGATAAAGCTGAAGTTCAGAAAGAATAGCTGCCCAATCAAAACTCTACTGTGAAGATGAAGTCTGGCCCCAAGCATTGTTGCCAGCCTGACACTGTCTGCATTTGTCAATGAAGGAAAGAGAAGTGCTCCCCAGGAGCCTAGCACCACCGCCCACTGTGAATGGGTAGTCCTGACCCAAGTTCATCATCAGGATCTCAGCTGATATCACACCTGGTAAAAACGTTGGTTATGTCAATGGCTATAGCAAGCAACCACAGCCATGACTCAGATGGCCTTCCTAGATAATTCCCAGTGGCCAGACACTTGCAGTGGGCCTGGGTCAAGGCACTTGCCTTTCATCCCAGCTTTTCCACTCCATTCTGTCTGTCAAGTTCCTTCTTCAGGGGCTAAAAGATTTTATACAACTCAGCAATGCAAAATAATCCCAGGTCAATATACGAAATCTTTTTTTTCCCTTTTTTTAAAATTTTATTTATTTATTAAGGATTTCTGTCTCTTCCCCGCCACCACCTCCCATTTCCCTCCCCCTCCCCCATCAAGTCTCCCTCCCTCATCAGCTCTAAGAGCAATCAGGGTTCCCTGACCTGTGGGAAGTCCAAGGACCGTCCACCTCCATCCAGGTCTAGTAAGGTGAGCATCCAAACTGCCTAGGCTCCCACAAAGCCAGTACGTGCAGCAGGATCAAAAACCCATTGCCATTGTTCTTGAGTTCTCAGTAGTCCTCATTGTCTGCTATGTTTAGCAAGTCCGGTTTTATCCCATGCTTTTTCAGACCCAGGCCAGCTGGCCTTGGTGAGTTCCCAATAGAACATCCCCATTGTCTCAGTGTGTGGGTGCACCCCTCGCGGTCCTGAGTTCCTTGCTCGTGCTCCCTCTCCTTCTGCTCCTGATTTGGACCTTAAGATTTCTGTCCTGTGCTCCCAGAATATACGAAATCTTATCACAAGATTTTTTTGTCTAGCATTCCTAACACCTAAGGAAATAGCTCTTATCTAATTTTTAAGTGTTCACAGTTGTGCTTATATACTTAGAATGTATTGTTATTTTGGTTTTTCATTTACTTTCAAAGTTAGCATACAAAGTGATAGGTTTTGTTATAATATTTTCATAGACATATGCCGTTATTCTTGGTTCTTACTCATCTCCCTTCCCCACTCACATCACATCCACGTGATACTTTAAAATACATGAGTTCACTCATGAGTCCACTATCATTGTAAAAATTATCTAACTGTGTGCATATATGTATCCACAACCTTGTATACGTGTATTAGGGGGCTACATGATTATTTATGCATATGTTCGATATGCCTGTCTCCCCCTTCCCCTCTTCCAGTACACCTAGGAAATCTGTCTGGAGATAAACTGCTGCTCTCTCCTTGGACTTGATATATAGCCTAGCAAGGCATCCTCGATTAACACAGCTCTCCCCTGGGAGAAGACACAGAATAACTTTATTGATTTCCCCTTCCCCTTCTCTGCATTTCTCTGCTGAAATAGTGCCTGAACTCTTAAACATTACACCACAAGGAAACAAGAAAAAAATGAAAACCTTTGGCTCTCTGGAATGAGGCTGATTTTCTTATATTCTTATTTGAAAGGAAGAACATGAAAATGAGAAAAAAAACCAAAACAGGTAGCCCTGTGGGGTTTCTGTGCAGCAAGAGAACTTCCTAGTTTTCTTAACACAGAAACCCATGCTTTGCTTACACCACTTAACAGAGTTCCACACCTCATCCCCTGTGACTGCGCCGCCATCTTTGACAAACACCATCCCCTCGTGACACACACACACACGTACACACACACACACACACACACACACACACACACACACTTCCAGGCACACACCAGCACACCAGAATGTGGAAAACCAGAATGTGTTTCCAATCGTCACGTTTTTCTTTGTACTCTTCTTGGGGCAGCAGATTAAGTGCTCCTTTTTTAAAATTATTTTTAATTGTTGGATTTTGTTGTCTTGAACACAGAAAATGTCATTCTGTACAAAGGCTCCAGGATCCTGGTGCAGTTTAGAAGTTTCTCTGCTGCAGTTTTATTCAGGTTTTTGAATTGTATTGCCAGTTTTCAGTGTTGGGGATCAAACTCCGGGCACTGACAAACATACTACCACCCACCACCACACTACCCAACTCTTTGATGCAACTTTAGAAACACGAATAGGAGGTTGCCAGTAGCAGCCTTCTGCCTCCAGTGCATTCGACAACAGAGGGGGAGGGCCCAGCACCTCTCTGTCCCTCTCCTTCCAGCTTCTGAGCCATCCTGTGGGATTTGGAGGGTCAAGGCAATGGAGAGAGACAGGGGACACTGGAGAGGGCAAAGTCGAATCTCCAAAAACACCTTTCTTCCTTTTTATTTATTTCTACTCCCTCTAATAACAGAGTTCATAAAAAAGCTAGTGGAGTGGCTTTATCTGCCAAGTTCAATGCTTTTAGCGCCCACAGGTTTTGTTTGTTTGTTTGTATTTACTCCCGTTATTTACAGTAAGCCATGATGCCCAAATGAAGATGCCAAGTCAAACAGATTCTGTCATTTAAAGTTGAAAGATTGGCTGGGCCAACTTTCAGATCCCACAGGATGGCTCAGAAGTTGGAAGGCAGCTACTTGAGAAGCTGAAGCAAGAGGATGGCAAGTTCAAGGTTAGCCTCATCAACTTAGTGAGGCCCTGTCTCAAAATAAAAAGCGAAAGAGATGGGCTTCTCCATGGGAGTGCACTCACCTTGCATGTGTAAGACCCTGGGTTTGATCCTCAGTGGTGAGAAACACAAATCAAATGAAACTTGGAACATGTGTGAACCACTTGCTACTCAGAAACAAGTTTAAGAAAATCACAGCAAAGAAAGATAGACTTTGCAACCAAGCAAGATACCAAGGTTGGATGTACAATTTAATAATATTTCAATATGCAAGTAGACATATTCATAGCAAGGACGGCAGCTCACCATGCTACCCAAGGTATAGGCTTCCTTTCTTCCAGCTTTATAAGCTTAGTTTTAATTAAATGCCATATGGATTTCAGCTAGCTGGTTTGTCTTCTTGCTGTTGTTCGTTGCTGTTGTGTTCTGGTTTTGTTTTTGCACAATCGGAATGAAAAGACAGCTATTTAGAAGTACTATGGGGGGAAATGGGTTAGAAAACATGCAAAGAGGAAAGCCATCTTATTGAAATCACATTGTAGTCTGTGCTGTGGAGAAGGAATCTGTCCTAACATCCTACTTCATCTGCCTTGCTCTCTCCATATCATGACTGAACTGTAGGGGCTCTGGGGCACATTTTCATGAAAGGTCTCTTCGTGTTAGAGGAGTCAAGACTGCCATTTTTCCAGGCAACAGAAGTCTTTGATTAGACCCCACAGGTGCATTCCAATCGCAGCATCCATTCGTCATTGGATTCACAGAACTGCCAGGCATTCATCTTACCAGGAAGACAACAGCACTCACTCAGCATCGAATAAAAGGTCTTTCTGGGCCTTTTATGCATAGTGAAGGAACAGAACAAGTTCAGTATCCTTTGAAGCTACCATGTGAAAAAGTCCAGAATTTAACATCATGTATCTACTAATCCTATTAACTCGTCCTGTTTATAAGGTAACTCTCGCACTCCTAATGTCAGACTTATTGCTAGGTGGGACTATTGTTTGAATTTGAAATCTCTCCCCATTGGCTCATGTTTGGAATGCTTAGTCCACAGTGTGTGGCATTCATTATTTTGAAAGCTTTGGAGCCTATAGGAGGTGCGACTTGGCTGGCAGAAGTAGGTTCCTGCAGACAGGATTCTGAAGGCTATGTTCTCCCTTGGTTCCACTCTCTCTGTTTTCTGGTGGTGTAGGAGGTCCTTCTGTTTATGTGTTGCTTTCATTGGTTAATCAATGAAGAAACTGCCTTGGCCTGATAGGGCAGAACTTAGGTAGGCAGAGAAGACAGTACTGAATTCTGGGAGGAAGAAAGCAGAGTCAGAGAGCCACCATGGAGACACTATGAGTCTCCTGCCTGAGAAGGACACTGGTTACGATCTTGCCAGTAAGCCACAACTATGTGGCAATACACAGATTAACAGAAATAAATTAAATTAAGATGTAAGAATTATCCAGTAAGAAGTTAGAGCTAATGAACTAGTCAGTGTTTATATGAATGCAGTTTCTATGCGATTATTTTGGGTGTAAGCTAGCCGGGTGGCCAGGACAAACAAAAGACCCGCTCCCTTGCAGCATTCTGGCTTGTCACCCTGAGAAGGCCTACCTTTGCATACAGGAGATGCACAGAAGGAACTGCTCCAGTCAGCCTCTGATTTCCAAGTGACTACCCGTGGGTCTGGAAAGATGGTTCAGCGCTTACGAGCTCATACTTATTCTTACAGAGGACCTGAATTTCATCCCTAGGGACTCACAACTGCTTCTAACTCCAGATCCTGGGGATCTGACACCCTTTTCTGGGCACTGGGAGCAACTGCACTCATATGTGCATACCACCACAGAGACACATAGACTTACACATAATTACAAGTAAAAATGAATATTTTAAAAAATTAAAAATTACAAAATAAAATAACTACTCAGTAATCTTCACCAATATACTCCCCAGGGGTTATATATTTATTCTATTCTGTCCTTTGACATCTCCATATCATTCATTTTAAGCTTGCCTATTAACACTATTAACTGGCAGTAAGTGTTTGGGAGCGGAGGGGTTTCGAGGTTCTCTGTGTAACAGCCCTAGCTGTTCTGGAACTAGCTCTTGTAGACCAGACTGGCCTCAAACTCACAGAGATCAGCCTGCCTCTACCTCTGGAGTCCTGGAATTAAAGGCGTGCGCCACCACCGCCTGGCTAGTGTGTGCCACCACTGCCTGGCCAGTAAGTCTCAATAATGTTTTTTCTCTTACAAGATTGATGTAGACACCACAGTGAAGCTAAATATACCATATACACTAAGGAAAGATTCCAGTGTTAACTCCTCAAGCCAAAAAAAGCAAGGGTGGTTTTCAGATTTTTTCCCCCCTCTAATGTGAATGGACATAAGAGTACTTGCTTTGTCTCCTAGAGCTTTGGATCCTAAGTTTATTCCAGTGGAGACCACAATATCCAGGGAAAGATAAAAGCCTTGACCCAGCCCTCCCTTGCTTACTATGTCCAGACTATTAAGTATCACCCTCCCTGCCGCAAGTCAAGAGAATAACTACAGTGAATTATAAACTCTCCTTTCTATGATGTGTTGTAAACAATGTCTGGGGAAGAAGGTTCCCAACCACACTGTAAGCAAATCAGAAAGATTTCAGGAGCATGTTGTTTAGTTGAGAGTCTGGCACCACTGAAAGCCTGGTGTTTCCTTCCTGGTGCTTGGTCTACAAAGCTTCAGGAAGATGGCGCTTCAGTCGCATTGTCAATTGGGAAAAGTCCACTAATTATAAGCAACAAACACCTACAAGACATAAAATATTGTGCCAAGAGAGAGAAGAGACCAAGGGTAGAAGTTTCTTAGCAGTCACAGAGGCAGTGATAGACTCTGGCATTTCACATGGCTCATGCCAAGCCAGAAAAAGAAGGAATGTATCATATAAATTAGTTCACAGACCCTTCCTTCCTAACAGGACTGATGTGTAACATATACAGAGTTAATATGGCTCCTTTCGTACCAAGTGAAAGTCAGCATAGCCATGTCCTAGATTTCCCTTCTGTCATTTCAGCAGGATCTCAGTGATGTCTCCAACTGCCCATGACTACGATGGTAGCATCTGACAGCCAAAGAAGCATGCCAGTGTTGGAGACAAAAGGCTGATGTGAAGCAAGAAATAGAGTGATGCTGTGTAACTGGAGATCAACGCCTGTTTCTATGCTACTTTATGCTAAGGGCAGAACTGCCCAGGGAATGCATTGGAACATTCCAGAACCCACAGAAATTCCAAGACTCAATTAGAGGGAAGCCAGGAGGTTTCAGTCTAGCAAGTTTAAAGATAACTTGGAAAAATCCACTAAGTAGGTTCTAGAAAACTAGATGGACAAAGTAGATTTGAAAGAAAGAAGTGGGTGATGATTGATTGGGCTGGGGAGATGGCTCAGCTGGAAAAAGCAACCTGAGTTCGATCTCCAAGACTCACATGGTAGAAGGAGAGATCTGACTCTTACAAGTTGTCCTCTGACTACATACATGTGATATGACACATGTATAAGCACAAACATTCACAGATATATGTACAAACACAAAAATAAGTGTAGAAACGTGTAAAAATGGAAGTAGATGATGCAAACATTTGGGCGTGGTTTTGTAATCTGAGTCTGCCACACTTAATACCTCTGTACACTTGGGTAGACTACTTCCCATGAATGAATCTCTGATCCTTGATCTGTGAAAAGGATATAATTCCATCTATGCTAATTACTGTTTGATGTTTATTTATGTCGTATGCACGCATGTGTAGGAGTGTACCATGATGACCATGATGCAAGTGTCACTGTAAGGATAACATGTGGGAGATGATTCTCTCATTCCACTATGTGGATCCTGGGACTCAAATTCAAGTCATCAGGCTTGGTGGCAAGCACCCCTACCCACTGAGCCATCTTGCTGGCCCTTCTATGCTAATTATTTGGGGCTCTATTAAGCCAATACATTAAGGAATGTATATCGACATAGTGCATGCTGCTTCAATTTCCATTTTTCCTCTCTTCCATGAGTCAATAAAATTCATATATTTTTATTTTTGCTTGGCAAATCTATTAACTATATTGCTTTAAAAGTTATTCTAACTGAAACATAAAAGGAATATGAACCTTGGATTATACCAGCCATATTTCTTTTGTTGTAAATATGCTTTAAGTCTACTGTAGAAGCTAGATTCTTAGTGCTTTAATAAACTACACAATGTTAAGTGGGATCGGTTAATAATTTAAACATCTGAGCTGGTAGGAACTGAAAAATGGATAGGGTATAATCAGTCAGGTGAAGTTCCCTGCGTGAGCTTCATCAGGAGGGAGAGCTAGGAGTGAAGAAAGAGAAACACAAAGATTAGGAAATCATTGTGTTGGGATTGTCGGGGTAGGTTTCATAGAAGAGAGGTTATCTTGGCTAGGTATATTAAAGGAAATAAATTTGTGGCAGAGAAAATGAATCAATTTCCTGAAAATTCAATTTATTATAAGTGACACAACTGTAACATGAAATATAAGCAGGCCCACGTTTATTAGAGCAATGGATTACTACCTTGTCCCATTGGGAAAATTATATAAACCTCATTGGGAAAATTTGCAAACTTTCTATATAGTATGGCTGGTGGTGTCTAGACAGTCAAGTAATAAGTCAAGTAATTCAACTACTTGAATACTGAAGGATTTTAGACAATAAGGAAGCAGGAAGACGGCCTGGAAAGATAGTTCATTGGTTAAGAGCACTTCATTTTCTATCCAGAGGAACTGAATTCAGATATCAGCACCCACAGCAGGTGGCTCACAAACACCTATTACTCCAGTTCCAAGGGAGCCAATGCCCTCTTCTGGCCTTCATGGGCTCCTGTATGTGAGTGTAACACATTCACACAAGCAAACATATATACATAAATTAAAAGAGAAAGAGAGAGCATAAGAAAATACATCGTGATTTAGCTTAAGAACGTATCTCCAAATTTCCTTTTTGGACATAACAAAAATGGAAGCAACTCTCCTTTATTTACAAGGCAAAAATATCTATTTCAATGGAATGAATTCTTAGTTATTAAGGTATGTCCAGTTCCAGACCTTTTTAAATTGTAAGGAGGTCCTTGCAAGTAAAGGTGTGGTTCTCTGGCTTTGGAAAAAGTGGACAGGGTGCTGTAACCTTAGGAATGAGAAGTCATGTGATATGAAGATCCTTGACCTCTCAAACCCATGGCTTCCTCATCTGTTAGGTGAGCACAGATAACATTTTTTTCTCAGTTCTGTAGTGGTTGGAGGAGCTGAACATAGAACACAAACATACAGAGTAGTGACTCAGCAAGATGATGCCCTCACTGCCACCACTGTGGCAGTGATATTAGCTGACACTGATTTTACTCAGCATCACCAGGGGCTGTTGATTGCCACTGCTCTCTAATACGTATTTTGAGTTGGTTATTTGGAGGAAGAAATTAATCGATTGCTAGTTTTGGCCTTAATGTCTTTCTTTGATAGTTAGAACTTCTCTTTTCCAAACAAAGTACAGGGTGCTTCTCTGTACTATCAAATGCCGACAATGCTCCTCTAAAAGCTCTACATTCCTTACACAATTCTTTTGAAAGTTAACTTAGAAATCATTCTCCCCAAGGAAGAGTTTTCATGCGAGTGTTCTCTTCTCATGATGTTTTCTGAATCCTGGGAGAGACCTGAATTCTCCCATCTTTCTTGAAAGCTTTTTCAGTACATAAAGGAGGGCCTCTCAAATCCTGCAACTAGTTTTATAGCCTATGGGAGAAATTGGGCAATGCATTTAGAAATACTTTCTGCATGTCATTTCAATAGGCTGAGTGATGAAACCATTCCCATGTCTCTGCTCTTGCCTCATTGAGTGCCATGACCTATCTTTAGATTTCTGTGCATGTGGACAGTCTTAAGGCCCAAAGCCATTTGTGTCAGGAAACAGGAGAAAGCTGAGTGGAGAAAAGTTCTGCCACTAACAATGTTACCCAGTGTTGCCTGCCCCAGTATGCCCATCCTCACCTTCCTACCCCAGTACGTCCATCCTTACCTGCCTGCTCCAGGATGCCCACCCTCACCTGGCTGCCCCCATATGCCCCTCTCACCTGGCTGCCCTAGTACATCAATACTCACCTGCCTGCCCCAGTATGTTCATCCTCACCTGCCTACCCAGTATGTCCATCTTCACCTGTCTGCCCCAGTACGTCCATCCTCACCTGCCTGCTCCAGGATGCCCATCCTCACCTACCTGCTCCAGGATGCCCCAACTCCCCTGCCTGTAGAACCTAAGACCTTATCTACTGTGTGAGCTTGATCTTCTCTTGGAAGTTGATGTTATGCACTTCAGTCTTAGACTGCTGTCACAAAATGGCTCCTTAGTTGAACTTCTGGTCTTGTTCCATCCAGATCCCTTCTAGCCTGTTGCTATCCATATCCCAGGCTGGCTCTACACCCATGGTTCTGTCCAGGTTTGAGTTTAACCACATTTAAAATGAGAATACTGGGCACTCTGGGACTCCGTACTGACATACTAAAGACAACTGAAAGGGAATACAGACATTACTCAAGTGTTTAAGCAGAACATGGTCTCATTGATGTTATTAACACAAGAAACCTAAGTGGTTTCTTAGGTAATGTAATTCCAGCTCATGTATGGAGTGGAAGGAACAAGTTCTTATTTCATCTACTAGCTCAAAAATTCTCCTCAATATATCATCCTCAGACAGAGGACATACCATCTATTAAAACAATAAAATAGATACTGACTTGATCTCAGCCAAAATGATGATTTTAATAGAATTAATTCTATATCAGTTTATAGTAGTCAGTGTAGAAGTTGCTGCAAATTTAAAACCCTGAAACGCCCTTCCTTTAAAACAGTGCAGAAGCAAAATATTTCCATATGAACATACCTAGAAGAAACTAGTCACAGCAATGTGGAACATAAAGCTATATATCACCAGACTTGTGACAGAGCCCACCAGTATAGAGATAGGGACTCACAGGTATCCATCAGAAGGCTTGCCAGAAGGTCTGAAGCTCAGAGCCAATCACGGCTCTTCTTGATCTTCAAGGTCCCTTTCTGTCCCTCCCACACAGGCTTGTGTAGTGTGTAGCTCCCCCTCCAGCCCTTGGCTCTCTGGAGTATTCTTCTGTAATTCACTGGGAGCAGATATTTTCCAAAGCCTTGAAAGTGAGAGCTGCCAGTTCCGTGGAATGAAGACTGATATTTGCTCTAGTATAATAAAATGGCTTCCCGCCATGTGAAGACTGTCTGTACACACACGCATTTCAGAGACAGTGCTTGTGAGAGTCTGTTCCTTAGTCACAATGACAAAAGTACCCGAGAAAACAAATTTAAAAGAGAGGAAGGGTTTAGCTGGATTGTGAGTTCAGAAGGTTCAATCCACAGTCCGTGGTTTCCACTGTTCTGAGGCAGCACACCGCGGCATCTTACCTCAGTATCTCACCTCACCAAAATCAGGAAGTAGTGACAAAAGGCCCTGGGATCATATACATGCTTCAGAAGTCTCCTCCCAGTTACCCATGTCCTCCAGTTAGGCCACACCTCTTCACTGGATAAACTTCATATTCGCAGGCTATGATAAACTTCATATTCACAGGAACCAGTCCTAACAGATGGGGACCAGGCCTTCTGCATGTGAGTCTTTGGGTAGATACTTCCTATCTAAATCATGATAGCATTCAAAATGACAGTGGCTGTCTTTAGTTATACTGTTAGGTTAAAAATTCAGGCTGATCATGCAAATGTATATAATTTTTCTCCTTAGCAAACATTAGATTTTCCTTTTTACTCTTCAGCTAGGACTATGCAGAACCTACTAATCTATAGTGTGAATGAGTTAAAAAAAAAGTTTTTGTACCCAGAAGTCAATATTTCATCAGCCTCAGCTTCCTGAATCCCAGCCTGGAACACAGAAAGGAGCAAATCAAACCCTTTTGAACCAAGTAGAGCTCAGTATCCATACAACGTAATGATGCTTTCTCTTCATAGCCACTCAGAACTGTCCACTGACTCCATCTCAGAACTTATCACAATTCTGATGAGTTTTCCTCATGTGTGCAGAAAAAGACTCAAAAAAGGTCACCATTACTACTAAAGACCAGAATGACTGAAACACAGAAAGCAGAGAATGACATCATGCACATACGAGTCATGAGCAACATTCATAAGGACAATCCTCGGCACCATCCCCAGGGGTGACTTGTAGCACCATTCACAAGGGTGACCCTTAACACCATTCACAAGGATGAGCCGATTTCCGTTCATAAGGATGACTGCAGCAGTATTCACAAGGGTGACCTGGGGCATCATTTACACGGGTAACTTTAACACCATTCATAAGGATGATCTGATCTCCATTCATAAGGATGGGATGCCTGCAGTGGCATTCACAAGGGTACCACCCTTAACACCATTCATAAGGATGACTCTTATCTCAATTCAGAAGGGTGACCTGTAGCACCTGTCACAAGGATGTTGCAGAGCCATCATGGAGGTGGGACATTGGGAATTACTTAAAGAGAGAGAATCTGGGCACTATGGCACATACCTTTAATCTCAGCACCCACGAAGCAGAGGCATGTGAATCTGTGTGAGTTCAAGACCAGTCTGGTCTACATAGTAAGCTCCAGGCCAGACAGGGCTACATAGTGTGGCCTTGTCTAAAAAGCAAAGAGTTCAAAAAGAGAGGGAAGGGGGCCAGAAAAATGCTTCCATGGGTTAAAATAACCCCATAAACCTAACAACCTGAGTTTGAACCTTAGGATGCATATTAAAAAGGAGGATGAGGTGGCACGCATCTGTAAATCTAGCATTCCCATGGTGAAATAGGAGACACATACAGGAGATTTTCCTGGAAGCTTGCAAGCTAGATAGCCTGGACTATGTGACAGCTGAAACAAGAGAGATCATCTCCACCATGTGTAAGGCAAGAACTGACTCCTGAAAACCTGTCCCATAATTTCCATGCATGTACTGCACTCATACCCACACACCAAACAAAGAAAAGTGTTTTTTTTTAAAAAAAAAAAATGGAGTGAAATGGAGAGACTAATGTGATTCCAGGGCATCCAACTTCTTGTTTTTATGAAACAAGAAGTTTGTGCACACAAGAAGGGTAATTGTGTACCTTGGTATAACTGGTGCTTTTGTTTATGTAACTAAAGAAGCATCATTTAAACATTCATCCAACCACTATCCTTGTGTTCTTCCCTTTCAGGTAGGGTCTGTATGCCCAAAGATGACACTGCTTGTGGCATTTGCCTTGGGAGTGTAGATAATTTGCATAAGCAAAAGTAGATGCTCAGCGTATAGATAAGAGGAGGATTGGCCAAGCCCTGCATCATGTCATCTCCACAGGCTGATGAATGGGTCTTTAAGTTGATAACTTTTTTTTTTTTTTAATTTATTTATTTATTGAGGATTTCCGCCTCCTCCCC
>NC_022012.1:35348298-35356006 GCF_000317375.1 Microtus ochrogaster | reverse complement strand
ATCCAGTTTTGCCAGCACAATTTGTTGAAGAGGCTCTCTTTTTTCCATTGTATACTTTTAGCTCCTTTATCGAAAATCAGGTGTTCGTAAGTTTGTGGGTTAAAGTCAGGGTCTGCTATTCGATTCATAAAAACAAGAAGTTGGATGCATCCTCTGATTTGGACACATTTTATCTTAGCCAACCTCCCTTTCCAAGATTTTCCTAACCACATTTACTGTTTGCAACATCTAAAATAGATCTGAAGAGAAGCAGTCCACGGTTCACCAGGAAGAACACAATCTTGCAATCACCCACCTTTGCACTGGAAAATCCAGGGGTGCTGGCAGCTGCTGGGACCCTCCAGTCATGCCATGCCAAAGGGGAGAGTATTGGTGTTTCTACTTGAGTTTTGCTCCACAGAAAAGCTTTCTTTGCAGGAAGGATGGAGATTCTTTGGCCTCAGTCTTCCATCTTACTCTTCCTTTCCTCTCTCATTGCCATCGCACAAGCAGGAAAACACAAAATGAGCCTTATTTTTACTCACAGTCCCTCCAGCCTTCCAGATTGAAAAGGTGGGGGTTGATTTCACTCTTTCCCTCCCTCCTGAATCCACTTTTAGTTACAGAGTCCCATTAACTGCTTCTGTGTGCAGCTTTCATCTTCCATCCCTCCTTTCCTCTGTCTTCTGTCATCGCCCCCAAGGTCTTTGAATTCGTTTCTTGGCTAACTCCAGAAGGCTACTTACATCTCTCTAGCCCCTGCACCCACCAGTCCACCTAGAATTTCAACAACAGGATCATCTTTCAATTTTGCTTTTGGCTTGTCATGCCCAAGTCCCAAAGCTTGACAGTTTACTTGGCCCTCTTTAGTCTCTATGAGTTTGAAGAAACCCCATGAGCTGTGAAATACTGTAGACCTATCATTCACAGTCATGACTCTTTTGGGATAAGAGAGATGTGAACTACCTTTCCTGGGGTGTAACCTGATCCAAAGCTCCGGAATAGCATGCCTTAGGAAAGAGGTGAGGTTCATCACTGCTCATGAGTGTGTCGTGTTCTTCCTGCCCCTTGTTCTCTCAAGAGAAAGGCATCAAGACTACCTGAAGAACAGGGAAGTGTTTTTCCTATTATGAGAAGAGTAGACCCACATGGCTTGTCCAAGGGCTCTGTTCTTGACCTCCTGTCTTGTTCATTTTATTAGAATCTAGAGTGAAAATAGATCCCATTCTCGTCTGCAGGCATTAAAAGAAAGGGGAAATACAAATGGCGAGATCAAAGTTCATGGAGAACTTCAAACGAGGTCAAAATACAGAGAATAATGTGACAGAAATTAATAAGTTTTGAATGTTAGGTTCCAAATTCTATGGGAATGGGTGAGGGAGACCCCACATAATTATTATACTGAACATATTCCAGTGAAGAGGTCAGGATTAGGGGGAAGATCATAAATTATTTATAAGGAAAATACTAACTGCCAGAAGTTTTCTTCCAAGCCAGCAAAAGCATACTTAAGTTACATTGGTGGGCTCACATTGTCTAGAACAAGTGATGAGCTGGTTACATGGGGTTCACTGGTCTGAGAGCCCAAGGATATTTTAGTTTTTATTACTATATCAAGTGAAAAGCAAATCATGAAGAATTAAGATTAATCTAGACATTACATGCAATTCACAGACTTTCTTATATTTCATCAAAAAAGGTAGACATTAAGAAAATACAGTGTCTGGTTTGGAATGGGCTGCTGATTTGATTTTTACGTGATCTCAGTATTTAGCCCAGACTGGCCTGGACCTTGCTTTGCAGCCTGAGTTGACAGTGAACTTGCTATCTTTCGGCTTAAACCTCCCGTGTGCTAGGATTCTGTGTGTGCACGACTATGTCTGGATGCAATATTTTAAGAATAAAGAGGAGATTTATTCTCTGTACTGAGAAGGAGAACAAGACCCATTGGTGGAAGTTTGTGGAAGAGGTAAATCAGAAGCAACCAAATATTTACTTTTGGTACGAGATGAAGGAACAGAACAGTGACTTGAAAAGAACTTCCTGTGACTAGAGATGTTGGAGTATAAATTGAGTGACATTGTCACAGGAGATCTTTATGTCAATGTCATTATTAGATTAAATAACGTGGTTTCCTTCCTCTCACTCCCCCAGGAGCACTGCTTCCCTGTGCTTGCAATCCCTTCTCCCTGACTACCTCTGTAGATGCTGGTTGTGCTCACTCCATCGGCAGGAGTCTCTTTAGACTGTACATTCTCTGAGAGGACTTAGTACTGTGTTTCTCTATACGGGCTTCTAGCACACTACCTTTAGGAATCGAGGCACAAAATATATTTCAGAGCTATAAAAAAAAGTTATGATCCTATCTATTCTTGAAAGTCCAGAGCAAGTTTCTCAAACCCTTCCCTGACTTTGAATAGCTTGTGCTCTGTGCCACATGATTGACTCAGCATGATTATTCTCTTCTCTTGGACAATGGTGCTTAATAGGTGTCCCTGGAAGCTCCCTAAGTAGACTACAAGTTCTGAATGAACAAAAGGATAGATTGCTTTTGTAAAATTATGCCAATGGCATCATCAAATTCAGCATAGAATAGGATAATGGTAACGTGTTTACTGCTTGGAAAAGTAAGACATTCTTAGCATGAAATTTCACCTTTGAGCTAGGGAAATGACTCAGTCTCTAAAGTGCCCACTGTATTAAGTGCGAAGACCTGACTGTCGATTCCTAGAACGTGTGTAAAAATGTGGCATGGTTGCATGTGTATTTATAGCCCTAGCAAGGGAACTAGCGGACTACAGGTGGATTCAGAACATCTACTGGCCAGCCAGTCTAGTGAGTTGTCAGTCCTGGATTTAAGGAGAGATCTTGCCTCAAGGTAAGATGAAGGGGACTTAAGGAAGACAGCCAATATCAACTTCAGGTCTCCATACAAGTGTACACATGTACATATGACTCTGAATACACACGCACACACACATGAACACACAGAGAGAAAACACTAGTAATGTTTTAGTGAAAAAAAAAACACGTCAACTTAACCAAGAGCTGGAAGCACATACCACATGTCTGAAAACATGTTGATTGGCAGATTCGGGAGCAGTGCTCTGTAAAGGGTCCAGCTTCATTTCCATAGCATTCTGGATGCAAATAAACAACCTTCACCTAACTGTGAGGAATCCTCACACAAACCCAAACTGAGGGGATTTCCACAAAAGATGGGATGGGCAATATGACAAAGAAAGAATTAGGAGCCTTCCCAAACATAGCAACCATGTCCCTGCATGCAAAGAGTAGAATCTTGAGTTAAAAAGGTGAGAAATTCTAACATTAGTTAGTGGCATTATTATAACAACATTAATTTTTTTTAATTTTGATATTATATGGAGGTTATGACAATGTCAAAGTTAAGGAAAGCTAAGTAAATATTTTAGGGAATAGTATAGTATTTTTGCACCTTGTCTGTAATTCTAAAATGATATGAAAATAAAAGTTGAGTAAACCCCATTTCAGTTTTCAACAGCACTAAGTAATCTTGATAGCTACCATTTTCCAACACAAGCAGGTATGCTCAACTTCCATGATCCGTAGTGGTTATGACCTGTATGCTTGCTGCAGAGACTGAATTGGCAAATGCTGGGGAATTATTGCTCTTCAGAAACACGGAGCCTTAGTTTTTTTAAAGCCTCTGATCAGGCAGTTTTCAGTCAACCACCACATATCTGTTTTACAAAGATTTCTTGAAGACATGCTAATTGACATATTCCTTAACGTGAAATCCACAGCCAATAGTACCACAACTCATACATGAGTACGGTTTACCTGACATTCATATTTTCCCCCACTAGACACATCACAGCCTTCCTGAGCACAGACACACCAGAGGGCATTTTAGCACTACACTTGGAAGCTATGTTAAGCAGCAAAACCACCAATAAAAAGCTTATATACAATTTTTTAAAAAAAAGCTAAGAAATGCAGCGTCAGGTGACAATTTTTTTTTTTGCCTTTTTCTGTTCTTCATGAAATGTCCACAAAAGCTTTTGCAGTTTGTCAGTGGCAAATAAATTTTAACAAGTGAGCCCATTGACTAACCTGGAATCTATGGGAAAGAACCAATTGTATATTTAAACATATCCAGGGACTGTGAATTTACAGACCTCTGCCCTTGGCGAATGAGGAAATAAGAATAATACTTCACTTACAACGATAAACGAAATTCTTGAAACTTGAGTTCAGAGCCAAGAATTCTTCAACTATTAGAACACAGTCGAGAGTGAGGGTTAGTCACTGACATCAAGGAAAACTCCATATTTTTCAGCTTGGGAGCATGTTCCTTTTGAAGTTTAGGACTGAGGATATAGCTTAGTGTAAAGCGCCTGCCTAAGCACAGGGCCCTAGGTTCAATCATTTTTACCACTAAAGAATAAAAGCTGTAGCCTCTATCCTAGTTCTCAGACTTGTTCCCCACACTGGCTACCCCAAGGCCACTTGAGATCCCCTCGTTTCATCAACTTTAACTCTACCTATCTCTTTCCTATTTCAATCCCAGCACACATGGCCACAACTTGAGCTCTCTCAGTGACAGGAAACGCCTTCCTAATGACCACAATCCCATTCTCTATTTCTCTTACATATATTTCTTTTCAGCTTCTGATATAGGAATTCTAACATTCCAATCTCCTCTTGTCCCTGGCCCTCTACCAATCTCTGTCTCCCAGTGGCACCCAAGAATCCCATCTAGTTGATCACTAGCCCTTGGGAAGTCTTGCTGATGATATTTTCGCGGTTCTTCTGAGATCTAGCTATCTTTTGGCTTCCCCCCCCCATATCTTTAATTGTTCTCAAGTGATGGTCTTGAGTCGTTGCTGCTTCTATTGCTAGTTTGTAGGTTACTTTCGCAATTATTCATAGAAGGATCCTGTTTAAAGATACACAAATTAACTTACCTAATCACCCTTGATCGCAGCTTCCCCATTCTCCTTCCTACCCATGGCTGTTGAGATCCACTCACCCAGACAGGAGCTGTCAGGCGCTCCCTCTGTGCTGCACAGTGCCAGGGCTGTAGTTTAGACTGGCATATAGATCACCTGAGTCTATGGTAATAAGTTCTTAGCTCGTCTTCCCACATCTTGTCCTGTCCACTTTATAAGGTAATTAATCATATAAAGCAGACAGTTAATCAGCCTAGATGCTCCCCATTGCTGCCTGGCAAAACTCCAAACACCTTCACACGGTATGCAAAGTCCCTCTATGGCTATTGTTTATAAAGACTTCCTCTTCTAAACCTATTTACAAACTGTGACTAAGCCCGACGGACGACTCGCGTTCTTGATTACGTCCTATTCCTCTCTAATTAAGCCCTTTGTTTACATTTTCCCTTTCTTCAGGAATATTTTGCCCCCTAAATTAGTCCATCAAAACCTTATCCCTTCTCCACGCCGAGAACTCATCTCTTCCATTGAGATGTCTCTGACCATGTAACTGGGAATGGCCTGTGTCAGACGCATCCCAGCACTTCAGAACCATAGTCCATGGATGTGTACTGACATGAAATTATTTTATGCTTTCCCTAGATTTAGAGACCTTTGTGGGAAGTAAATATCAACTCTACTTTGCATTCACTACAACACCTCACATAAATGCTCAGTAAAGCACTATTTGACAAACTGAATAATGACAAGTCTCACATACCTAATATGTATATACATAGAATATAATTTGCATATAATTGATGTAGAACAGAAGAATAACCAAGTACAATACACTGTTAATGAGTCATATTATCAGCTTAAAATTATAAATATGCACCAAAGAATAGCATAATTGTATACTAATAATATATTAATACAATTATCAGCAACTAATAAATAAATTATTATCAGCAAGTAAATTTTATTATTAGCGATACTATTAGTGGTATTATACTGATTGGTAAAATTAATTAGTAAAGGTAAGCATTTAATAAGTAAATTAATAACTACATTATAAAATCAAATTAAGGGGGAATGCCCGAGTAGCTAACTATGGTAACATTAACTCTTTGGACACAGTGGTCATGAATTATTCCTAGAGACAGATATATATATATATATATATATATATATATATATATATATATATAGAGAGAGAGAGAGAGAGAGAGAGAGAGAGAGAGAGAGAGGGAGGCGGAAGCCAGGGTCCAATGGTCTATAGTGGTCTAGTACATGCTTGGCAAAGCGCTCTACTATTGAGCCCCCAGCTGGACTCTGTGCGCTTACTCCTTGTTTGGGTTTCTCTTTTGGTAAAGTGCGTGCTAAAGATCTTTATAAATTGTTTTTTTTTTTAATATTGAGTATGACATTTTATCTAGCTAGTATTCTGACTATATGCCCTTGGATATATAACCGGATTTTCCCCTGGTCTATATTTTAAAATCACAGTGAAGCCCACTTCATCAACGTTTTTCTTCTGTAAACCATATTTTTGGTGTTTGGTATCTAAGAAATCTTTGCTTAATGGAACGATATTAAGATTTTCTCTCACATTCTCACCTTAAGCCACAGAGGAGTTCCCTGCGTGCTTTGTTTAAAGGTTTCCTGTGCTCCTCTGAAATGAAACATGAGACTGTGTTTGTGCCATTCAAAGGCCCCCAATCATGACGTCTGAAGTTCTCTGAAAATTTACGTTTGCCATCCATTTTCCCAATCCCACGCCCAGACCCTACTCCCAGCCCTTGGCGCTGAGGACTGGAACCCAGCATTCTGTACATGCTAGGCAAGCGCCGTACCACTGAGTTAAAACGCTAGTCTCCCAATGTTTTGTTTGTTGCTTTGTTTTTGTTACTTTTAATGTTTTATTTTATGTGTAAGGGTGTTTTGCTTCATGTATGTCTATGTACCACGCGAGTGCCCGGTGCCCACAAAGGCCAAAAGACATGGTTGGATCCTGGGAAGGGCAGTTACAAATGATTGCAATCTGCCATTTGGAAGCTGTGGCTTGAACGGAGGTCTTATGGAAGAGCAGTCAGTGCTCTTAACCTCTTCCAGACCCACAGTGCTTTTTTTTTTAAATTTTGTTTTTAATTTCTTTGCCCAATTTTGCAGCTGTACTGAATTATTTGTTTTTCCCAAGCATTTTCCATTCTGAGAATGTTTGAATGCCATTTCCTCCCCACTAATCTTTCGGGATTAAGAACCGTCATGTCTTAAGCTTTCCTTGACCTTTCTTTGTTGCTTGGATGGATCCGTCCTTTTTTGGTCTCCACACTAACTTTGTATGTGCTTCCATCATAAACTTTACCACACAGTTATGATTCTCAGGTCGAACTTCTCTCTGTTCCTCAGCCCACGAGGACAGAAATGAGATCTTTAATTGTTTTTGTCTCCTTATTGTGAAACACGATGTTGGGAACACGGTGAATGCTCAATTAATTGCCTAATAGATGAGAGAGCAGGGTGGTGAGATTAGCTCTCCATGTCAGCAGGGCTTTGCAGAAGGGTGAGTGCTTGCTGCAGGCCCCGACACCACAGCTGCGCATCAGAGTTAATCAGAAAGCTCCAGCAACCTCCTGGGAGCTTAGACACCTAGGAAATTCTATCAGACCCGAATATATTACCATGATGATCTAAGCATGTAAGCCAAATTGAACAATAATTTTTTTTTTTTGGTTTTTCGAGACAGGGTTTCTCTGTGGCTTTGGAGCCTGCCCTGGAACTAGCTCTGTAGACCAGGCTGGTCTCGAACTCAC
>NC_022012.1:35343203-35348198 GCF_000317375.1 Microtus ochrogaster | reverse complement strand
ATATTGTTCCAGAGATCTCAAAATAGCACATTAGAAAAAGGTATCCAACCTTTAAACCCTCGGGAGGCAGAGGCAAGGGGATCTCTGTGAGTTCAAGGCCAGCCTGGTCTACAGAGTGAGTTCCAGAACAGGCTTCAAAGCAACACAGAGAAACCCTGTCTTAAAAAACAAAAGCAAAAAGAAAAGAAAAATGTATTCAATAAATGTATAAGTTGTATGGGTATTGCTGTCCACAACACTATAATGCCACTTTACCTAATTTGAAAGACTTTCCACTGTTGACTAGGTAAAAAATAAAAAAAAAAAAAGTAACTCAGTGTTTGTTCTCTGTTCCATTGACACAATGAGTAAGGAAATAAATCACCTTCATTACCATCGCTAGCACCATTGTCATAAAAACATATTCCTTAGTTAAAAAAAGAAGTTCAAAAAAATGACACTGAGAAACATGGCTCAGTGGGAAACTGCAACAACTGTGGAAGCTCACTGACATCAAAGGAAAACCATTCATCACCATGGCCAGGATGGGTTTTCTTTACAAGCTATGAACAACACAGAAAAGGGAACACTGGGTCCTGGGCACTTAGCTAGGGATATTTCTCCTCAAATGTGTTCTATCTTGTTTTAGAGTAAGTACTATACTGATAAACACTAAACACATATTCTCCTCCTTCTTTCTACAAGTCATATTTTAACTGATCTCTAATTTTTGGCAATATTCAAAAAGCTCTGGCCCTCACCTGCAACTGCTCTTCTTCACTTGACTGCTGAACTTGAGATATGATCCTGTACATGGCACTATAGGACAAAGGGCAAGACATCAGTCATGGCTATGCAGACTGAACAACTTACACATGTGCAGAGGCCGCCTAAGTTTCCATCCTCTAGATCAGAGGCCTCTTTAAAGGTGCTCACTGAAAAGAGTGTAAGGGCCAAAGGACCCGGATGACGGCTACAGGAGAATATCTTCTTGACTTGACAGGGAAGCTGCACACAGGAAATCTCAGCAGCATGGATGCCTAAAAAACAAGGCCTGCATGTTGGCAACACCAGGCTCCATGCCAGCCAGGACAGACAGAATTTCCCAAGGCCTCACACCTAGAAGAAGAGCTACAGGAAATCAATGGCTGCTGAGAAAGGGAATATCACTGTTTTCCAGGGTCAAGTTCACTCATAGGTTCACCAAACGCAAATAGTCAGCCCTAATCGCATGTATATATGAGCAATACTAAATGGCTCCGTAGAATTAATATGTGTATATCTGTACATACTGTTAGATAGATAGATAGATAGATAGATAGATAGATAGATAGATAGATAGATAGATGATAGAGATATAGTGATATATTCACATTAATAATAATTTAAGAATAGGTCATAAATTTGAGATGGAGTTGGGGAGACATGGGAAAAGTAAGAAAGGCAGAGGGAAGGACAGACTGGACTGATGTAAATACAGTATTGTTGTATAACATTCTCAAAAAACTTTAAGTTAAAAATAAATTTCAAATGCTCTCATTTCAAAAGAAAAAAAATTACCTACTGAGCAAATATTTGGTGCAATAGAACAAACACTTACTGAGCACTACTGCGTGTCCTCCTGAGATCTGGCAGATGATTGTGATGGTGTCCACATTATAGAAGCCACAAAAGCCAGCAGGGGCCAGTCACACTGACCGTCATGTACTATGATATGCTATTGTGTGAAGAAAACTGAGAGTGACAGACAGAGCAGCCTAAGAGGTTATAAGTCATAACGACTTTAAAGCTAGGACTGGGAAGACCAAAAATAGTTAAAACAAACACATTTTCAATCACAAGTTCAGCTCTCAGCTGACGTAGTTTTAGGATAATTTCAAAGCCTGGTCTATAGGAGTGATTGACAGTCACAGGTAGACTATGCACTGACTCTAAACTGAGATGTGCCTAGCTCATGAGAGTGGTATATTCCTTAATAAACCATGCCAGTATAGGAACATATACTACATTCCACATTGAATACATTATCGTCCTTGACAAAAAGCAGGGTAGAAGAGACTTGTGGATACTTTTAGCATATAGTACACTCAGCCTGGGAGAACAATTATTCCCCTAAAGATTTTCTTTTGTTATTTTTAATTGTGTGTCGTGTGTCTGAATGTGGGTGTGTTTACGTAAGTGCAGATATCCTAAGAGACCATGGGCACTGGGTGTTCAGGAACTGGAGTTACAGACGGTTGTGAACCACTAACCACTGAGTCATCTCTCCAGTCCCAAAGTACATTTTAAAAGGTATACATTGAATTAATGATAAGCAACAAAATCAATTGGCAATAAGTCATAGGGTGTATATATATATATTCAGGTCTCTGAATAAGAGCACACATGGTGGAGATCAATCACAAATTTCTTCAACAGAATCCCTCACAATCATTATCTTCATCTGAAATCACCAGCTTGCAATCCCGCAACCCCACTGCTAGTCTTCTACTTCACATCAGTATTTTCACCCGAGACAATGAGCATTCAATACAGCAAGACTCATTGTGAGTCTTCTGCTTACCCATTTGCTTACCCTGACTCCTAATTGTTAACCTATTTCCCCCTCATATTATGTGACATTTATGAATTAACAAAAAAATCACTTAACCACAAACTGGTGAGCAGTTCTAAAAGATCAACATTGAGCCTCCACCTCTAAAACGAAGACTGATCCATAACCAAGAGACATTATAAACATGTATGAAAATATCATAATGAAGCCCCTTATTTTGTACAATTGATGTATATATATATATATATGAAAATATATCTAAACAATTTTAAACATTAATATATATATCAATTGAGATTATATGTTTGTTAGATATAATAAACATAAATTTATATGATTATATAATGCACAGTCTCTCTCTCCCTCTCTCTTTTTCTTTCTCTCTCTCTCTCTCTCACGCACTCACACACACACACACACACACACACACACACACACACACCCCTACCAAAATGCATGACAAAAGAGAGAATGGCTTACAATTTATCCAATGGTGTTAGTAGCAGGACCTAGAGGTGATTCCAGAACTTGTTTTCATTTATCTTCTTGAGGATCTATCTGACTCCATTTTCCTCACCACTGCATCCCAGAGTGAAGCCAGCAAAGCAATCCTACGCCTTCCTGAAGCAAGATGTCTTGATTTTGCCTGTCCTCATTTGTAAGGGGCCTAATGTCAGCTTTGAGTATATTTGATTTTAAAAACACAGCATATCAACAGTATACATAGCTGTGATTTTTTTTAAGTACCAAAGAGATCATTCAAAATATTAGCTGAGAGATAAATCATATGTTTTTAGAACACAGAGGAAAGAGAGTTCTGAGAAATGTTTATGCCAACTTAGTTGAAGGGAATCAATCTTTTACTAAAAATGTTGTTAATTTTCCTAAAGTTACATTTGTCTAGATAAATGTGGCCCACAGCACAAAAACAAATTTTTAATGAGGTTGAAATGTATGGTGGTTATGTTTTATTTATAGTAGGCCCGAGTTTCTCTAGCAGTTTTTATTTTTTCTCTCATTCCCAACATTTTTCATGTCCAAGTGGCTGGGATACAACTTGAAAGTAAAACAACCAAACCAAATCACCATCAAAGAGGGGTCTTGACAAGGGACAGCACATGTTTAGTTGTTTTACAGGACAAATATTTACCATTTGTTTGTGGTGGAAAGCAAATTCACTACTAAAGCATTCTAGTCCCCTAGATCTACAACTCGAGATGCTGGCGAGAAGCTAGAGGGAATGGCTGTGCTTTTAATTTGCTTATCCTATTTAGAAAGAAGGCCACTTGAGTCACCCTGGCTGTCTTTCCTTAGGATTCGTCATATTGCATTTCCTTCAGCCTCTCAGTGTGTTTCTATGTAAACAAACTACGAAGTTCACTTGGGGATAGAAAGTCACAGTCTTTGAGATTACAAAGACCTATTAGATCATCCAGTCTGGCCCACAGGAGATAGTCTCAAGATAGAGAACAGATCGCTGGTCTCTGCCAAGAGGTCAAGAAGAAAGATTTGGCAAGAAACAATTTCCATGCTGTTTTGGTTTTTAACTTATCTAATGGTGCTTTGGTCACTGCCCAAGTGGGCTAGTAAAGTGACCATCCAGCAGCTGTGCTTATCTGGGTTGATAACCTCCCCCACACTCCCGTTTGTTGAAGAAATGATCTTGTTTGCAAAATATGAAGCGTGAGGATTCTGCCCTTTGAACTTCCCGAGAACTTTGCTTTCAGTGAAGAAAGTTGAAGGGTAAGTTCTCGTCTGCTGCTTCCCCTCAGCTCTTTTCACTAATGTCAGAGAAACCTGACATCTCACCATCGGCTTTAATGAAGCGGGAGTGGAGATAACAGAACACAGTGTGGTTATGGCTTAGGGCTTTACGAATCCAAGTAGTGCCCATTCCCATTTTCCATTCTTCGTGGAATCAAGAAGAAAGGAATCTGGCATTGTGGTAAATGGCAAGGTGAAACAGTAAAGGAACCCTCAGTAACTAAAGGTGGTGCTCATCCAGATAACCATCTTCTATCTTCTTTGTTCTGAGTTCTTCTGCCTTACTTTATGTATGATTGACATGTTCCACTTATCTAGATTATATCCAGAACATTATGAATATTACTGAAAAAGGAAGAGCCATATATGAGCTAAACATATATACAGCCACATGTACACACAGGCACACACATACACACAGGCACACACATATACACAGGCACACACATACACACAGGCACACACATACACACAGGTGCACACATACACACAGGCAGACATGTACACACAGGCATGCACATACACACAGGCGTACACATACACACAGGCACACACATACACACAGGCATACACGTACACACAGTGGTACACGTACACACAGGGGTACATGCACACACAGGCATACACATGCACACAGGCGTACATGCACACACAGGCATACACGTACACACAGGCGTACATGCACACACAGGCATACA
>NC_022012.1:35337060-35343103 GCF_000317375.1 Microtus ochrogaster | reverse complement strand
CACAGGCGTACATGCACACACAGGCATACACGTACACACAGGCGTACATGCACACACAGGCATACACATGCACACAGGCGTACATGCACACACAGTCGTACATGCACACACAGGCATACACGCACACACAGGCGTACACGTACACACAGGCGTACATGCACACACAGGCGTACATGCACACACAGGCGTACATGCACACACAGTCGTACATGCACACACAGGCGTACACGCACACACAGGCAGACATGTACAGAGGAAATGCTAACATGGAGTAGGGAATGATTTGACATAAAAGATAAATTAAGAAAAAAAACCAGAACCAAGCATTTTACACTTAATTATTCTCTGTTTGCTGCACAAAACCAACCTATCCCTGGAAGGAAATGTGTTTTTATTGAGTTAGAACTTCTAGTGTCATCAGGGAGTGAGATTATTTTGTTAGACTTGCTATGGGAAAAAAAAAATTGTGGTCCTTGACTTCCATGAGTTTACATCCCACAACTGAAGTTTACATTCCAGTTTAGCATGTAACCAGTCTGAGGATTTGGTGAGGGCACAGTAAGACTGTCCATTGGTACCGAGTTTGTGCTGTGAACTAAGCCCTTGCCAGGTTTTCTGTAGAATGAGAAAGGAGGCAAGAGGCATGGTCTCCGCTTTTTCTAGTCCCATAGTTTTTTTGTTTGTTTGTTTGTTTGTTTGTTTGTTTTTTTGGTTTTTCGAGACAGGGTTTCTCTGTGGCTTTGGAGCCTGTCCTGGAATTAGCTCTGTAGACCAGGCTGGTCTTGAACTCACAGAGATCCGCCTGCCTCTGCCTCCCGAATGCTGGGATTAAAGGCGTGCGCCACCATCGCCCGGCTAGTCCCATAGTTTTATGGAAAAGACGATCATCTACTCCCACACTCCTCATCTACAGGATGGAAAGTTTCCACAATGACATTCTTCTGTTAACTTGCCTATGTTGACTTGAGAAAGTGAACTGAAGTTTGGAGGAAAACTAACTTCTCCCAGTTTCCCCTATCTGAATGTACTGACATAAAAATTACTTCATGAAAATTGGGTAGAGATAAGAGAAGCCCAGAAGTACGGTGAAGGATCCTCAGACTAGGACAAGCAGGAAATCCTCATGCCCTAGGGCCTGAGAGAGTAAAGAGAGGAACCCATAGCTTGAAGCTGAAGAAGTCAAAGTTGGAGCTATCAGGAATAACTATCGTCAATGAGGTCCTGCTCCATCCCATGGCCTTCCAGAAGATAGCCAGGGAGATTAGGAGCCCTAACTTTATTCTACAGTTCCTTTCCAGCTTCTTTCTTGAGATGTCTGTGGTTAAACACATTGAGGAGCCATAGGCAAAGGCGCTGTCGAGGCTCTACATGAAGGAACCTCTGAGGCACATGACTGCAAAGGAGAGAACTGGCAAAGAAATACAGAGCTCACAGAGCCAGCTAAACTTAGAACCACACAAAGTCACAGGACAATGTGTGTGCTGTATTCAGACCTAAACATGTTGGTAGGTGGGTTAAGAGTAATGCTCCATTTGTTGCATAACGTTCTGGCACTTTCCCATTAGAAGACATCAAAGCCATATCCCTGTGCATTTCCAACTCAAGCCATAGAACATAAATGGTAAAGTTGAGTCGAACCAGTATTCTGCCAAGCTGAGGTCTGTAATTGGCACTTTTACATGTCAAACAATTCCACAGGATAAATTTAGCTTTATAATGCTGACCTCAGAACACACAAGGTTCAGAATAGCTTGCAAACCTTAAGAAATGTTAAACTGGGTTCAGCACGGCTTTATCTTTAGTCAGAATATATTCTTTATTTTAATAGGTATTGTCTTAGCTAGGGATATCGCTGTTGAGAAAACACATTGGGGCCAAAAGCAATTAGAGGAGAAATGAGTTTAATTGGCTTACACATCTACATCATACTCTATCACTGAAGGTTGTCAGGACAGGAATTGAAACAGGGCAGAAACCTGGAGGCAGCAGCTGATGCAGAGGCCACGGAAGAATGCTGCTTATTGTCTTGCTCTTTAGCGCTTGCTCAACCTGCTTTCTTAAAGGACGCAGGAGACCATCAGCCCAGGGATGGCACCACCACAATAGACTAGTCCCTCCCCCATCAATCACTAATGAAGAAAATGCCATACAGGCCTACCCATAGCCTGATCTTACGGAGGCTCTCTCCTCGCAGATGACTCTAGCTTGTGTCAAGTTGACATGCAACTAGCCATCTAGCTCATATAGGGACATTCTAGTAAAACAATTAGCTAAACTACTTTGGTTCTTAGGCATAGCAGGGGAGAAAAGTTTATTTCCCAGGAAGTCATGTTTTACCTTTCTGTATAGTGTTTAGGGATATGATTTCCATAAATTTGTGTTTGTACATGTATGTGGTGTGTGTGTGTGTGTGTGTGAGAGAGAGAGAGAGAGAGAGACAGAGAGACAGAGAGAGACAGAGAGACAGAGACAGAGACACACAGAGTGAGACAGAGCATATGTCCCATGGTGGTCAGAAGAATGCTTTCAGGGTCACAGCTCTGTCCTTCCATTGTGAGATCAGGGGATTAGACTCATTAGACTCGGGCTGTTTGATTTGTGCAACACTAGCTTTGCCCCACTGAACCACCTCACCATCTCTGAGTTCTTTTAATTATGTTTGAGTAAATGTGTTCTGCATATAAACTTCACCATATCGGTGGCGTCTAATTATATAGTAATAAAGAGCTACACACAGGCTAATATTCCCCATCTCTTAAAGTCTGTAGAACATGCCTTTGAGAACACCACCATCACATCTCCACGGGGCTTGTCCTCACTGGACAGAAGCAGCGCATGACCGAGGCTGTTTAGCCTCAATCACTGATCATGAGTCGCCCCAGTGTGGAATTCCAGTTATGATCTGAATTCTATACATTTTATTCAGATTTACAGTGGCAACAGCAGAACACTTGGGGCCTTATTCATCGAACAATGAGACATTCTAGAGGTTTGGGACCTGATGAACATGTTCTCTGACTGCCCTGGATGCAAAGGAATCAACGTTTAGTGTAGTGTTGCAGTGTATTGGTCTGCTGTGGAAACATCTCTGTAAGTTTCCAATTCAAAGAAAAGCCTCATCTCTAGCCACAGTCTTCTGCTCCCGCTTTCACCAAAGCCAGTGGTACAGTTAATTTGCAGGTACCACCAGCAGGAGCAAATCTCCAACGTTTCAATGACCAGTGTAGCACAGAAATTTGAGAATTATTTCATAAATCTAAACTGCGTAAATAAACCTGGAGACAGATTCTTGATCTAGAATTTCCCACTGAACAAAAATTCTTTAGCTCCTAAGGAAAAGAATGTCTTAATTTTAATTTTTTTCTATCACAATCCATAAACGATAAATCCGAATTCTTTTTAAAGTCCTCTGGGAACAAGACGAGATCTTGACTAAGATTTCTTCCCCCAGGGCTGCCTGACAAGTGAACAAATAGTAAAAGCACAGAATATGTCACCAGGTGATCTTTCTGCCATCGTACAGATTTCAGAGCCACTTGCAGGTAATTCTAAGAGTGAAACATCTCAGCAGAACCATAATTTATTGGTTCTCCTGTCTTAGTTTCTGTAAACATATAGATTTATGATCCTTCTGCCTAAAGCAGACAGCGGAGAAAAACTAGATGCACCTATGCGGAATAAGAAGGGAAGAACCAGCCGCGCATCTGATACCTGTTCAGGTCACATTTAAGAAAAACAACACACAGAGCTTTTCACTGTGTTTGCTCATAATCCTCTTACCCCGAGTTACAATTGTAAAGGTTGCATCTCCTCCCCCCTGCTAGAACCACAGTGTTTATTAAAGCAATACGGAGAAAATGAAGAAGACTGAATCCTCCCAGTAGACAATACCCAAGCCTTATCAGACACCATAGTAGGTGAACTTCTCCCCTTCTCTGCCCTGCCTTAATGCACCATATAGAGAGGGCTCTCTTGTTGTAAAGATGTCACATATATTTCCCCTTCACTCAGAGCTTCCTGAATAAAGAGAGATCATTTGTCTCCATGGTGTTTTGCCATTAACAGTATCAGAGCTGCTGGAACACAATGGGAGATGTGTTTTCCCTTAACCTCTTGACTCAGAGATGTCCCGATGCTAAACGTTATTGCATTTTGCATTAGCCCAGAACAGTGGGAGATCAGCAATGGATGGAAAAGGGCCGGCCGAGAAAAGCCAAGGCAGCTCTCATGTGCTTCACACTGCAGTTGGTGGCAGAGCACTAAATGCCTGATACGTTTTCAGAAGAGGTGCGAGTGGGAATGGAGAAAGGAGGTTGTGAGTTGCGCCTTTGTCGTCCTTTCCATCACTGAGATAATCTGCCCTGAAAGTGGTACGCAGTGTTTGATTATATGTGTTACCTTGGCAGAAGCCAATTTACTTTTCTCTGTTACCCTAGTGATCCACAAACCATGGAAGGAGCAACGGGATTCACACTTACTGCCTCTCTGCCACATCTCTTCTGTTGCCTTAATGTTACCCTTGGGGTCAGGAGCCTGATGTGATAGCCATTACTGCAAACCCCTCCTTACCATCTTGCCCTTGTCTTTTGACAGTATGGGAATCGAGTTGGGAAAACATCTTCCCACGTGATAGGACGGTTGTATGGCAGAGGCTCAGAAGTAAGGCTCTACTGTACGCAAGCAGTGATTGCTCAGTGAGCATCTCAGACTGCACGTTTCTCAACATGGCAGGCGTCTCCCAAATTATCTAGCTCTATTCACAGATGCTTGCTTTTTAGACGATGAAGTTCGAGAATTTCAACGAGTTGACTGTGGATGATCAACGTGGGTGACAGCATTCATACTCCCCGATAGAGTCCCTTCCCATGGGCTGTGGGAGGGTGTTCTGTTGAACGAGTGCTTAATGTAGAATTGAGTTTCAGGAGCATGCCCGAAGCCATGAACTCTAATTCTAAAACACAGCTCCTTCCATGCTGTGCTGCGGAGTTCTCTATTAGTGAAGAGAACGAAGGTGTACTTTATGGGGAAAACCTTGTTTTTCTTTTAACTTATATTAAATTATATATTTAATAAATCACATTATAAAAATGTAAATATATTTAATAAATTATATCAAATTATAATTTATATAAAATAACATTTCATATTTCAAGTTTTATTTACATAAAATATTTGCGTACAGTAATTATATGTTTTATATTACATATTTATATAAAACATAACATTAAATATGTGATGTATCACATAATATACAATATATTTAAATTATTATATATAAGTATATATATTTGCATAAGTGCAAGTATCTAGGTGGACTGCAAAGGGTGCTCCTCTGAGCTGGAGTTAGAGCTCAGAATTGAATGAGAGCTCAGTGCAGGTGCTGGAATTGAACTTGAGTCCTCTACTTGAGTGGTGTGCATGCTAAACTGCCCAGCCATCTCTCGACATTTTTTTAGGATAAGATTTTATATGTACATTAAAGGGGCAGTTGAACATATACATCTAAAGACAATAAAAAATCCCCAGATTTCTTACCCGCGGTTTGTGTACTCAGAAAATTGAGATTAAGTTGCATAAAAATAAAATTCCATATGACCCTGGTCCACCACTCCTAGGCACATAACCAGAGGAATCTAAGTCAGCATAGCGCAAAGCTAATTGGGTACTCTTATTTATCGCCGCAAGTTCATGATCACCAAGGAATGAGGCAGCCCAGAACAACATCAACACACAAAAGGATACAGAAAATTCACCACCTATACACAACAGGGTATTATTCAGCCAAAGAGAAAGAAATCATGGAGCTGGGTATCTAGTCAGACAGAAGGGTACTTGCCTAGCCTGCATGAATCCCTCAGTTTAATTCCCATATAAGGCATGGCAGTACATTCCCATAATCCCTACCCTAGGATGCGAAGGCCAAGGAATCAAAAATTCTAGGTCGTCTTTAGCTCATAGAGAACTGTAGGCCAGCCTTGGGTGCATTGGATTCTGTCTCAGAAAGAAAGAAAGGAAAGAAGGAAGGAAGGAAAGAGGGAGGGAG
>NC_022012.1:35309111-35336960 GCF_000317375.1 Microtus ochrogaster | reverse complement strand
GAGTGTTGGCAGGGAGGAGAAGGAAGGGAGAGGGAGGGGAAGGTGGGAAGGGAGAGGAGGGAGGAGAGGAAGAGGAGAGGGAGAGAGGGAGAAAGTCATACAATTTTCTGGGGAAATGAATGAAATGAGAGCATATCATGCTAAGCGAAATAAGCCAGACTTGGGAAAATAAGTGTTATTTGTTTTCTTGAATATGTGGAATCTAGAAGAAGGGAAAAAGGGTAACATTGGAAAGGGGGAGTATTTGGGAAAAGAAGGGGAATGTTAAGTATGTAAGGGGTGAATATGTGATAATAAAATATCTTAAAAAATAAGTGTCATCAAACTCACCTAAGAGTTGACTAGACATTGAGGATTTAGAAAACTCATAGTGGTTGAACTGAGTTTTTCGCTTCTCCTTGAAGCTCGGGAAAGTCAAGAGAGGGGGCTGAGCTAAGAGGGGGCTGACTTTGAGAGGACAGTGCCGTGTCTTTAAGCGCATGCTCAGCACAAATGCTCAGTGAGACTAAGGGCATTAACATCTCTAGCAATGACCCAAGGGAAAGAGTAACCTCATGTCTAAAAATCAAACTTTGTGAACACACTATCATCAAGAAAACTTACAAACTTCTCCTAAAGTCTAATTTCCTTAAACTGCTCTGGTGAACTTCCCTTACATGACAAAGATCAGGACACCAGCCACACTGTGATGTTTTGAAGATTGCCAGTATATTAGAACACAGCTAGGTTGAATAAATGGATTATAAAATATAATGACATTTTTATTACCAATACATAGGTCTTTTTTTTTTTTTTTTTTTACTTTCTTTTAATTTATTCTTTGTGTCTTTCACGGGGGCGGTTATCACCGGTGAAGGATAAATCTCATTGTGGAAGCTGCAGTGTGACACAGTGGGTCACACAGTAAACCCCTTTATCCATACATATTTACATGCAGGCATTCATCGCAAAGCATCACAGGTCTGGTTCAAGGCCCCTGGTCTCTGCTGTACTATAGATGCTGGGCCCTCACTGGGACTTTTCCTGGGCATCTTGATACTGCCCTATGTCTTGGAGATTCTGCAACCCTGGGTTTGCAGGACAACACCCCCCCCACCCCCGTGCTCCAGCAGATCACAGATGGGGTGAATGTTGGGGTGGGCCAACACATAACCCTGGCTCAGGGCCTAGGTGGTTGCAGGGTTGGTCAGCTCTCCAACTCTCCCGTCCTAACCACCAGGGTGAGCTCTCCAGCATTGCCCTGGCTAGTTCACCCCTTGCTGCAAAACCTGTTCTCCCATTTCCATGTCCTCAGGGTCGGCTCTCCCACACCTACACCTTCAGGGCCTGCTCTACTGTGCTGCCCAGAGGAGGTGTAGGGGCCACTCTCTGGAGTGCTGCAGCTGGTGAGGGACAGGACAGCTCTCCTGCTCTTATGTATGGCCTCAGGGCCATCTCTTCCCCCTGTCTCATGGGTAAATGGAGGCGGGGAAGGGGTGGAAGCCAATATAGGTCTTATAATTTTTATCTTTCATGCCTTTTTTTTGTTTTGTTCACACTAGTTCTTACTCTCCAACCCAAGGTGAGCTAGAATTCACTATATAATATGAACCGCTCTCAAACTTATGGCAATCCTCCTGTCTCACTCCGCCTCTCCAATTGTTAAAATTGCAAGAAAGACCACCAAATATATTAAACTTGATATTTAGATGTTATCCTGCTGAAGCATTCTTTTTCCTTTCCAAGTCCCCTGATCATTTCCCAGAAGATATCATGGACATTTGTATATTGGTATATTTGAGAGTTTGGGAGCTAAGAATAATTTTTAGCTTAAATACAATCAAGAGTCTTCCAGAAAGAAGAGAACATGTTTACCCAAAAGGAGAATAAGGCACTTTGGAAACACACTTTAAAACCCCAATGAAATGGATACTAAGATGTGGTTTCCAATATAATGAATGTATTCACCATGCTCTTCCAACCTCTGTTCTACCATAGGCCGCTGGGCAAAAAACCACTTCACTGGACACTAATGCTGTAGAAAACAATGGGTATCACTAGGACTCAGGTGAATACAACCTATTATCTAAGTCAGTCGATAACCAATCACGTCAGCATGACTTTATCTTTAGAGTCGGGATCGTCCCGGCACTCGCCTGCTTGTGGGAACCACGGGGATATGAACCCACATGGGCTTATGTTGCTAAAAGGAGGGACTTTATTGTCTGACTCAGAGGGACAATGACATATAAAGCTTTGTAGATGCATAAGCAGAACCAAGTAGATCCTTGTACGTCAAGTGGCTGTACATGTCAAATATATAAACCCTTATTCAACACATACAGGTAATCAATGTGTTTCAGGTCAAACTTGCAATAAACGCAGCAAAACAAAGTCAGTGTTTTCTCCAGCCAGGGTACAGTCTCTACTAAAGGATGAGGCGCTGAGATAATGGATGGGTGGTTACGATACAAGTGAATCTTCATCTGACCTCTGTTGTGGAGTTCCATAGTCGCCTTTAAAAAGCCCACCGAAAGGTCAACTGGGCTGTATCCTTAAACTAGGCCATCCCCTGTGATTCTCCATGAGATATTTGAGCATGGAATCAAAATGCCAAAGGGGCCTAATCTTTAAGGTGGTTGAGAGAAGAGGACCATGACTAGTGAGTGTTTATGCTAGCTGCCAGAACATAATAGTGGATTAAATTATTTACGCAAGTACCCTCTGGCTAACTACCTGTATTTTCTTCTGAGAAGTGACTAGGCTTGTCACAACTCTGTCCTAAGCAACAAAATTGAGTCTCAGACTAGATTTTGTGCTCAATGCAGATTGAGAGGTTAAAACAAGTGGCATGTCTACCATTCGTGGCACTGGCCACCACCATGAAACAACCCAGCCTGGATTTTGATATAATCAGTATCTGAATGAGCATCATCCCAGTTGCTTGGATTTGCTCTGTAAAACGTTGGGGCATATCTCATCAATAAAGTTATAATACTGAAGTCAGAGACCAGCATAGCTTAAAATCTAACCATGAACTCAAAACACTGCTATGTATCCTGAAAGGTTTCTCTCATGGAGGGAGCATTATTACTTTCAATTTGATGATACCCAAGAAAATGTGAAGCAGTGGCAAAAAGAGAGTCCTAATTTGTACCCCCTTTCTGAATTCACATTCTTTGTCATGACCTTGAAAGTATCACTCCCTGACCTCAACCATGCCCCATGCTTCAAGATTGGCTCTGTGTTTTCCTTTGACCAACCAGACACAAAAGAAGCAGAAGCTTAAAAAAAAATCTCAAGAATCCTGGCTCTTTCTCAGCATTATTTCTCCAACTTTAGCTTGATGATACACTGGGTCTAGCATGTTGGGGAATGTGATTTGGCCAAGAAGGACTGAGTTACCCCAGTGGCTCCATCCCACACCGGATGGCTGCAATCCATCAGTCCATCCAAGACCACAGTGACTGCCTCATTAAAACAGACTCATAGGCTAAGGCGGTTGTTCATCATTGGTTATCTGGGCTGCTCATTATGAAGCATTGTTGCAATGATGGATAAATGCTAGACAGTTTGTGAAAATTAAATCCAACCCAAAGAAACTTACATGAAAAGGATATAAGCAAGGATGCAGGGATGAAACGAACGTGAGGTCTAAATACCAGCAAAACAACTGCAACCCAGTCTTACCTTCCAAAGGCTTTCCTAGGAACAAAATGCCTGGAGAAATCAGGGTGCCTTCTCGCCATGTTGCTTTGTGCAAGTCCCAAGGAAAGCTAGGAGGCTGTACAGTTATCTCCCTTCATGTATCTCTAAACTATACAACCTACTACCTCAACCTGGGAACATGCCGTCACAATGGCTGGAAAGCTACCATGTCTTAGGCTCTGCAGTTTCAAGTTAGTCTTACAGAGGTCCTTCATGCTGTTGCCTACTTGGGCCACTCATAAGAAACAACACATTAGAGGGTCTGAGCAAGCAGAGAGGTAGAGAAAACACCACAGGGACCTTGGCTTGAGATTGCTCTATGGTAGGAGGGAGACAGATATTGGGGACTGGTACCCTTGAAACTTTATATTCATAGAAATTACAGTAGTATTATCTACTGGCTGTTCTGATCCAATACAGCAGACTCTGATATCCATTGAAGTAATAGAAAAATTGATCGGTGTCTAAACTTGATTATTGGGGAAAGAAGTTTTTAGAAAACATAAGTTGCTTGTAAAGCTAAAAATCTGAAATTTCTAAATGGTCAGTAAAAGAGGACACATGGATGAAGTCAAAACAGTGAGACAGTTGAACACAGTACTCTGAGCAAAGCAGAGAGAACATAGAAGCCAGGTCAAACCTGTAGACATCTATAACACAACATTCTCCTATTGATAAAATGTCCAATTTCCCAGAGTTATTTCAGTATTTTATAATATCTCTTTCCCTGATGATTTATTTAGCAGCCTGTGACAATGCACCTCTGTCCTTCTCTTTATAAAAGAATGAGATAAACTTCCCTGATGGAATTTTGAAATTTTAAAGCAACCCTTTCCTTCCTCCTCAGTCAGAGTGCAATGCCAGTGCGGGAGAAAGATTCACTCAGGAAAGGTGATTCCCTAACTCTAGGTCTGCTTGCCTGTGGCCTGATGTTTGTTCAGCCTATGGCCACCTCTCCTCACTGCCTAGCTGACCTCTCATTTCGACTTGTCATGAATGTGCTGGTGTGTCTGAACACACTGGGATCCTAACTCTGTCACACTGGGAGCCTAGCTCCGCCACACTAGTTCTGTTCAAAGAACTAATCTATCCCAAGGACCAAGTGGTGTTTGTTTATGCTCCTCTCCTCCCCTTGATGAGATGGGTATTCCAATTTTTCTAACTCTATACTTTTGTACAGTTTTCTAGTACAAAGCTTATTTTGGAGGGAGCCGCCTTAGTGGGATAAAAGCTACCTAGTTTCCTGACTGGTGGGGGAGACTGGGAGGTTATTATTTTTTACCAAGGAAACTTTCATGCATCCTTTAAACCTCAGTTCAAACAACTATTTGTCTGATTACCTCATAATTTTTAATCTAATCTTCTTCTTATTTCTTGAAATTTCTCCTTTGTGTCATTCACTAGACCCTGAGCTATACTGGTAACATCTAATACTACAACATGGGTACTACCTGGCACATGGAAGAAGAGGATAGACAGAAATATAGACAATAGAATATACATATATGTGTATCTATATAATCTTTTCTATAGGACATATGTATCTTTTATTTATTTAAATCAAAGCAAGAGTATACACGTGAATGGATAAATGGGAATATAAAAAGTCAAAAGAGAAGAGCTGAGTGATTTTTATACCCAGACCCTTGTTTTGCTAATGCTGAAACATCATTCCTGGTAAGATAGGTTTGCTATCAAGACTCCAGATGGGAGAAAAAGCACAGTGAGTGAACTCATCCTGACCAGGACACTCGGATTCCAGGATCTCATTTGAAAATTCACAAAGGATGTCTGAAATTTCTGCCTCTAGACAACCAGTTATATAAAAGATTTAAAAGTTGCTCTACCCAAAAAGAGAAAATATAATTTCTCTTTTTACTTGCAGTTTTTTTTTTAATTTACTCCGCATGGACAATTAAGCTGATAGTATAAACACAAGAAAGATACAGGCAGGGAAAGGGAAGAATTATTGGAAGAGGATGCAACAGGAAAGGAAATGCTCTGAATGTTCTGATGGACCAGAATGTTGGCAGATCAATCATGCAACGCATCGGACAGCTAGACAGTTCTATAAATACCTGCAGATCCAAACACGGTTTCCTCTAGCTTTGTTCTGGAGTCCAAGGCTCCAAGCAGCTGGTCTGAAAACACTAATGGTTTCCAATATTCTGCTCTTTGGGTTGTGTGGGTTTTTCATGTTTATTTGCACTGATTTTAGCCCATTATCATGTATTAGCGCAATTATAGTTCATTACGTAATTAGTGTAAATATTTACGGGCATGCAATAACAACATGCAATTAAGATATGGGATGATGTCATAAAAATTCTTATTTAAAAGTGACAGCAAAACTATTAAACATATTCACAGCAGTTATGCATCTTTAGCTTTATCTTTTATAGCCTCGCAGCTTTAAAAAAGTATCTCCCGTAGGTACTCTTGAGACGTGGAACATTGATCCCAACAGACTAAATATTAAAGTTTTCATGGCTGACAGCATCTCAAGCAATGCAGACACTCTCTATTAGTGAGTACACGCTTTACCTGATTAGATATTGGGGAGCTGAGCACAGGCTTTGATTAAAATGTGATTCATTAAGGGTTGCGTCTCTGCAACACCCATACAATCCTGTGAGGGGTTAGGGAACCAGAGTCATGGAAAAGAAGTTCGAGTCATGTATTTGTCATTGAGCAAAGTGATAAACACAAAGTATGCATCTATAACGTTTGTTGAATGAATGAATGAGTGGATTAGTAAACCTGAGTTTTTTCTAACTTGTGGTTATACCCAAAATAAAATGTAGCCTTTTCTTCAATCACGTTTTATTAGCTCTCATGCTAGATACAAAGATGTCCATGAAGAACCACTCGTGTTGACTTCTGTGCAAGATCCCAGTGCCATCTACAGTTATTGTCAGGGGTGAGAGGCTTCTAAACTAGAGAAACCAGGTGCTAGCTGAAGAAATGAGGTATCGTCATCATAAGACAGGGATTCAGAAGACTCAACAATAGGTAGAATGACAGCGAAACAAATTGAAAAGAGAAATCACGTTAACTTAAGATGTAAAGTGAACCATGCCACACCATGTGACTTTCTCCCCCTGTTAAAAGGCACAGGGCAATATTTTGAAATGGAAATGAGAAAAAAAATAATGTTTCATTTATTTTTCATCATAGCCTTGAAGGAAGTAAATTATTCAGCATCCTTACTGAAGACTCAAGGTACAGATCATTGCATTGTGCTATTTTGAAACATTTAAGATAGACACGAAAGTGTGCTACATGTGTGACAAACCCATTTAGTGAAGTTTATTTTGTGGTCCTTGTATTTCTTCTGCGACTTTTGTTCATCTTCTATTGGGCTTCTATTTAGTGATAGGTATTTTTTCTGCTGTGGTGCACAGAATGGCATCTCCATCATCTAAGTGGCTGTTTATTCACTTCTCAGGCAGCGTGTGATCAGACTTTTCAAATAAGGGCGCCTAGGAAATGGTGGTGGGTTGTTGTTCCTGGTTTTTCTTTTCATATTTCCTCAAGTTCCCAAATTCCCTTGAGATTTTCTTGTTTGTTATTCAGCTCGGCTTAGATGTCAGGAATGATTCAGGGATACATTCGAACTCATGATCCTCATGTGTGTCCCTCCTGAGTACAGGTCTAAGGGTAGATGAAGTACTCACAACATTTGCTCTTTAGTCAACACAATTTAACAATGTTAATGTTAAAAATGCTTAATAGAAGAGAATATAAGAAACATTAATAAAAAAAAAAGAAATGCTTTCAAAGCCAGCTGACCTCCCACAGCCTGATGGCACAGGCCGAGCTGTTGGGTCAGATGTAATTTTTAGAATAAGATTTTTTTTCCCCCTCCGAGTTTGGAAAAGTTAGACTGTGCTCAAGTATGAAGTCTTCATGGATATATATTTAGCAGTGAAGAGTTGGGGATTTTTGCTGAGTTTGTTTTCTGCTCAATTTCCTCATGTCAAAGTGGCTGCTGAATTTTTGTTTTCAGAGCCTTTTTGGGAGATGCTTGACATTATTTCACTTTCTGCTTCTTCCTGTAGAATACTTGGTGCACTTGGGGGGAATCCCAGAGGAACACTTAGCATTGAGGAAAGACCATTCATTCATTCATGAGCATGGCAGAAGGGAAAAATACTGAGTTTCATCATCGTGTAAAATATTTAATATCCTGTTTCTTGTGGCCAGTAGCCAGAGGCTTTGGGCTTCCTCCTACAATATGTTCTAACCAGATGAATCAAATGTCTGAAACTTTTAGAGATTTTGAAAGAATAATGTGCCCCCACCCCCTTGGGCTAGTCGATTTACAAAACCTCCTTCAAAGAAGAAAAGGAAATCTAGCAACCCACTTATAGTTGGATATTGTTCCTATATAAGCATCTCTGAGAGCTCGGGGTCCCTGTGGTTCCAACGCCCCCATCCATGGCACACGTCACTGCAGCAGGCTAGGGGAATGATGGATGCCAAGTGATGCTGCTCCCTGTCTCAAACACGCAGAGGTGCCCACTTAACCCTGTGGCCAGTTCACCCATTCCAGCCACTCCAAAGAGGCCTCATAAGCCAGGTCAAGTAGATTGTTTGTAAAGTGGGCGCATAAATGCCTGGGGCAGACGGTCCACAGGACACACATCAGTAAGGACAGCCCTTCTCGTCCAGATTAATGTTCCACCATGCTGTAGGGAACCTTTCTTGACTTGAGTCCTACAGACCACAGACAACACTCCTCCATGCAAAGCAACAGCCAAAGCAAGCATGGAAAGTGGACCATCTGCGTTTGTATGTACCTCTGTACGCAATCTAGTCATTCCTGGTTTAGAGACACAAAAACTGTCTTCCTCATGCATATTACAGAAGAAAAAGACTTCCAGCTACCCTTGAACAATGTGACTCTCAAGAGGTGAGAAAATGTATTCATAAGGGGTTCATAGTGACTCTTTCTGTTGTTATTGCTGAGAGCACCCTCCGCGGAGAAACAAACAGAGTTCTTAAGGGAACTCTTGGTACCACACTTGAGCAAAAGTGAATGTGAAAGTTCCAGAGTCGTCAAGAATCCATCAACTTTTCACCCTGGCTTCTGTTTAGACTCTTCAGCTCACATTGCTGGAAGGAGACAAATATAGCCAGTTTTGCTTTGATCTGTGGTCAGCTTGGCTTTCCAATCCTGGCACAATGGTGACATTTAAGAGGGGAAGGGATAAAATTATTTTCATTCCAGTCTTTTAAGCATGATAAAGACTTCGAAAACTGCTCTGGGCAAAATACGAATTTGGATGCAAACAGAATATCTTTTGCTGTTGTTTTGTGTTTTGTGGTTTTTCTGTTTTGTTATCCTTCCTTAAATTAAAAAGTCCTTCTTGCTTTCTTGTTGGGTATTTACACAAGTATAAATAGGCAGGTCAACATGTCCATCCCCCTCAATGATCTTGTTTATTAAATAAAAGCCCCAGTGGCCTGCACTTGCTGACTGATGGGGGCGGGGACTGCTGCAAGGTGCAACCCACACCACAGCCAGAAGCAGATCGGCGCTTTATCACTTTCTGAAAAAGATCATCATAACTTTGAGAACAATTGGGCTCCCAGAAAACAAAACAAGCCCTTGTGTGTGTCTATTTACTCAGCACTCGGCAGTCAGCTGTCTGAATCCCTGGAATTCTTGCTGCCTCATTGCCAAGCCCGTCTCTAATCTGACAGCCGAGAACAGTTAGAGACAACATGGGGATGGGGGTGAGCCTCTTCATTAACCTCATCCATCGCGACACAAGAGGTCTGCTTCCTCCTCTTCAGCCCCACTTTCCATTTTTACCACCCTGAAAGGCAAACCACAGGAGAGCAGGAGAGGGTGAGGGGGTACTAGTGGCAAACAGGCAGAGCCCGTGGACTGTGAGATTGCCTACCAGACACATACCTATAGACACAAGCTTGTGTGGACGATCAGCACAAGTTCGGATCTACGGGTTTGTGGCAACAGGCTTCAGCATCTTCTCTTGTGTGGGGGTTGGCTTGTCTTGAAGATAAAATGTTAAAACCATTAGTCCAACAAAAGAGTTTGTCATTGGGTCATTAAGTTCAACGACAGATTATGCTGTTGGGTCAATTCATGTCAAAGATAAAAAGGGTTTCTTTTAACCTGCTCTCAAAGGGTGACCTTAGAAAGGTCTCCTGTTCCTTCTGGCGGACCTCCTGGCTTTTCATGCACTTGATGCAGTGGCTTTGGGTGAACCTCATTTGATTAGAATCCTCATCTGTTTAGTCTCAATGACTGTTAGTATAGCCAATAAGCAGAATGAGACAGATCCTAAAAGATAGAACAAGTACCCGGATGCAAGGTAACTCTTTTAACTTCTGCAGTTCTGTGGTAAAGGATACTGAGGTCACTCCTTTTAATTTGCATTTTAGAAAAATAAAGCAAGTGGAATTAACCAGCAAGCCCTGCTAAAGAACTTGGAAGACAGCGTTCCCAACATACCCTAGCAGGGATTTCACTATACCAAACTGGAAGATTCGTCTTCGAGGAAGGTTGTGGCTTTGCGCCACCGCTTCTGCAACCCATTATTGGCCCAAATATGAACCACAAACAAGTTTGGGTATATGTTGAAAATTAAACTGTAAGAGGACATGCAACACTGCTACCCCTAAAACTATCGAAGGGCATAAAGGGTTTTATTTCCTTATATTTAGGAAGATTTCATTTGTCAACGTGCAATCAGTATTTCTGCAAAACTGAAGCTCCATAGGACAGAAAGACATTCAAGACGACAGACTTTGATGAATGGGCCCCTCTGTCAACTGTGCATCAGACATGGGCATGACAAAAACTGCTTCAGGGAAACTCAATGGACATGTAGACGGTCCCTTCTTTAGATGTCAATCAGGAAGAACATATACCTTGTGCTTTTGAACAACCTTACCAGAGGCATTTTTAATTTCTGTTAGCTGGAAACTATGGAGTTTGGCCCTCAAAAGGATCTCCTTTGCCTTGTCAGGCAGACATTCATCACTGAGAGCTGAGAAGATAAACAGAGGCTTTACTAACAATAAAAGCTGAATTGGGGAGCAATTTGTAAAGCAGGTCAGGCCTCATGCATGCATCCTAACAGGTAAACTCAAAACCTAGGAAAACAAGAGGGCCTGAGATGCTACCATGGTATTCCTCATCAGCCCATTTCACTCCAGAGCCATGCCCACCAGTGTGCAGAAGTGGGTGATGATTCAGAGTTTGCTGTTCAGAGAACCATGCCAAGCAATACCCCAAACCATGAAGTCCCCCAAATAGTCTTTACATCATTTATTTTAAAACTTTCATTCTTTTTATAAAAACAGGTGTTTTACATCATTCTCAAGCTTCTGACTGTCCTTTGATGTCTCTGACAAAAGAATGGGGACAGGGCCATTTAAAAATGGGCACTGAACATTGTGGAGGATTGCTGAGATATGGGAATTGTAGCTCCTATTGAAAAACTTAAGGGGATGATGGGCTCCAACTCTCCAATTAGTGAGAACTAGTTTTTATAGGCTAGGTCATCCTCATCCCAATAATTAAAAAAACTAGCCTCCCACACCCGTTTAGACAAAATTTCGTTGTGTTGCCCAGACTGACCTAGAACTCCCGAAGAACTGGTTGGCTTCAACCTCACAGAGATCCACCTGCCTCTGCCTCCTAAATGCAGTGACCAAAGGGGTGTGCCACCAGGCCCAGTTAAAACTCAAAACTTTTTGAGCACTGACCTGATGGTGCAAGAAAAAAAAAAACCCACACCTGCTGCTGGGGTACATACCATAGCGATAGTGTAGATGCCCAGAGACCGTTGCATGAAATACCTCCAGGTCACGGGCACATGGTGTACCTGGACATTAATAACTTTGTGTTTAGACTTGGGTCCTAAGGCACCTCAACATACTTGAAAACAGTCTAATTTTTTAAAGTCACAAGTATAAAACACCTCCTACCTATTTGAGATAAAGAATATTCAGATTACACTGTGGCCAGTGCGACAATGTGTGCACTAATTGTCACCACTGCACTAAGATTTATCAAGCGGCACACAGGCTCCTTCACACAATGCCGCCTCCACATGCCCAAGACACCGTGAGACCTCAAAAAGGAACTCAACCCTGTGTTTCCTTCAGGACCATCTCCCTTCTTTTCAAACACAGGATAGAGCTATGCATTCAAATATACTAAGATAAACTTCCAAACACCGAACATGTTAAATTCAGAAATCAAAATAACGACCAGAAGATTAAAAAAAAGATTTAATATTTACGTTGGGAGAGGATAAGTTTGTTTACCTTCCCTGAAGCAGCCACTGAAGGCCTTCTTTAAGAAATTTCTTTGTGCCAGAGAAGAACACGGGGTTCATTTTTTTTTTCCAAATTTGGGTCATTCCATGAGACAAGATTCCGTGGGGCTCTATCAGCTAGCAACCAATGGGAAGGCATGAGGCTGGCATTTATAAACAAAGGGGAAGGTAATTTGTCAGACACTAGATCACCGATGCCTGTAAACCTTTCTAGGTGGCAGAAAGTGGTTCAACGACACCAAAAGGAAGTTGCCCGAATGATGAGAGCTGGGCTCAGTACCTATCCACATGGTGGATATTGGAGAGTTCCAGAAAGTATTAATTTATCACCAAGTTGAACGGAACTTAAAAATATCAATACCAACCTTCTGAGATTTACATAAAGCCTGTATTCTGAAATCTAGAATATATACATATGTATATCCAAATAGTCAAAGAGTTCAAAGACAGGTACCTGCTGTTTTCAAATGAATTCTGCCTAATTGCTTTCTAAAGAAGCAAACACTATTATGAAATTAAAACTCCCAAACACCATAGAATCAAGGAGCAGTACAGACAGGTTGATTGGTTGTAAAATTAAAAATTTAGTGACACTTAAAAAAAAATAAGTTTTCAAAGCCCTAAAAGTTGCAGTATTTGAGGAAATGGAAGGTTTGAAGATAAGTAGAGAAAAATGCCATTACCTGGGAAAGCCAACTTCTTATGAATATTGAAAAGCAGCCTCCATGTTGCCAGGGTCTTCAAATCAGCCACCCACACCTGGAAAACAATACATTTAAAATATTTTGATTTCTAAGAACCAACTTACAGAACTTAGTTTTTCGGTCTGTTTCGAATTGTCGCTCGATGTTTTTGTAAAGTTAATGCGTCAGTGGCATCAGAGTAAGGGCACAAAGAAATATTTTTAAAACTTAATTTATTCCTAGAAGAAAAGAAAACAACACTGGGGCACGCTATGTTTATTTCTAGAGTGAGCCACAATAAAAGGCTCTACAAATAAGTAACTTGCACATCCCCCACCCCCTGGAAATTCCCTGGCTACCAATGCGCTCTAAAAAGGATTTTTTTTAAAAACCAGGAATAATAATAATAAAAAAATCATCAAATAGGAATGTGAAATCTCAGAATAGTCTCAAATTCCAGTGTTTTCTACCAGACTACTTGCTTAAGAAATGTGTCAGAGAGGCCACTGACAATCAAGGATGGGAAGGCGTAATGGGCACACAGGGGGATGATCCCTTGACATGAGGTAGCACCCCTGAGAGAACACTCTAACTTTCTGATTGCTCATCAGCTTGGGAGACATCTAGTCTCCACCAACAGGGCTGTGCCAAAGGAGCAGATATCTCCCAGTGATTGGTTGCCAAGTCTGCCCCTCTCCTCCCGCAACAGGGCTCTTGACTTGAGTTCCACTGCCCTCTCACCTTCCCACTGGGCCACAGTTTAGACACTGGCTTTGCCTTGGTGCATTGTTCCTACACCAAGGGAAAGTGGACTCCCTGCTGACAAGGACTCTTAAGTTCTGCAGGCCTTTGGCCGTGAGCATCAAGTCTGTGGTGATGTCAGCAGCACTGCTACAGAAGGAGGAGCCGCCTTTCACTTCTGAAGATGCTTGTCCCACTAACATCCTTTATTCCAAAATGACAGGGCCAGCATACCAGGTGGGTTTCGATGAAGAAAACAAGGAAGAGGCAGCGAGAGTGAGAGAAAGGGAAAATGAGACTTAAAAAAGAAAGAGAGAGAGAGAGAGAGAGAGAGAGAGAGAGAGAGAGAGAGAGAAGGAAGGAGGGAGGGGGAAAGCAAGATAAAGAAAAAGAAAATAGTCAGAGAAAGGAAAGGAGGGGAGGAGCTTGTTCACACACGCCCTTCAGCGTTCACCTTGGCAGCCAGCATCACGAAGCAGGGAGGCCAGAAAGGCCTCCTACAGCCTGTCTGTTTTCTAATGCCTTTTCTTTTACTCTCTGAAGTCTCTCTTTTGTGTGTTTGTCTGTGTGTCTCCATGTGTGTCTGTATGTGTGCTCTGTGTGTTTGTGCACACACGTTTGTGTGTGTGTGTGTGTGTGTGTGTGTGTGTGTGTGTGTGTGAAGATCCAACTGCTTCCACAGTAGAAGCACATCCAGCCAGGAGGCGATGATACACACATTTAATCCCAGTACTTAGAAGGCAGAGGCAGGTGGATCTCTGTGAGTTCAAGGCCAACCTCGTCTACAAAGTGAATTCCAGGACAGCCAGGGCTGTTACACAGAGAAAACCTGCCTTGGAAAAAAAAATTTAAAAAGCACAGCCAGAAGTTCCTATTCCTAGGGCAATTCACTGTGCTCTTACACCATGCGACACCACACTTTCCACCTTTGATATTGCCACAAGGTCCCTAGACTGCAGTGTGAAAAAATCTCCTACGCCTACACTATGGTACTGAAGTCATATAGGCTGAATTAAGGCTTTTCTCAGGAAACTCTGAACTGAAGGGAGAGAAAGAGGGGAGTCATCTCACAGCAGGGCATGGTTCGCCTGGCCTTCCAGCCAAGCCAGCTCAGACACTCCATATACAACCTCCCGACTATACACTCCTGGACTTAAAAAAAGAAATCAATAATTTAAGAAAAATGACAAATGGCAGCATGTGTAGGTCAACCAGGGAACAGAGACATGAAAATGGTCTGGAGGAATAAAGTCGGACGAAAAGTAAGCGTTCAGGTTGTTGAACGGTGCGGCTCTGTTTCCCGTAATTAAGGAAATGTCTGGCCCTCCTTAGTCTTCCCTGGAAACAGATGTAGCGGTGAGAGCGAGAACCGGAGAGCGAGGACTAGGACCAGGTTTGCTTTCGGCACACTTGGTAAAACAAAGGAGCTAGAGGCTTTGCCAGTCCCAAGCTGCTTCGCGTGCAGCTGGCTACGAAAGACGGCTTTCACTGCGGGAAGGACCAAGTTTGCTCCCAATCGCCATCTTCCTTCCTCCTTCAGATGCCCAGGTGCCAGCCCACGACTTCTACTCCAGCTGCATTGTCAATAAAGCAAGGGAGGGGGTCCAAATGAAAGCTAATGCGAGTCTGACACGGCACGGAAACGTGAGGCGTCTGTCATTTCCTTAATACAAGTGAACCGCGTGCTGCACAAGTGTTCCCAGGAGGCTGGCCAAGCTTAACACTTCCTAGTCAAAGCCAGGATTTGTTCCTGGGAAGGCGCGTCACAATGAGATTAGAATGTAGGGGTGCTGAAGAAAAGACGAAGTCTATTGCACCCTGTAAGGGAGAGAATATGCAATCTGTAAATGGCCAGTGCATCCTCAGAGCTCTGACTGTTATAGTCAGATCCCTAGCCTGGGAAGGTATAGAAAAGCCTGAAGCCTACACGGTGATGCTTGCGAGAAGAAGCAACCACCTAACCCTAATCCAAGTGACTAGATTCTTATAAAGCAGAAGGCCCTATGCTTACATAAGGGTACAGGGCCACTTCCAGGCAGACATAGTTACCCCTACACATCTGCATTTCACCCTGTCACCACACACCAGGAAGATTTGATTTTCTCATCTGGGTTTCCTGATTTCCATATTTCCTTATTTAGAACAGCAACCAGATCGACAGGTCACAAATTTATACAGTCTCTGACAAAAGGCTTTAGAAAGGCAAGACCCCAATGTTTACCCATGTTACTAGGTCTACTTGCTAGTCATGTTCTCTTTCCTTGCCTCCCTTCCCCCCCCCTCTCTCTCACGCACACACACACACACACACACACACACTCACAATCTGTTGTCTGCTTAACCGTATCAGGATGACAAGCAACATCTGTTTGTAAAAGAGCCAAAATCAAACCTTAATTTTTTTGGCTATGCTTCTCTTCTCCACCCTCCCCCACTCTAAAATCGAGGGGAAAGTAACAAACAACGTTAAGATTTCCTTAGGTGTGGGCCCTCGATCAGTGTCCCGGTGCTCCTCTAGACTGGAAGGCAAAGTGGCTCCACTCAGTCCAGCAGAATTTAAGGGTGTCTTCTCTGAGCATGCCCAGCCGCACTGAAACCAGAAGGCAGGCCCGGCTTGTCGCTTTCTAGTCATCTTCTAATCAAAACTGTATGGCCTTTGGCATCGGACGAGGGGTGAATAGAGAAAGGAAGGCAAAACAGGAAGGAGGGGCAGAGAAGATGAGAGCTCGTTTGTGTCTCCCCTCTTTTGTCACACAGGACCATTTCACACACGTCACACACGGGAACATGCAAGAAACTGGCCATCTGCAACGGGCTCTGACTACGGCGCCCCTCCCCCCCCCACCCCGCTGCCGCCTGCACCACGGAGCCATAGATTTCTGGAAAGTCCCCGATGATGCACAGACGCCCAGTGCAAAGAATCAGAGCTGTGTCCGTGGGGTGGGGGAAGGAAGGAGCTAGTGATGAAAGCCTTGCTCTTTAACATAAAAGATTTTGCCTTAGCAGAAGGGAAAGAGGAGCCGGCTAAGGCTCTTGACTCCCATTTCACTTGGGATTTGGAAGAAACCCACATACACCGAGGGAGAAATAAATCCAGACAAGTTGCTAAGGAGACTTGTGTAAACTCCAAGCACAGACATATTTCTTGGCCTTTCCCCTGCACGGCATCTCGTATTCCGAGCACGCAGCTCTGCAGCAGCCTTGCACCAACCTTCTGCATTAATCTTGGCCTTAGCCGAGCAGACTGTCAGAGCTCGCTGGTTGGAGATACCACGTTCTTCAATTCAAACTTAACAAGTTAAAGGTGTGTGTGTGTGTGTGTGTGTGAGAGAGAGAGAGAGAGAGACAGAGAGACAGAGAGAGAGACAGAGAGACAGAGAGAGAAGCAGAAAGACAGAGAGTACGTGTATGTGCATGGAAGAGAGTGTGTGTGAGAGAGATAGTGTGTGTATGTATATGTGTGTGTGTGAATGTGTGAGAGAGTGTTTGTGTGTGTGTAAGAGAGAAACAGAGATACAGAGAGAGAGTGTGTATGTGTGTAGTCATGGGGAGAAAGTAGAGGAATTTTAATTTAGAATTTTTAAAGTATCAGTGTTGAATAAAGAGTATTCACACTGTGCATCTCAGGAGCAGGGAGGAAATGGGTAGGTAAAACGTGCAATTCTGGAAAATTCCCTCTGCCTATGTATTTGTCTTTTCTCTTTGCTCCTAGACTTTCTCCTCCCGCATGTCCACTTAAGATCCTGCCCCACGGCACCTGTAAGCAAAGCTTCTATCCCATTGCACAGCTGCGTAGGGACCCACGCTTCTAGGCACAGCACATTCCATCCAGTGGGAATCTGCCCCTCTGCCTTCCTGCTCTGCAGAGTCCTGGGGATCTCAGCTCTTGCAAACATACTGGGACAGCCCTAAAGGTCTAGAGCTCCACCCCACTAAAGTGTGATGCCAGCTAACCTTTAGAAAGAGAGCTTTCAGACTGTGCACATTCTCTGAAGCAGAGAACTCCTCCCAGAGAGACAGGTCTCCAGTCACAGCTGATATCTGTCAACATTTGATTTAGGGGGAAATTAACATTTTCTTGTCAGACAGAGATGTTTGTGCTGTCGAAGTCAATATTTTCCTTTCTCAGCCTCCTCTATTAGAATTTCTGTAATTTTTTTCCCAGGACAGAGAAGAAAGTAGAAAAATATTGTCCAGATTATTGTTCAGGGTGCAGAAGTAAACATATGTGTCCTAAAGTCTGGCCTGGGATATGTCTGTGTTCTATTCTATATTTGCATGCATTTTCATATGCTTTTGGATGTATGTGTGCAAGTGTGCACACACGCTCATATGTGTGTGTGTCTATGTGTGCAGCTTGTGCATGAGTCTGCATATATGCATGTGTGTCTTTTATGTGTTTGTTTTGTAGGTTTGTATCTGTTTAATATGTTTGTATATAATTGATCATGTGTGTGTGTTTTCATGTGTACATTTGTTGATACCCCTCTGGTGTGTGGGTGTGTGTGTGGTGTGTGTGTGTGTGTGTGTGTGTGTTTCACTGCCTTACCATGAATGATGATGCTAGTAAAACACACACAAAGATTGTTGGGGTATGGACATCTGCTCAGGGTCTCTCCAAACCAGGAAGGCTTATGTTCGCCAATAACTGTAATTGATAAACCACAGTGAGGGGCCACTAACCAAACACACTCATGTCCTGGTTTTGGGATGGGTAGCCGTGGATGAGAGATTGCTGAAAGATGAGACCACGTCTCTGCATTTGGGCAAAGAACTGGGCATGTCTCTTTGTGCTCCACGAAGGCCATGCTGCTCCCATTCCTTTCCTCCCTCTCAGCCAAACTTTTTTCGGCTTCATCCTTCAAGAATAAGGTAAATCACTCTGCCTCAGTTGAAGTCAGACAGCCAGAAGACTCTGAAGCAGACTCTTGGGCTAGCTACATAGAGTCCATCCCAGAGACAGGAGAGGACAGGGTAACCAGCCCTGCCTAGTTACCTTTCTCCAGAAAGATGCCATGTGGCCCCGCCTCTGTTCTAGGGAAGGTGTGTTTCTCCCTACAAAGTCTTTCTCCCTCCGATGTCACCTGGCACTATGCCATCAAGACTCAATCAAAGTGAAAAATGAACCAGGGGATTTGATGAGGGTGGGCAGGCCCCAGCAGGTGATGGGACAATTGCCCAGAGAACTGGTTAGCCTGGAGGCAGGAGGGGAATACTGGCAATTTTTAAAATATTTTTTGAGATTATAAGATATTTACATCATTTCCCCCCTTTCTTCCCTCCTTCCAACACCCCCTTATACGCTCCCACCTCATTCTCTGTCAAATTCATGATGTTTTTGTCTTCAACTGTTGTTATAAACACACATTTATAAATACATAAATACAGCCTTTTCAGTCCATATACTAGTACTTGTATGCATGTTTTCAGGGCTGATCGTCTGATATTGGATAACTAATTGGTGTGCTTCTTCTGGGAGAGAACTATGATTCTCACTGTCAGCGTTCCTTAGTCACCTGTAGCTCTTTGTCTAGGACTGAGGCCTTGTGGACTTTCCATCGTCCATGTTAGCCTGTCTTTTGGTATTCACCCTTATGCAGGCTATGCTTAGGCAACCACGCACTTTTTCTCTTTTTATTTCTCCTTGAAGCTGCAGGGGCCAGAACCCTAGGAAAAGCTGCCTAACAGTCAATTAGCCCGTTGGCCCCTCCTGCTGGGGCTGAGTGGATTGCTCGCCATAAGGCACAGTGATATTTATCAGGAGTGTTGCACAGACCTGCGTCACTGAAGAGAGGAGGAACTGATTTACATAAGCAGTTCAATCCCTATTTCTGCAGTGAGGTTTCTTTCCCACATATCACCCCAAAATGTTTTCCTTGATAGCTTAGCTTAACACTTTCCAAAATACCTCAAACAACAGAAGCCATGTGGGATACCTTTCATTCCACGACCACCTGCCCGCCCTCCATCTCTGTCAATCCTTTGTGGGAAAGATATTAGTAAACACAAGAGCAGCATGGCAGGGATGGACTGAAGGGCAATCCCACTAGATGTACACACTGTGGATTCAGACAGCTTCCAAATTCCAAAGAAGGCAGTTTTCACGTTACACTGGGAAGTTCTTTAAGGAAACCTTTGAAATGTGGGAAGAAACAAGAGACGTATTAGCAGTGGCTGGCCAACTAAACTGCCGTTCAGATGTATCTCAACAAAGAAAGTAACTCAACTTCTACTTCGAACATGGATATCGGTGCATGTCCACATATATGTGCTATGATAGCTAATGTTAATTGTCAACCTGATATAATCTAGAAACCCTGCGAGATGGGCACGTCTGTAGGGGGATCATCATTTTTGAAAGATTTGTTTTTATTTTTCATTTTGTGTATGCATGTATTCAGCATTTGGGTGTGTGCAGGGAACTGTAGGTATCTGCAGAGCCAGAAGTCATCAGAGCAGTTACAGGCAGTTGGGAGTCACCCAACATGGGTTCTGGCAATTGAACTTGGGTGCTTTGCATGAGTAGTAAGAGCTCTTAAACACCAAGTCACCCGTAGCCCCAGGAGCAGCTTCTGTTAACTAAGACAGGAAGACTAGCCACCTGTGAGTGGTGCCTCTCCCTGTCTGGGATCCCAGACTATGTGTGCATGGAAAAAGAGAACTAAGCTGCTGCAAACACTTGGCTTTTTGCTTCTTGACTGTAGATGCAACATGCCCAGCTGCATCAGGTCGCTGCTGCTGTGATTCCCCTGCTACAATGGACTACCCTGGGTACTGCCAGTCAAACCACCGTTTTCCTCAAGTTGTTTTCATTGGGGTATTTTATAATAGCAACAGAAAAGAGACTGAAACCTCTGCAGATGTGCAAACAGGCTTAAGTGCTTACCATCCAACCTGCCACACTATTAACCTTGTGGTTAAAGACCACACCTTTTTCACATTGTATGAACTGACCTTTTTTTAGACCGCTCTGAGATTTAATTTTATGGGCTGCATACAGGGGAAGAAATGGAATGGCCCACTTTTCCATCATGTATGAACTAATGTCTCATGGCATTCAGCAATTCTCTCCTAAACCAATAACTCTATATTGGACAGGAATCGACACAAAGAAAAACTGAGTCTTTCCAAAGCTCTGGCATTATTATAATGACAAGAGTAGGATTCAGATTCCTGGTTGTGGCTGAAGGAATCTGGGCATGTTTCTTTGTCCATTCTGCTTCCCTTGTTGGTCAGCCATGGTAGGTCACCTGGAATTCCAGGGTCCAGGACACACCACCCACATGTACTCCTGTGGCCATCATGTCAGGCAATGTCAAAGATGATGACGTACCCAAATGGTTCTACTGAGAACTGGCGTCAGAGATCAGTTAAGGGTGAAAGTGGCCTCTGGCAGTGTATTCCACTCATGCTGGTGCAATTGTGCCTTCCTCTAGTGCTAACCGTGAGTGACAGAGAGCAGGTCAGAGGTCACCAATTTGAAAAGGGGAATGTGCATGTCTGTTACACGAGGGCATCCTTCTTTTCACACCCAGGACAGGACTGAGAGCAAACTCAAGATGAAAAGAGAGGAGTACTCCAAGTTCAGTGTCCCCAAAACAGGCTTACTTGTTTTCCATACATACTTCAACAAAGTGCTGATTAACATATAATTTATAAATGACTATCTACCCCAGGAAGAGTTCGAGTGTTATTCTCAGGCCAGGCTAAGCCCTACTGTAATCACATCTACATTTTCATCTGACATAAATAATGTATTGGTGACATTTAATATGGACGAGACATCACCTCATGGATGGCTTATAAAAAGCAGGTCATATTTCCAGTTCCTGTGGTGTAGTATTTTGGGGTTGGTAGACAAGAATGGCAGTCCCAACCCCCATATAAAGGGCATATAGCTGTAAACTCCTTTAGAAACTTTTTCAATATAACTTGAAGAACTCTGATGCCAACCACTCCTTTTTTTAATTTATTTTTTTTAAGTAAGTCACTTTTATCAGTTTGGACTGACTTGAAGAAAGATTCTGAACTTGAGTGCAGTCTCAATAGGAGTTTTATTGAAACTCTCAGTGTGTTATCTTACAACAGAGGAAGAAGGTTGACAACAAGGAGATTTTGCTATTTCCAATTAACCCGAAACTTCTTATGTCACCACGTCTTTGCCTTTCTCATGACAACATGGGAAAGGTAGTCATGAGCTTCTAATGGCAGACACTGAGAGGCCTGAAATTTTTGTTTGTTTGTTTGTTTTTTTGTTGTTGTTGTTGTTTGGTTGCTTGGTTGTTGTTTTTTTTCCCCGTTTGATGTTTGTTTGCTACTTTATCATCTCTGGACATTCTACCTATCAGAGAAGTCCAATTTTATCTTAAAAGAAATAAATCTTAGAAATGTTATTCACACAACCATTAAGTACACAGCACATTATATAGGAACAAGTCAGTAAAAGAAGAGCGAGACAATTCCATCATTACTGTGAGAAGAATAGCTACTGATGGCTCAGTCTGTGTCAAAGACAGAAAAAAAAATCAAGAATCAGAGACTTTGAATGGCTTAAGTCTCCAAATCTATTAATTTTATCCCTGGTTCCTTTAAAAACAGCAATGTCAGAAAATGCATTTTTACAACAAAGACCTCCCCCAGGATAAGGCAACCAGAGAGACCAAATGGAGATGGCCACATCTCTTGCAAAGTCTGGAGGGGACCTGGCAATGGTGAGGGACAGCAAAACAGTAGCACTGCTGTGTCCCAGCTCCTTCCTGCTAGAAGGGTCTACTGTAATGAGAGAACAGAATCCAAGGGCGGCAGGTTTGTCCTTTCCTGAAGACACAGTTGCAGCAGAGGATCCAGAGACCTTCGGGCCCTAAGAAGTGTTAGCTCTGGTACAGAGTTATCGCAGAAAATGCATGAGTTCATTGATGGATTAGTGCCCTTGAGAGGAGGGAAAGCTGCTGCCAATGATCAGTGGGAAACATCACTTTTCAGACGTTAAGCTTTGAAACTGACCACATCAGACACTTCGTCATTGTCTAAAGTTCCCCTTGTGAGCTCATATGAGAGGCTGTGAAATGGATCTTCTAAAGAATAAAGGTGGGCAGCCTTCACGGGAAAGTCAGGTCTGGATACCTACCTGTGGGGCAAACAATCCTATTTCTACATTTCAAAAATGAAAAAGAAGCCTCTTTCCTGTCATTGTCCCTAATGACCAGCATCCTGTCTATAAAGATGGAGGTCTTCTAGTCAATGAACGCTAGGCACCCATTCTTCTTTGAGCAGGCTCACAGGACCTCCTGAAGTTAGACCATCACAGAGCTTATCTCTTAGTTATTTGGGAAGGCTTCTAAGTATTCCCCAGCTCTACTCCATTTTTGGTGTATGCAGCAAGTGGACATGAAGAGTTGGGTCTACCAGATGTTTCTCAGTGACCTGTGTGTATACACATCAAGTCACTGATGAGTTTTCCTCGTGCACCCAGAGCCCTGGGCAGAAGTGATAACCACAGCAGACAGGAGGCTCTGTCTCCACCACTAAAGTAGGGATTTTCAGGCAGCCTTATAGACTTGACCTCCAGGGGGTAAACCTGGATAGACATTGGAAATAATATACAATAAAAACTCTGTCTGGAACAGGTTTACACAAGATCCCTTGAGTAAGAGAAATTATGAGAAATTCTATCTAGAGTTCAGCTGGGCATCGGGACCTTCCTCACTTTCTGCACATCTGTAAATCCTATTAGTGCTTATGAAATGAGATTGCCTGCTGATGGATTTGGGAGCTGCCCTCCCACTGAAGGGGCCATGAAGACATGAACGCTAACATATGGCTGTCTTCACTCCCTGCTCACAGCTTCCTTTGTGTGTGTGAGTGGGGGGTGATATAAGCAAGTGGATGACAAAACTTCAGGATGCCCCCAGTCTAAATGATTCTCTATGCCTGTACAGGAGCAAGAGGACGTGTGTCTACAACAACTGCCGTTGACTTGTAGTTGTTGCTATGGGGCCTCTCAAACCTAGAGCTTAATCTTCCTCTTAGCAGTTCTTGGCCTTTCTACACCTATGGCTGACAGACAAAGGTATCACCAAATGCTCACCAAGCTAGCATAAAAGCCATGAGAGAGAGACTTCCCCATAACTGCTTTTCTTGCGGCATATGAGGGCAACGACATCCTTGTTTCAGCACCTTCGCGGAGGGTGCTGGAAGGATGCTGTCTGCCTGAGGATCCTCCCTTCCTTTCTATTAGACTTCCGGCAGGCTAGACTCCTCCTTCCCTGTGCACACACACTCATAAATGGGCTATGCCAAAGGGGCCTCTAATCACAGCAATCATCCGGGAAATTAAATGTTAGAATACCCACTTTCCCACTTGAGATTGGGGCCTAGGTTGTCGCCTATGAGACCCAAGCTGCCTCTTGAAGAAAGACCAATGCCGGGGATCCATCATGGGCTTCATGCTTTATGGTGTCTGTCTGTACTCCTTTCTCAGAAAATGACTGCAGCTCAATTCAGTTTTGTTTCTGTTCTGACGACTGCTATTAATACCTCCTATTTACAGAACACATACCTCAGAGGAGTTCAAAACATTTACAGAAATTAGCCAAGCCTTGTAACATCCTGTCAAGTGGGCAGGCTCTAGATATTACTTTCTTTATATAAAAGGAACTGAGCTATTAAAAGGGCAAATATCTTTGCTTGCCACAGACACAGGACCCCATCGCCCACTCACTTCCAGGGTTCTACTGAAGCTGCCGAATGGGGCAAGTGTTTATTTACACCGCGCACATTAGCTTAGGACTCTAGTGGTTTCAGACACACATATGATGTTGTAAGAATCCTCACATGCAGTATCATGCCAGCTGCTTTCCAGGAGTATCATACACAGACACACACACACTGCAAGCTTCCTCTAGCAATAATTGGTGTGTGGTTGATGTGTTTGCAATCAGCCAACACCTCCTTCTAGAGCAGTTTCCTTCCCCTATTCCCAGACAGTTCCTAGATTCTGTTCAAATGGCACTCTTAAAATGACCTTGGGGTTCCAAAAGAAGTCGGGTTGTAGGGGTTTATAGTTCTTACAGAGTGTGGCACTCAGCCTGTTATAATCACTTGAAAATAGTGATATATACGGGACTGCTGCGTTTGACGTAGGTGGGACTATGCTGGCATCCTAGTCCTGCCCAAGGAAGACCTTGGGCAAGGTCATTAACTTTTCTCAATCTCATTGACTATAAGAAGAGAATCCTATTTGCTCTGAATTCATAAGGGGGCTATTTGTGAGAGGTGACATGCAAATCCATCAATGTGACAGTGACGAAAGACACAGCAGTACCTCTACGTTGGGATACTTCACAGCCGGTATGACGAAAGATTGGGATATGCATAGTAGTTCATGCTGTAATCTAATAACTTTAGAGGCTGAGGCAGGAGAATTCCCATGAGTTTGAGGCCAACCGAGGCAATGAAGTGAGTTCTGAGATAGCCTGGAATTCTTGAGCACTATTGTGATAAAAAAAAAAAAAAGAAAAGAATTGACTAAGAGAGAAAAGATAGACACAAAGAACTGAGCCGATAAAGAAATATCTAAAAGATACATAAAGTGTAAAAAATGAGATGCAGAGGATTTTATAATTCTCTGTGCAGAGAAGCCCCTCAGGTTATGCTCTTGTTCAGGTCAGGTTCCTGGAAGGTAGAGCAAGCAACAGGACAATGAGGTAAAGAGCATGAACCATACAATAGAGCATGTTGGAAGAACCACCCTTGCAGTTACTGCTGTTGAGTGGGTTCAGTGGAAAGGGCTAGGATGCCGGTCTCCCCAGCTCCAGGCACACAAAAGAAAGAGGCCAACTGACTGAGCGAAAGAAAATTGCCCAATGAATGACCTAATCGGGAATTAATTGTTGAGTCAGAAAATAAGGACACAAGTATGAATCACAAAGAATCTTATGTATTGTTTGGACATTTGAATGGAGTGAGGCCACATCATCCTTTGGGAAGAAAAAAGGCTAGAAAGTTCCGAGGCTTAGATTCCAGAGGAGTGCTTCTTCAAGGGCAGCCTCAGGACCACCCAGTCATGTCCCCTGGGAAGCTGAGTAATCATGAGATTCCTGGGACCCGCCCAGATCTCCAGATCTGAACCAGATTCTTTGGGATGGTGATCCAGAAATATGGACTGCCTATTAACTCTCTCTCTCTTTCTCTCTCTTTCTCCCTGCCATTGATTTTTATGAACTGTCTATATTTAGAGTATATAACCTGATGTTCTGTTGTGTATATATACATTGTAAAATGATCAACACAGCTAACAGATCTGTAGCAAGTTGCCATCTGCCCCCTTCCTTCCTACCTCTCTTTCCCTTGCTGTTTATTCCTTTCCCTTCCTTCTCTCTCCTTGCTTCCTTCCCTTTCTCTTTCTGCCCTTCCCTCCCTGCAACTGGCCTCTCCCCCTTCTTTCCTTTCTTTCTCTCTTTCTCCTTTTTAAAAGAAAAGAACACAAGATTTTACCTATTTAGCAAATGAAAAATACACAAAAAGGTGGACTAAAAGACATATTGCTAAAACATCCACACCACCTAGAGAGATCTACAGATCAATGGACTCCCTATCAGAACACCAACGGCATTCAACCCAGAAAGAAAAAAAGGAAACCCTGAAATTCACAAAGCAACAGAAAGACCCCAAAGGTCCAAAGTAGTGCTGGAAAAGAACAAAGCCAGAGGTATTATACTTCGTTATTTCAAAGCATGCTACAAAGCTACCATAATCCAAACCTTGTGGTTCCACATTAAAAAAATAGATAAATAGACAAATGGAGGATGAAGGAAAGTACAGAAATTCGTGTCTTATGATAGACTTATTTCCATGGGGTAAAAAGAACTTACCGTGAAAAAAGACGCGATTTTGTCTCCCAAACAACAGTGTCGGGAAATTTGTTTACATACATGCAGAAGAGTTGTTTGGACCCTTATCACAAACTCTATACAAAATTAACCCAAAACATAATACTTAGGTATAATGTCTGGAACTATAAGCTACTAGGAAAAAAATAAAGCAAACTTTCAATCACTTCTTGAGGCCTGTAGGGGTCAGCTGGTCACCCGCTGAGGGAATTCAAAATCTGGCCAGCTTTTGAAAAGGATGTGCATTGCTCGTTCTTAGCAAACTTCAGTCTGCCACAGAGTCTGTGTTCTAAGTTGTCATTGTGCCAAAGAGAGGCAGGCTTTGGGCAGCTCCATGCCTCAGCTCCTGGCTATTAACCCTGAGACGACCCTGAGTGTGGGTTTACTCCCTTCCTCGAGGTCGGGAGGTGTCTGGAAGGGTCACACACTTGCATCATCAGTGCAATGATTCGCCCTGTTGACGTTAGAGGGAATCAAGGGCCAGGTGCTGTGTGTCTTAACTGACCCAGAGAAGCTCTCAGGACATTCACGTTTTAGGAAGGTCCTGTACTTAGATGGTTTGGAACAAATAGAGATTAATAAGGCCATGGGAGGTTAATTTGGGTCTGAAATTCCTGATCTAGATGCAGAGACATTATTATGCCCACAAGGAATTATAGATTACACTGCAGAAAAGAAGGGTGTGTATGAACCAAGTGTCAGAGCTTTCTTCCCCTCTGAGGGGACTCAGAGAACAGAGGCAAGGGTCTGGAAGAGAGGACACCTGGGGACATTATCGCTGACTGACAGCAGTCATGTTGGACTTGTATTGAAATGGTCTGTTTTCTCCTTTGAAAGGAAGTCATTATACAACAAAAATGAGTTACTGATATTGGTCTTGTCGATCAATTTTGGTTGTGGCATCAAAAGATTAAGCAATAAAAAGAAAAATAAACAAGTGGTTTGAGTTGAAGCGAAAATCCTCACCAAAAGGACATGGCCCGGAGAGTAAAGAGGCAGATGAAGAGGATATTTTCAGACTGTATGTCTAGTGTCTGCTATGGGGTTATTTCCTTTTTTGCTGGAGGTACTAAGTCTGAGAATGATGGGGTTAGCCCTTTAACTGCGTCTGCTATGACAAATCCTAACCTTTCTGGAAGTTTTCTCCTTTGCTATAATACAGGGACTGCTTTCAAATGACACTTTCCATGACAGAATTCACCAGCCATGGCTGCTCCTGTTCCCTGACTTGAGGTACCAGGTGGACTATTCAAGTCCTGGCTTGAGCTGTCCTGAAGTTGCTGAGTGACATCTGTGCCTCTTCAAAGGCAGAGCCTGCCTGTCATTTGACTTTGTTGCTCTGTTCTTTTGCTATGAAAATCAGTGAGTAGGGATTCTCTGATTCTAAATGGTTACTTACACATGTGGATTTTATGTTTAATGCATTGATAGTTTAATTATAATTCATATCATAATATAATAACTAGAACCAATAACCTCCCTCCCATCTCTCTCTACACACACACACACACACACACAGAGGCTGCACAC
>NC_022012.1:35242300-35306810 GCF_000317375.1 Microtus ochrogaster | reverse complement strand
AGAAATCTTTAATAAATAAATAAATTAAAAAAAAAATTCAGGAGCTCAGCCAAGGGACGGGACTTTGGAACTCCTGTATCCTGAACTGTCACCCTTACCTGATTTATTAAGGAAATGGGTTGGGTGACTTAGTCACCCAGAGCCCCGATTTCCTTGAGTATAAAGTTGGAAAAGTAATAAAGGGGATCTCCTAAGGTTAAGGAGACAACTGAATGAAACAGCCAAGAGTCACTAGGCGTGTGACTGGGACACATGAAGAGCAAACTTGAAAAGCTATCTTTCACACAGCGTAGTGGGCTGTCATCTGTGACCTCTCATCTTGCCTGGAGATTCAAGAATGTGGAGTGGTGATGGGGGATTTAGGAGTACTCAATGCACTGTGCTTTTGGAGTCCTCAACCTGTTTAAATTCCAGAGTCCCTGTGTTATTTGTGTTCTCTATATTACTCTCCATAACAAAAACCAATCCCCGAACATGGACAGTGAGTCCTTTGGACACAGAATCTACAGATTCTTTCAAAGATGCCTGAAATCTATCTTATTTTTTAAAAGGCCAAAATTGTTGACAGAAATAAAAGTTCAGGGGTTCAGAGCTGTTGAATTCCCAAGGTCTAGGACACTACATACTAAGTTCCACATAAGTAAACACTGCCTGAACACATGGCTGCTGCATCTACCCACTCAACATGGGAGGAGACCTTCCACCAAAAGAACTGACAGCATATGAATGCCACGGGTGTTATTGGTCACAGTGGTCAGAGCTAAGAAGGGAAACTGGACATGAGTTACCTTTCCCACAGTAACTTAGAAGGGAAGCTGATGCTTATCATCATTTTACAAAGCATATTGCTAGTGTTTATAGTGGTACCTCTATTGAGAGGTGGGGGAAGGGGACTTTAGGAGATGAATAAGTTCTGAGGTTTCCTTGGCCTAAACAGGATCAAGGCCCATAGAATACGTTTCATAAAGCGCATGGTCTCTTGGCCTCCTGCTTTTTGTCACACAAGGACACTCTGCTCCTCTGTATAATCCATCCCTCCCTGGACACTGCAATTGCGGCCTCCCTGATCTCCAAAGCAGTGAGAGATAATTTCTGATTTTTATTAATATCTCAGACCAGGGTTGGAGAGATGGCTCAGTAGTTAAGAACATTTGCAGCTCCTGCAGAGCACCTGAGTTTGGTTCCCAGCACCAATGCTGGGTGACTTATATCTACCTACAATAACTCCAGTTCCAGTGGATCAGATGCCCTCTCCTGGCCTCTTTGGGCAGCTGCACTCATATGCACAGACGTGTGTGTGTGTGTGTGTGTGTGTGTGTGTGTGTGTGTGTGTGTGTACAAATAAGTATAAATAAGTAATTATTTATAATTAAAAATAACTCCTAAAAATATAAATAAGTAAATAACCCTGAGGGTGCTACTGTGTGTAGAAGCCCAACACAGAACAAGACACATCCATCACTCTGACAATCTCTAGATTTTTCTTTAAAAAGTATTGAAAAGAGAAAGTTAAAATTTCTTAAGTTGTAACTATCATCTTTGGCATCTTGGACCTAGAAGCAAAGAACCAATGTGATTCTCCTGGATATCATCTCCCCTTCATTGTCCCTACCTCTTCCCTTCCACGATCCACTTTGCTTCTGCTCACCCCTGCTCACCCCTCTTTCACCCATGTACTAGTGGCTTACGCAGGCATCAGGAATTTATGGCCAAGTGTTCAGCCCTGGTATAATATTGGGCATAGGGATATAGAGAAAAATAAAATAAATAAGTTTAAGCATTAGCTGAGAGAACCAGGGGTATTTCACAGAAGAAAGAAAATTCTGTTGCCTCATCTCTGTAAGAATTCCTATCCGTTTCTAGTCTACATCATTGTCTCCTTGCATTTTTATGGATTTGTGCATTTAGTTCTTTGCTTTCCTATGAGCTGCAAAGACCTCAACAATGAGGAGACTCTATTTCTCCCTCATGTCCTCCAATAAAGAGCCATCCAAAGGTTCTGCCCACAATGATTGTGATCACCAAGCATAGCTGACGGTCTCAAGACCATTTCAATGAGTGAAACCCTCTCTGAACTTCAGGGCGCAAGCATGGCTCAACCATCCTGGCATCTAGAGCAGTATCCATGACTTTATAGATGCTCAGTAAATCTGAAGGTAAAGAGGACAGAAGCAGAACGAATGGATGCTCTCAAACACGTCCCAAAGCGAGCAAATGAGCTCTTTCAGTGGATCCGCGCTGCAGCGTTCACTGAATACACATTGAATAGAAGTGTGCATGCAATCCCCCTGCAGATACAAGTGGATGGTGTACACACCCACTGGCACTGCCGATGGGCAAGGAGAGAATGACACCATCAAGTAGGTGTTAATGAGGCACAAAGTGACAGTGAATGAGTAGGAAAAGACGAGAAGAAGAAGACTAATGACTAGTCAGCAAACCCATCCATTCTTTCAACAAGGAACTGCTTACAAAGACAAATCGACTTTGATATTAGTCATTCTTTATGCTGGTGGCTTACTGTGTTGCCAAATTTTGCTATAGCAAACAGACATCTTTCATGTACGGTGATATTGACACTGCCAACCCCAAAGCCTCAACATTCCCATTTGACTGACTCACTGGACAGACTCAAATGCCTGTGCTCAAATGTGGCCTGACCTCCTTGACCTTGGCACCAGCACAAGAAGTGTTCCAGTATGTTCTAGAGAGTGTGAGGCAGCAGCAAGCTTTTGTGTCACATTCTTTTCCCGAGGAGCCAGCTCTTGTCATGCATCTGCCACTCGATGTAATGTTTCACACCAGGCCGTGAGGCTCCATTAGGAAGTGTAGAGAGGATAATGAGGCAGGGCTTGAGAAGTTATCAAGAAAAGCACAGGAGCTTGAAATGCCAAGTAAAAACGACTTGGAAATGGAATAGAAATGAGTTCCCATGTTGACATAAAACAAAAAAAAATTGAGCTCAAGTACAAAGACCTTGAAAGGCAAGATGGGTAAGCAGAAAAGCAAGGCATTTCGACTCACAACTCTTTGGTCAGACAGTGTCTGCACTGTAACATGCCATGCCCACCCTGGTCCGCCTGTGGCAGAGTGTTGCCACAGAGCATAACCTTCTCACCTAGGAGACAGCTTTGTGGCGGTTTTTTTAAAGGGAAGGCAGGAAATTTCAAGAGCTCCCCTGAATGGACACAGCTTGAGGACCTCTCCATGTTGGTCTGTTCATAGGAGGAGTGTGAGGGAGCAAGAAGGGAAGCCTTCAAATGGAGTCAACAGCAAGTAGGTTCTGTCGATGAGCCTCCCAAGATGAGCTCTTTCCAGAGGTGTGAGAAGCACACAGGCATGGCCACGGGGTTGGATCCAGTCCTACCCCAAGGCTTTAGTCTTGTATGACTCACTCCACTTCATCGTGTTTCCTCTTTCTTATCCAGATGTGCTGGGTTAAAGAGCAAGTACAGTCACCCTGTACCTCAGAGAAGCAAGTGCTTCTGCCTTGACTGGGCCTCATGGTCTTGAGTCAGGCAGGCAGATGCTATTCTGCCTTTGCTTCTTCTTTTGACGATGGAAGATAAAATTCTGACATAGTGAAAGGACAAAAGGAAATAACTGGTTGCAGGCTGAGCTTCTAGGGGATTCGTCTGTGTCGGCGGACAATTGCAAAAGCTAACTGCTAATCAAAGGGCAAGTCACACACATTCACAAAGGCCCACTTAAAATCTCACACCTGTTTCCTCTAATATATTGTACAATATTTTATTTTTACTTTCCATTATGTGTACATGTGTATGTCAGTGTCTGGGTATGTACATGTAAATACAGTTTTTTATGGTGGCCAGAAAATGTATGGGACCTCCTTGCACTCGAATAACAAGAAGTCACGAGCTACCCAGGGTTAGGTGCTGGGAACTGAACCTGGTTCCTCTGAAAGAGAAGCATGTGCTCTTAATCTCGAGCCATCTCCACAGCCCCTATTCTAAAATAAATTTCTCTCTCTCTCTCTCTCTCTCTCTCTCTCTCTCTCTCTCTCTCACACACACACACACACACACACACACACACAAATGATATAGAAAGTACTTTCTTTCAGTGATCTATCAATTAGCTGAGCTCAGAAATATGTTAAACACATGTTTACATGATGTGGCATAGGGTTGCATTTACATTTTCTGTATAATATAAGTGATTTTATTGTAATGTAATATAATGTTATAGGCATCCATCTAATACACATTTATCTGCTATCTTTTGTAGATCTGGCAGTAAGCTAGACCACACATACATGGAAAGACTTTTTATAAATAGTATTTACTGATGAAATTAAGATAGAGATTTTGTGAATATACAGTTAAGTTTGAACAGCATATCACATTGAGTTTTCATAACTTAAAATTTTCATTATTAATATGCTCTATTAATTGTTTCTTAACTTGAAAAAATGGGATTCTCCGTTACAATTTTGCATTTACTATGAAAATATCAGTGCAAAAAGAAAGTGTAGCATAAGCTGGTGGATTAGAAACTGCCTCTATGTAACTCCCTTCAAGAAAAGTGCCAATAAAAAAGAATTAGCTCTATATCGAAGAGAGAGGAGGTGCTTAGGGAATTCCCAACCCCAGTAATAGAACGGCTGAAATTTACCAAGGAAAGCATGCACAGCACACCAGAAAGAAGAGAGTCAAGGGATCACAGCCTAGCTCAGCAGGTACAGTGTTCCTCTAGGCCTTGAGATTGATCCCAAGTACTACACAAAGTAGTTGCCATAGGCCATAGCTGCAATCACACCACTTGAGAGCTGGAGGCAGGAGGATCAGAAGTTCAAGGTCATCCTTAGACTTGTACTGAAAGTGAGGTCAGCTTGAGCCACATGAGGCCCCATCTCAGGAAAGAAAAAAAAAAGAAGCTAATATAGACAGGCTCTAGGCACGTGGTTCCCCAGAGAGGTGAGGAGGCACAGGCGTCATTGGAAAGGTAAGGCAATGGTGAAAAGACTGGCAAATCTCTCCTCAGAACAGGTTCAGCGCCCTCACAAGCCTCAAATACAACTGTAGGTCTGGGTGAGAAAGTCATTCTTTCTACACATGGATGAACAACTGAGAGAAATCTCATTTTTGAGGACCAGAAAAGCTTACCTCATGCCCTGATATCTGAATTCCAAGCTTTGAGGACAAGAAAAACTTAGCTCATCCCCAACCCCTGCATCCCAAGGTTTGAAGACTCAGAAAGCTGTTACTCCAACACCTTTTCTCTCTGTGCATTCTCCTTTTTCTTCTTTCTATACTCAAGTCAAGATTTCAACTTTATCATTTAAAAACTTTGTTTTCATGCCTCTTCATAGTTTCATCAAAGTTTACTTGTCTGTTTGTCTTCATTACCCTGTAATTTGTGTTCCTTTTCTTTCTTTTAGTCTTCCTTTTTATTTTTTTATCCTGTATTCCTGTTTTTCTTCTTTTTGTATACTTTTTCTGGTTTTGACCTTATTCTATTTTTTACTACAGTTTTTATTTTTCTTGTTCTTCCTGTGTGTATCAATTGATATTTTTGAACCTCCTCATTGTTATGATTTTTTTTTCATTTTTTTAAAGTTTCTTCTAATGTCTTGACCTTTTCTCTTCCCTTCCATAATACTCCTCTCTACTCTTCAACTTCTTATTTTCCTCTATTTAACCTGATTTCTCCTTTATTTCTCTACTTACTCTGCCTCCTTCTTTTACCTCATTCATTTACTAGTTCTATATTTGTCCTAAATAATTGCTAAAGCTTTTTCAATTGCGTATGTAAGAATGATGTTTTGTCTGCATGGGTAGATGCGCACCACATGCATGCAGTGCCTTCAGAGGCCAGAAGAGGGCATTAGATCCCCTCGAGTTAGAGTTAGATGTGAACTGCCATGCTGGTGTTGGGAATTGAACCTAGGTCCTTGGCATATAGAGAATGTCTTCTAATGGCTGAGCCAACACTCTGGCTCATACATAATTTTTAGCTTCATAGCACATTCTGTATTGGGTTTGCTGTATTCTGGTCATTGGCTGTGGTCTTTAACCAATTTTGTTTATTTCTGTATTTGCTATGGTTTGGTGATTGCTATTGAAGAAGTTTGCTTCCTCCTCTGTAAGAGGTGTAGGAGATTGAGCCCCCAAGGAAAACAGGGAAGTATAGATGATATTGAGCTCTGAACGTAAATAACAGCTAACCACAATTCCTATACCCAGCAAAACTATCTTTTAAAGTTGACAGAGAAATAAGGATATCTCAAAAGAATTATGAACTTAGACAATTCATGACCACCCAGTGAACACAGCAGAAAATGTTTAAGAAAACAGTCAACATAGAGGATGGAGGGCAGTGTCTTGACCATGAAAGCACAGGAAACAAGTTTTTTCGTTTTTAATGAGAAGCCTAGATTAATAAAGGGGAGCTGGAAACAAACAAACAAACAAGAAAGCTCACCACGTCTAGCACAGTAGTAACCACAAAACTTCTAATACTAACAAGGGGGAAAAGAACAATAAACAAACAGTAAACAATCAACAAAATAACAGGAAGAAGAGACACCTTTTAATAGCCTTAAATGTAAACAGCCTCAACCTAACATCATGAAGAGATACAGAAGAGCTCCCAGGATCTATAACAAATCTGCCTATCTCCTGTCTTCAGCAAGGAAAGCTCACTGGCAGAGCCACCCACAGATGAGAGTCAATGGATGGGAGGTTATCTACTGACAAGTGGAAGCTGGTGCCGGCACGCTGATACCTGAGAAAACAGACTTTACATGAAAATTAGTCAGAAGAGAAAAAGAAGGCCACTGTATGTTAGCAAAGAGAACAACTCAAGAGCTATAACAACTGTGAACCTGTACAGCAAATGTTGGGACTCCTGATTTTATAAAACAAACACTAGTGAGCATAACAAAAAACATATGTCCTGATATAATAAAACATGGTGACTTCAACAGCCCATTCCCTTCTTTACATAAGTCTTTAAAAGTAAATGCAGAAGCTTCAGAGTTGAGCAGAAGATCAAACGGACTGAACAGGCTTCTACCTCTCTTCCACCTAACAGATAGAGGTGCACATTTTTCTCGACATCCCATGGAACCTTCTCTAAATACAACACATTCCAAGTCACAGAATGACAACTTACAAAAACAATAGAATCTGAAAGATTTATTGCATGCTATCAAATTGGGAGGATTAAATCTAGAAATCCACAGCAAGAAAAGCACAAAACTAAACAAACGCAAAGAGATGGAGCAAGATGATCGTGAGTAATCAGTATGTCATTAAAAAAAAAAAAAAGGAAGAAAATTTAAAGGTTCTCAGAATCAAGTGAAAATGGAAGCAAAGCCTACCAGAGCCTCTGGGACAGAGCTAAGGCAGTTCACAGAGGACCATTTTGGCTATGGAAAGCTCACATTTAAAAAAGAGCAGGATCTCAAATTAACCTAACAGTGCATCTCAAGGTCTGAGAAAAACATGACAAAGCCAAACCCAAAAGCAGTAGGAGGCAAGAAATTGTAAAGACTAAGCAGAAATATAAAAGAATAAAGTCTAACCTCTCAAGATAATAGAATCAATCAAATATAAAGTTGTTTTTTTTTTTTAAAAAAAAAGCACAAACAAGATTGACAAACTTTTAGCTAAGCTAACCAAAAGAGAGAAAAGACTTAAATTATTGGAGTTACAGATGAAGGAGAAAGTTACTTGAGATTCCAACGAACACCAGAGGATCATTATGGAATACTTGGAAAATGTATAGTTAAAAAAATAACCTGAAAAATCCAGAAAAAAAAATCCTAGACACATAAAATTTATCAGAACTATATCAAGAAGACAGAAACTATCTAAACAGATCTATAGTAAAAGTGAGATCAAAGTGGCAGTCAAAAGTCTCCTCAAAAAAAATAAATAAATAAAAATAAAAAAATAGAAAAAGCTTGAGAGAGAATAAAATCTTGCTGAATTCTACCAAACCATCCAGGAAGAGCTGCCATCAATGCTCCTTAGACTGCTACATGAAATAGAAAGGAAGGCTTTACTACTATCTTTATATACAGACAGTGTCACCTCCCTATCAAAACTGGATCAGGACACAAGAAAAAGCTACAGACCAGTTTCCCTGATGAACCTGCACACAAATAAACATAATAAAACAGCTGCAAATCAAAGTCACGATCAGATTAAGAAAGCTGTACACCATGACCAAGTTGTTCTTATCCCGGGGATGCAAGGATGAATCAACACGTGCAAACCAATAAATACAATACAACAAGCAAACAGACGTAAAGGCAGAAATCCCATCGTCATCTCTACAGTTGCAGCACACTGTTTTTGAGAAAGTTCAACATTCCTTCATGATAAATAACCCCGAGGGAAGGAGGACAGGAAGGAACAGCTCTCGATATTATAAAGTTTAGAGATGATAAACCTATAGCTAACAGTGTATTTACCAGGGAAATCTTGAGAGTATCAGGAATGAGATAAGGGCACCTAGAAAAGGAAGAAGCTAAAGTTTTCCCATTTGTGGCTAATGTGTGGCTCTGTGATGCCAGGCAGAGAGGAAGAGTGTGGGGGATGGATAGGAAGGAGACCGGCAAAGGGTAGGCAAGGGAGATGGTGAGATGGACGGGGGTGGTAGATCAGAGTAGTGACATATATGTACATGTACACATGAACACACACATGTTAAAAAGAAAAACGAAATCATGTCTCCATGGCCAACTCAACCCAGCCGTTGAAATTCTCTGTGATAAGCCGGGCGATGGTGGCGCACGCCTTTAATCCCAGCACTCGGGAGGCAGAGACAGGTGGATCTCTGTGAGTTTGAGACCAGCCTGGTCTACAGAGCTAGTTCCAGGACAGGCTCCAAAGCCACAGAGAAACCCTGTCTCGAAAAACAAAAAAACAAAACAAAACAAAAAAAAAAACGAAATTCTCTGTGATAAACAATTCACACATAGAATTGGTCTTTCTCAGGGGTTGTCATAAGACCATGACCTGAATTACAAAAGCCCACCTCTTTAGGATCCTCACTAAGCCAGTAGCAGTGACTAAAGGAACAGCAGACAAAACTGTTAGTGTCCTTGGTTATGACCTTGAGGCTCTGGAAAATTGGTACAAACAGTTCTGAACTGAGTAGCCATTTTATGCACAGCCCATAGCCCAGCAGGTTGCCACTCTCTAACTCTGTCACCCTGACACGGCCATCTGCAGCATCTGCGATCTGCATCTTATTACACCTAAGATTCCATCCTTATATAAGAATCACTCATCGTTGGTCCATAAATCCCAGCTCCTCACAGAGCCAAGGGTAATCAAGACTTAAAAGGAAGGGGTCTGGATGAATATGAATATTGCCTACAGCTCTGTGAGGCAGAGTTCTGAAAAATCTTTGGCCCTCATATGCCCCTCTGAAGACACTGTCATTTCTCTACTTTCCGTTTGTGTCACTACTATCAAGGGGATGATGTTCTAGGAGCCGTAGGCAATCTGTCTTCCAGAAGGTCCTGTTGGAGCTATGATCCCAGTTCATTCCAGTTTACGTGTCTCCTCATGAATTTCAGCTTGCTTGCCTCGCCAGCTAAATTAACCATAAAGCAAAGCCTTGACTCACGCTACTGAAGCCCGATAGAGATCAGTGCAAGGCTGGAGTCATGCATCTCTGCAATGAAGGCTGGAGAGCTGCCCCTTTGATCTTCATATTCATGCAGCACTTTGAACCATCTGGAAGATTCCCTTGACTTACAGTCTTAGACTGGAAGGGCTGGAGCTTTAGCCAAGAGCAAAGAAAATCCTATTGGTGGGTAATAGAAGAAAGCAGATTTGTCTGAGGTATGGTTGGATGAGGATGAACATGGCAGGAGAGGCTATGGGAAGGATGTCATCCCCTAACCTAAAACCAAGGCCAGAGAAATTAGCTACAGTTTTGCTCTGGCAAGGGTTGGGAAAATTCAATCGGGGTTAGCAAATATCTGAGAAGGTTTAACTCTGTGACCTTGGGCAAACAGTCCCCTCCTCTGGGTTTCCATCTGTACGATTCAGGAACAGAATACAACCTTCTTCCTGCACCGCCAGGCCGAGATGGAAGGTAGAAGAAAAGGCCTTTGAAGCCAATATAATTACTCCTCTGTCCAGGGAAATATAAACAACAATAACTCCAACAGCCTTCAGCTCTGCTTCTGAATGAGGTCTTTGCTGCAGCCTGAGAGGTAGCTGGGTCCTTGGGGAAAAGTTGAACGTGAAATGGTAAGCCATGCCCCACTCACTTGGCTTTCATTATGTTACATGGAATCACGATTAATACAAAGGACATTCAATATAATTTCATAGTTTACTAAATGTCCACCATGTGCCCAGGGCTGCAGCAGGCCCTGCGGGGGTAAAGAATGAGTGAGTGATATATTCAGAGAGTTTCCAAGGGTCAAAAGTTTGTGTACTCTGGGCACAAAATAAGCCATTATATTTTAAAAGTCTTTAGATGGACATTACTTTGCCTCACTAGTATAAGGAGCTTAGTCTGAACCACATTTTCTGCTGTTTCTGTCCATGCCAATATATACTACATATTTATCATTGCTTTACCCATCTGCAGGAAGCCTCACGTTGGTGGTTAAAGGACGTACATTGATTTGAATTCTGGTTGGTTGCCGCCTCTAGACGAATCACCAAGAAACACATGAATTCTCCTGCAAATGCACACTTGTATCTTTCAAAGTTCTGCTATGTATGATAGGAATGCACACTACATGGGGTGGGTTCTAGACACCGCCCTAGTTCCTGAGTGGCCCCTTAAGAATCACCAATTCTACATCAAGTTAAATCTCAGCAATGTGTTATTATATTTTGGTACACATTTATCTATTTTATTTTTCTCTTTTGTGTTACTGTATGTCTGTATGTATTTGTGTGTGTGTGTGTTTATGAGGCACCCATCTCATTTTTTTGAAGCAGGGTCTCTCATTGGAAACTAGGGTTCACTAATTAGCCTGGGATGGTTGGCCAGTGAGCCCTAGGGATCCGCTTGGCTCTGCCTCCCCAGTATTTCTATTACAAGTGCACACCATGTTCAGATTTTCACATGGATGCTGGGGATCAAACTGAGGTCCTCAGAGTTGTAAGGCAAGCATTTTACCAACTGAGCTCTCTCTCCATCCCATTTTTTATATTAAGGTACCAAGAGAACGATCAGTTACATTGTCCTCCTTAGACTACTTCATTTTTATTTCATGTTTTCTAAGACTAATGAGTAATCAATGCATTCTAAATGGTGATAACTTCTGAACTATGTCTTGGCTGTAAAATGAAATTTTTAAAGAAATAAAGCGATCCATATGATGCCTGGCACCTGTCCTCTATATTCTGGATGGTTATGTTTGTATGTACTTTCAACCATATTTACACGAAAGCACTAGCATGCCATAAAGCACAGAAGTCCCATCAATAGGATTGTACAGTCACATTACTTCTTTAGTTAGGCATCTCTTCTCCAATAACCTCAAGTACTATTTGGACCTTCTATGTTCAGAATTGATCAAACTCTTTAGCCCGTGAACCGTGAAGGCACCTCTGTGTCTAGTGTTCCAGTGACTACAATAAGATGAAAGCAGCGTGTATTTAGGATGACTGACAACCTTGGACTTTTCCAAGACTGAATCGGTTCCTAGAATATACTTCTTGCCATAGGAATGTTCTGGGAAAATAGAGAACAAATTCGTCTCTCTAGGGAATTATGATTTCCATTAGAAGGAACCACCTCACTTTGATACATACATCTCAGCACCCAGAGGAGCCTAGTGTGATTGACACACACTGAATAAACAAGTTGTGCTGATTAACATCATTGTCAACTTGGAAGACTCTGGAATCACCTGGGAGACTGGCCTCTGGACATGCCTTGATCACGGTAACTGTGTTAGGAGGACATGCCCCCTGTGGGTGGCGTCATTCCCCATCAGGGACCTTTGATTGTGTAAGAGGAGAAAGGACACTGAACAGCAGCCTGTGTTCTGTTCCTTGCTTTCCTCGCTCCTGCTTCTCTACTGAGGATACACTGTGACCGGCTGCTTCAAGTCCTTGCTGCCTTGACTTCCCTGTCATGATGCACTATAGATTGAACAAGATACTCAGACTCATTGAAGTTGCTTTTGTCAGAAAATCTAATCAAAGCAGTAGGAGAAGAAGCCAAGACACTGGGCAAGGCATTTTCTTCTTCTGTGCTCTGTTTCCTCACATAGAAATCAGAGACATGGCACTCAGTCCTCCATGTTCCAGAAATGCACCAGCTCTCTCTTCCTCTATACCCCATGTTCATAATGAAGTTTGAGAAATTATGCCATCTTTTTGCCTTATTTGTGTGCTATTCATTCCCAAAGAGTTGCCTTGAAATACCAGGCCATAGGTGAGCAGGTCCTTGTCTATACTGTATTATTCAGAAATGAAGACATCACGCCTTTTGCTTTAAAAGAGCAGAATGACTGAGAAGTGGTCATTATTATGGTTCTCTAAACCCTACCAATTACCCCGAAGATTAATAACCAGCCCCAATCTTAACTACAAACCAACTTGAATAAAGCTCAGGAAAAATGGCCGGTTGGTCACCTTTCATATACAATGCAGGAGGGGCTAACATTTACTGAGAGCCTCCTGTAAGCAATGCCCTATGCTTGGTGCTTTAGATGGATTAGGTCAAGTCAATCTCACAATAAGCTTCTGTAAGGTAGCAACTACTGCTCCCATTTCATAGATGGGGTCCCAAAGAAAAGTTAAGAGGGGGTGGATTTAAGTGCACACAATTTGATTCTAAAACTAGTACTTTGAACTGCCCACCATATCAACTTCTAAGAAAAACAGCTACATGGCATCCCTTTCTAACTATGCCCCCAATGCCTAAGAATATAGCAAACTCTAAGAGGTCAGACATAAGACTAACCAGGCTGTGTGCCTGTGAGGCCCAGAACACGTCTGTCTACCTATTTAGGTCAAAAGGAATGAGGCATAGGTATTAAAGGATCCGAAGAAGAGATTTTATCTGTTGATTAATTCAGAAGTGAGATAAATTGCCCTGCCAAGCTGATGTGTTATTTCTTCAGCACTTCCGTTTCCCTTTCTAAAAACCAGTAAAAATAAAACATCTTGGATATCTATGAAAAATGACTGCATGAAATAATGGGAAAGCACCATGCAAACTGTAAAGTACTTTAAAACAATTATACCATATGCTAAGCAGTTTCCAAAATAGCAATGCCTTCAGATGTCCTTGCAAAGCAAATGAGACCCAGCTGCTAGAATGTTCTGCCAAGGAGGAAACCCAGCTCTTGTTCAAGGGGAAGGGCACACGTCAGATTACCCCAAAGATGTGTTGCACAAGATGCAAGGAAGTCTCATCAAAATTTTTGGTGGTTAATTCTCAAAAATTTTCAGTGTCTTAAAGATTAAACAAGGCAGAATTTCCAAATCCTTTCACATAAATTTGAAAACTACCCTTGATTGATGCTTGCATAATAGAAATACAGATTATCCTCACCTACGGAGACTTGAGGTAGCCAAGTCTAGCAAAACTTCTTAGTATCTCTCCAAAAAATAAATCTGTTGGTAAAAGAAATAAAGGAAGACTTCTAAAGAGTATTTATTTATTTGTGTGTGAGGGTGTGTGTGTGTGTGTGTGTCTGTGTGTGTGTGTGTGTGTGTGTGTAGAGGGGTGTTTCCATGTGTCCATGTGTTTGTGGACACACATATGCATAAGGACCATCTTGGGTGCCATCCTCAGGAATGGCTGATCTTTCATTGGCATGGAGCTCACCAATCAGGCTCAGCTAGCTGCCTAGAGTCCCAGGGCTCCTCCTCCTGCCTCCACTCCCCCAGTGCAAGGATTACAAGCCTATGCCAACATGGCATGCATTTTTACAGGCATACTGGGGTTTTAATTCAGGTCCTAGTGTTCCTAGTGTTTATAAAGGAAACATTTCATCAACTTCAGGAAGATTTTTTGTTGTTGTTTGGGTTTTGTTCTTTGTTGTTGTTGCTTTGTTTGGTTGGTTGAGTTTTTTTCTTTTTAAGAATGAAAATAAAGAGAAAGAGGTGTCTCTGGAGCGATGAGGCTTTCTGAATGATGACTCAGCACTTGACAGGGGAGTGAGGACTAAAGGCAAGTGTTGACAGAACACTGAGGAGACTGAGCACTCCCCTAACTTCAGAACAAGGCTGAGCCACCCACCACAGGCAGCAAACACCAGCCTTGTTGGAGGGACTGTGGGGTGGAAGCTGCCTGAGAATAGGGGAAACTGAGAGTGAACCACAGGTCCTTGGTATGACTTAAGATGACAGCCTAAAGACTAAACAAGCCAGGCTGGGTCCTGACCCCCTTCTCCTTCTTTCATTTCCTCACTCTCTCGGACCTTGGCCGCTGGGCAATGAGATGTTAGGGGACAAATAAATCCTCACACTCGTAGCACAAGTATAAAATGCATTTTATAAACAAATCTTGAGATGTGGAGGAGGGACGACCTTCGTTCCATCTGGAACCATGAGAATCCTTACTGAAGAGACCTGTTTCTGGATGCAAGAGCAGGAGGTTGTCCATAATAGATGAGAAACAGATTTTAAAGTCTTTTAGGATAAAGAGCATCCCAACCCCTAAGTAGCTGGTCTCTATCTTCTATAACTCTTAGCCACTAAGCTCTGTGCTAAGACCATCTTTAGCGTTTCCTGCTGTGACTTGGCCTCCATAGATGGGTGGGCTTGTTTATTTCCCAGCTGAAGACCCGAGGAAGGAGAGTCGGCACATAGCTGAGTTGTCCTCCTGGTTCCCCACTGAGCAGTCATAAAAAGAGTAAACCACTTTGATGCTTGCCACGGCTTATCCCACGTGAGGTGGCCAGTTTCAGACTCGGTGTAAGGTTTCTTTTTCACATCTTGAAAAAAATTGACTCAAAAAGGGTAAAATATGGAGGCTCACCATTTCCCCATTACATTTTCAAAGTGAAACCAGCATCTGTCTGTTTTGTGTGCCACAATACAAGCAGATGTGAAATACCATTTGTAAAAGGTCCTGTCAGCCAATGTGTTCTTCATTCATAAGTGAACCTCTTCAATGTTCAACAACTTATTACCATTAATAAATGAGGTGTGACATCCTTCAAATTCTCCAAAAAGCTACAGAACCCATAGCAATGGGGTTTCACCTTGAAGAAAAACACTCTTACTGATCTACTTAATATCCTCTTGTTCTAAATATTATAACAAATCAAAACAAACAAACAAAAACAAGTTCCCTATCCCTTTTTGTTTTGGCATTGTTATAGGAAGAGGGAGGAGATGTTCTGTGTTCTAGCAGCCAGCACAATACTAATTTGAAGAAAACACCATGCGGTTTTCTGGGACACAAAGGGTTTCCCACCCGATTTTCCTTTGTACTCAAGTTTGATAAGTACCAGAGCCAGGGCACTCTGCACACTTGTTCAGAAATAGGGACTGAACACTGTGACCAAAAGTGAAGCTGCCACTGCCTCCAACAAGCTGACTTCCTGGACCTGACTGAACCAGTACCAGTTGTTTGAGTCAGGGCTGGATTGAGATGAGCAATTCAATAACTTAGTGGAGTGAAAAGAAGCCAGGAGCTTAGGAATCAAATCCCTCGGTGACCTTGGTCAGGATTTTGCTCTTTTTATGGGGCGCTTAGTAGATAGGGTCAGCCTTTTAATTTACTTAGCAATTTGCAGAGAGCTTTCCCATAGTAGTACTTGATCGTGTCTTCCCAACTCAATTTCCTCGTCCACACAACTGGGTTAAAGCTACCTATTGTACAGGCCTATCACAAGAACCAAAACAGACGTGCATTTAAGATGCTTCCTCTAAGGTCTGCCACGTGAAAGCAAGTGATGTGCTTGCATCTGTGTGGCTCATGAATAGTTCTGTGGCTAAATCTTGGTTCTCAACAAAATAATGTTGGCTGTAGGAAACCTCTATGCCCACGTCTTGGCAACAAAAAGGAAAAATATCTAATGAAGGGCAGTTCTATAATTTTAACATTTCTACTGAGTATTTCCTAAAGAACTCAGACTCTTTATAATGTTATCATAGTTCATTTAATGTTACCATGGGCCATGTACTATAATGTAAATATTTTAATACAATAATTTCATTTCTACTTCAATCCAGAGAGTTCAGTGCTGACATGACTCCTCACCATTTTGCTGTAAACATCAATGCAAAACCTTCTAACAACAACAACAACAAAAATTGGAGGGAGTGCGTGCAGGAGGATTGAGACCTGTTTTTCTATGTAGCTGTCTTAGGATCACAGAGATTTGCCTGCCTCTGCCTCCCAAGTGCTGGAGTCAAAGGTATATACCACCATGCCTGGTCTCTAACAGTATTATTAAAGAATCATCTTTATGTAAGGATGTTTTATTATTGCATTGTATGGAATACTTGAGTCCCTCCAGAACTCATATGCTGACATCCTAAAAACCTACAGTGAGGAGGCAGAGCCTTTGGAGAAGGAATAGAGCATGAGGACAGAAGCCTCATGAGTTGAGTAACTTTCCCTTTTAAAGGGGACCCCACAGAGTACTCTCATCCTCTTCCCACCATATTAAAATACAAAGAAAAGCTGGCCATTGTGACTTAGATGAGGGCAAAGCACAGTAACCATACTGGCAACCTGATCTTGGGCATCCAGACTCTAGAACCACACAAAATAAACTTCTGTTCTTCATAAATAACCTAGCTTATGGTATATGATTATAGACATCAAACTAAGGTCATTACTAAACTTGTGCCATTCCTTGCTAGGTTGTACTTTACATAATTTTTCAATCAACTCTTGGATATAGTTTCTGTTCCACAGAAAGCGACATGGCTTTTTCTCTCATCCCCTGCTTCTCTTTCTTTCCAGAGAAGCAGTGTTTAGGTTAAAAGCTGTTTGTCTATCTGTTTTTTTCTCTCTCTCTCTCTCTCTCTCTCTCTCTCTCTCTCTCTCTCTCTCTCCCTCCCTCCCTCCCTCCCTCTGTCTCTCTCTGTCTCTGTCTCTGTCTCTCTCTCTCTCTCTCTCTCTCTCTTCCTCCTTTCCTCTCCCCCTTTCTCTTATTTTGGAGATAATGTTTTACTATATTGACTTAGATTTCCTGGGATGTGCTGGACAACCAGGCTGCCCCCAATCTTGTGATGGTCCTCCTTCCTTAGCCTCCCCAGTGCCACCAACCTCATCTCTCTCTCTCTCTCTCTCTCTCTCTCTCTCTCTCTCTCTCTCTCTCTCTTAAGTCATTATAGGTGTCTCTATCTTTAATGTAAGCATATGAACTTATTGTGGATACAAATACTTCAAGCTCTTAGCTTCTCATTCTTCTTTAAGACATACAATCATATCAACAAAATGACTATACTTGAAATGATGACAAGGTGGCAGACGGATTGTTGAGGAAAAGGAATCTCACGCAGCTTACTCACACGTGACATGATACAGATTACTTATACATGACTGACATGTAAATAACACTGTCCATATCCATGCACACAAATACCAGACATGAAAACTCTTTATGTAGAGATCCCTGGTTATTAATAGCTGTGAAGATTAGCAGAGCATTCTCCACTCTGTTGGCTGCACAAATGTGTGCCAGGGAAGAAGAGGCCTTAGCCAAAAAGACATGGACTCCCTTCTGAGAAACCCTAGTCCACTGGTCCACTCAGAAAAACGCCTTAAAAAGGAACATTTGCGGCATACTTTCTGTGTTATGCTTGGCTTCGCTCTATTTTTTGAACAAATATTTGTAGAGCCTTATGCTTTGGCCATATTTTCTTTTGAACAGTTATTGAGATTTTAAGAGATAATGTTCCCTACTTTGTGGGGAAACTGAAGGAACACAAAGAAATTGTATACAGGGTCTCAACCCTGTATCAACTCCCCTACTGGTGGTATTCCTGACACTACTAAAGGAAATATACAGCTTCTCAGATGCAGCCAGATCGTGTGGACACTAAATACCATCACTATTTGCTAACCCAACAAAATTGCTTGAGGGATTCTTCCTGTCTGTACTAGAACATGAATCCATCTTTGTCTGCTAGAACAACTGTATCACCGCATGCACTAAAATTTCTCTTAACTACACTCAAACAAGAGAAACTTGGGCTTTTTTGCTTACTTGTTTCTACCTCCCTTCTTTATCTCCTTTTGTAGGTAGCTCAAAAACTGGCTTTTCTTGAGGGCTCCAAGTCTTACACAGCATTTTTTCAGACTCTACTTAAGCCAGGCTTTCGCCATCACCACTCCATCCAATCATATTCTTCTTAGATGACTGACATGTCCAGCTGTGAAGGCTCACCAATAATGTTCATGCCCCCTCTCACTGGCTACATCTATGGTGTTTGATTATATTGCCTACTGCCCTCTCATTGAGACACGTCCTCTCTTTTGTATTAATATATTGATTTTTGTGGGTCTGTGTGGTGGGAGGACAGTATATGCATGCGTGCATGCAGTGCATGCATGTGTGTGCGTATGCACAGCCGTGTGTGCACCAGAGGAAGACATTAGCTGTCCTACTCTATCATTCTTCACCTTAAACCCTTGGGACTGGGTCTCTCACTGAACTGGAAGCTTCTAATTTTGTCTGGGCCAGTTAACCAGTAAGCTTCCAAGATCTGCTTGTCTCCAATTCACAATTCTAGTGTTACAGTCACATGCAACTATGCCCAGTTTTCTTGTTTTTCTTTTCCATGGTTGCTGGAGATTCAAACTTAGGTCCTCATGCAAGCAAGGGCTTTTACCCATTGATCCATCTCCCTAGCTCCCAGACAGTCCCTCTCTTGACTATCAGAATAGTGAACCTCGTTAGGACAAATGACCACCTCTCAGCATCCAATAGTGTCTTCCTTTTCTGCTTTATTTCCTTCTTTTCTCTTTCCTTCCTCCTTTCTTCCTTGTCCCTTTTTCCTTTCCTCCATCGTTCCTTCTTTTCGCTTTCCATCTCTCCTCCTTCCTTTCTTCTTCAGTCTTTCCTTTCCTTCTTCTTTCTTTCCTTCCATCATGTTTTCTTGACTTCATGATGTTGAAGACACACAGTACCGAGAGTCCCTGTCTTCTCTGTTTAACTACATTCACTCCCTTAGGAATCTCATTGGGTCTCACAAGTTTTAATGTGTAAGAACCCCTGTACCTCCACTTTTTTATTTGTTTTATTATCTTTTATTTATTGATTTTGTATGTGTGTATGAACACGTGCAAGAGCAGGTCCACGTGTGCATATGTGTAGGTCAGAGAACAACTTGCATGGATTAGTTTATTCCTTTTACCTTGTAGGTGCTGAGGACCACATGGAGGATGTCAGCCCAGATGGCAAGTGTCTCCACTTATTGAGCCAATATGCCTATCTGACTCCCCATTTTCAATGCAGAAATTCTCAACATTGCTTCACATATACACAATCTGCAACATAACAGCTTCAATCAGCTCTCTGACAGTCATAGGAAATTTTATGTGTCCAAACCCAGAATCCCAGTATTCCCACAGCCACCTTAATCAATAGTGATTTCATACCTTCAGGTGATGACACCAAAGCTTGGCTTCTTTTTGTAGTCTTACACTCTACATCTAGCCTATCAAGAAATCCTGTTAAATTGTGCTTTCAAAATGAAATGGAAATCAGGCAACAGCTTGTCACCTCCAATGGCCAGCCCAAGACCAGAATTACTCTTGTTCTAGCTAATTACATAATCTCCCAGCTTCTATCCTTGTCCTACTGGTTCTAATTCCAACAGATTTCAGCAGCTCCTTCGGGCAAAGATAGCTCTTCCTTAGCACATTACAGTGACTCTGACTGTACTCATGTTAAAACCAAAGCTTTATTAATGAATTACAAAGCTACTCATTTCACTTTGCAGACATTACTTCAGCCATGCTGGCCTCCTTGCTGTACTCTAATGTACCAAGTACAGCCCTGTCTTTGGGCCTTGACACCTGATTTGTGTGTGTGTGTGTGTGTGTGTGTGTGTGTGTGTGTGTGTGTGTGTCCGTCCGTGATGCTCTGCACCAGGCAAAAAAGGTTTTGGCTTTCATTTCCTCAGGTCTTTGCACAGGAACACCTGTGAGAAATTGCAACCAGGCTCTCAACTCCCCCTGCTTCCTCCATAGTCTTGAACCTCATTTTTCACATTGTCTTTTTTTCTTTCAATTCAACATCCATCCGCTGGTTAATCATTCTTGTAAACTTTACACAACTTAGGAACTTTACACAATGCAATAACCTAAGAAGAAAGTCTCAACGGAGGGATTGCACAGACTGTAGTGACTTACAGACGTGTCTGCAAGGAATTGTCTTGGTTGTTGGTTAACATTATAGGCAATGCCACCCATGGGCAGGCTATCCTGGGTTGTATGAAAAAGCTGGCTAAGCATGAACCAGAGGAAGCAAAGCAATAAGTGCATTTCCTCTATGAGCTCTGTTTCAGTTCCTGCCTCAGGTCCCTGCCCTGACTTCCCTCAATGATGGGCTGCCACCTGGAAGCATAAACCAAACAAACCCTTTCCTACTCAAGCTGTTTTTGGTCAGAATGTTTTATTACAGTTAAAGAGAAGCAAACTAGAGCAACCCCCAACCAGAAAGAGAATATAGTGATTTATGTGTTTGGGGTGTGTTTACCATCTATCTCCCTCTGCTAGGATGCAGATTCAGCAAGAGCAAGGGTTGGTGTCTACCTGGATCACATCTTTTCTTTTTAAGTCAGATTCTTATTTTACATAGACACATACTATTAAATGCAGCATTGGGTATTGAAATGAAATCAATCAATGAAATGGGTTTTCAGGGAAAAACCCTGATTTAACAGCAGTGCCCAGGTAAAATAAGAATCTGACTCAAAAAGGCTTGATAGGGAATTATAGTCCATTGTCTACTTTGATGTAAAGTAAGATGAACAGATATCCAAATATATGCCCATTTGTTTGGAAAGATATTATAAGATAAGTCACTAGTACCACAAATCATTGGCAGCACACAGGGGCATACCTTCCCTCTGTTGCTGTCAAGATTCAGGTGACACCATGTATTGTGACATTCATTTGTACCATCAGGTTGTAGAGAGCAACCAATAGCATTGTGTGTATAGGCATTTTCCATTGTGGCCCTTTGGCCTCTAACAAGTAAATGTGACCCATTCTGGGCACTACGGTTTCTCTACAAAAAAAGCCCTATTGCTAAAGTCAACACCTAGATATCTCATTGAACATGTAGAATCGAGCTGGTACCTAATTAGAGCCTTTACACCTACTGACTATATTCATGCTACTAGAAGGTACTACTAGAGGAGGAAAATGAACACCAACTAACCGCTAAACCCTTTGTCTACAGTGGGGACCTGTCTACATGATACTCTGGTGCAATAGTGGCACAGGACTTGTGGGAATAACCAACCATTATCTAATTGGTTTTAAGGTCCACTCTATGAGCTGGATCCCATGCCTGACACTGCTCAGGTGACCAAGAAACTGGAACTACATAGGCCATGGAACTAAGGGCAAATCAAACGCTATTGTTCTGCTAAAACACGTAGGAATACAATGACTCTTAACAATGTCCTATTATAGCTGTACATCTGGGTCTGGCACAGCCATCACCAGAAAAGCTTCCTCCTACGGTCGCAGGAAACAAATACAGAGGTCCACAACCAGTCACCGTACAGAGCTGGAGAGACTTTATAACACTCAGTGCTAAATGGGATGTTTCCATCAAACCCCTCTACTCATGACTCAAGATCATTTGTAAAACGCAGAGGGATGATTGTAAGAGTCTGTGATGCTGGAAAACAATGAGGAAGAAATGTCTTCCAGAGACAACAGGACTGATGCACATATGAACTCCCAGAGACTGGTTGCTCACACAGGGCCTTTACAAGTCCAGGCTGGGCTCCCAGCACTGAGAAGGGGAAGTGGACATGATCTCCCAGCCCTAACCCAGGAGCTACCTCTAATTGACCACTCACAAAGGAAAAACTCATTTTCTCCAATAGTATCTCACTGGGTATACAAACCACACTTAAGAGCAGGCCCCATGCCCAGCAGTAGAAAGTCAACTCAAACTCAATGATACTGTTTTCAGAGATTTCTTTTTGTCTCATAATGCTTTGTCTGGGAATTTTTTACCTTATTGGTCTTTTGCTCCTATATTATGGTTTCTGGTTGTGTGTTTTTATGTATTTTATGTATATGTGTATATGCTTCCTGTACTTTTTCTTTGATTTTCTTTTTCAAACTTCCCTTTTTTTCTTTTTTTGTTTAAGATTTATTTATTATGTATACCATGTTCTACCTTCCTGTGTCCCTGCAGGCCAGAAGTTGGCACCAGATTTTATTACAGGTGGTTGTGAGCCACCATGTGGTTCCTGGGAATTAAACTCAGGACCTCTGGAAGAACAATCAGTGCTCTTAACCACTGAGCCATCTAAAGAGAAAAAATGTGTGGAGATGAACAGATGAGGACAATCTGGAAGGAGAGGGAGGGGAAGTCATAATCAGTATAGAGTGTATGAAAAATTATTTTCAATAAAGAGAAACCATCATAACATGAAAATCAAAAAACGGTAAGAAAGAAAGAAAGAGAGAAAAAAAGAAAGAAAGAAAAAGAAAGAAAGAAAGAAAGAAAGAAAGAAAGAAAGAAAGGGAAAAGAAGGAAGGAAGGAAGGAAGGAAGGAAGGAAGGAAGGAAGGAAGGAAGAAAGAAAAAAGAAAGAAAAAAGAAAGAAAGAAAGAAAGAAAGAAAGAAAGAAAGAAAGAAAGAAAGAAAGAAAGAAAGAAAAAGGATTCTGGCTTCTAGTGGCAATTTTCAGTTGAGTCAAGGACGAGTTTGGACAAGATGTGCTGGCTGACTCGTGGAATCCCAGCACTGTAAGAATGAGGCAGGATCATGCGTCTGAGGTCATCTCAAACTGTGTAGTGAGTTCCACGACAGTTTAAGTTCAAAATGAGGCCCTGTCTCACAAAATAACATACAAAAGACAGACAGACAAACAAAAGAATGAGTTTGGAACAGACCACATTAATGAGTTCTACAAAGTCAGAAGAAGCTGAAAGCTTTATTTAGAACAAAATAAAGTCACCTCAGGAAAAAAAAATCACAGCTTATGGGACATTGTACTTAGTATCATTGGCATGCATGCATGAGTGTATGAATCTGTGCGTGCACGTGTGTGTGTGATATGTGTTCGTGTGGATGTGAACATGTACGTGTGTGGTTGTAAATGTACATGTGTATCCATCCACGTGGAGGATGAAATTCAATGCTGACTGTCTTCGTCAGCTGTTCTCTGTGTTTTGAGGCAGGGTCTTTTCCTGAGCCTACATGTCACTGATTCTGCTAGGGTATACAGCCATTGAGCTCTAGCAATCCACTTGTCTCCCCCTCTCCCGGGTAGAGACTATCGGTTTTTCACATAGGTGCTGGGTATCTTAACTCAGGTCCTCACATTTGTATGGTAAGCAGCCTCCAGCATCGGCATCTGAAGGAAAATCAAGGAGCACGATGCTCTCAATGAGTGACCCTATTCATGGTTTAACATCTCCTGGAAGCTTGTTCTTTTATTGAAATTTTATTTTTTATTATCAGTACTGTGTGTGTGTGTGTATGCATGTACGTGTATGCAGATATACACACTCATGTTGGGGCACAGGGATATGTGTGTGGAGAGCAGAGGACAACTTTCAGAAGTTGATTCTTTCCTTCCACTGTGGGTTTCATCAAATTCAGGTCCCCAGGCTTATGCAATAAGCACTTTCATCCCCTGGGCCATCTCACCAGCAATGGGGATCTTGTTCTAGTGGCCATGTCTTAGTATCCAACCTGCCTTGTAAGTAATCAGAGACTGTGGGGATAACACTCAAATTGTACTACGCCTTCCAGGCGATTCTGACGTCTGATCATGCTTGTGAACTCTTAGGACGTGACTGGTCCTTTGTACATCTGCGATGACTCTCTTGGTCAGGCCACATTAAGTTGCAGGCTTCTTTTACAGACAAGGGCGAAAGTTTTGCTATGCCATCCAGCACCCAACAGTGACTCAGTGAAACTTCTCTCCTGAACTAACCTTAGTGGATACTCTATCTGGGTGTTGCTACCTCATGGTAATGAGAGTGGTAGACAGCTCACATATTCCAGAAACCTAATTTAACTGATTTCACAACACTTCTGCCTTGCTTGGCTCAAGGCTCTTCCTGTTAAGATTTATGAACCTGAATTTTAAGAAGCCATTTCTCAACCTATCTTCAAGTTGACAATTTCATTGCACCAGTGAATATGACCGCACTGGAATGTGGAGTGGGGGGATCAACCCTAGAAATTGAGGGTTGTAAGAATTTGTCAAATAACCGCTTACTAATTAAAAATGCTGACCTACAAGTGAGTCACCAAGAGACTCTTTGCTTTGATTATTCACAGGAACCCCATCCATTGGAGAGTTATTTATTTAAGGAGCAGAGATTTATTCTGTCTACAATAATTATTCTCAAAGGCCTTGCTTCCTGGGACTCTCAGATTCCCCTTAGTCCTTTAAAGGAAGCCAAAGGCCTCATCTTACAAATGACAAAGATCGGTCAACCTGCTGAAGGCTCCATTGCTGTGGACAGAGTCCCAATGCTGTCTCAGAGGCCTTTGATTGTTTCTCAGATGTCCCGTCTAAGTAATAAACATGTATTAAATATCTGCTCATGGCCAGCTCCTAGATTTGGGGATGCAGATTTATAAATGTCTAATATAGTCCTTGCCTTGAAGGGGTTTAATGACTGAGACCCTGTCTCCTTGATCTGTAATATCTATCTTTGGCTGATCTTGAACTCCAAAGAAGCAATGGAAGGAGAGATAAACATTATTGATGTCTGAAACAAAAAAACACTATCAGAAAGGCAAAGATTTCATCACAAGGTGCCCAGTGTCCTCACTCTGACCACCAGTCACTTGATCAAGAACATCTTGATGATAAAAGAGTTTAAGAATTATGAACCGTGTTGGTGGTAGAGAGCTTTACTGGCATGTGTGACACCCTGGGTTCAATCCCCAGGGCTATGCTGTAAAATATAAAAATAAATAAAGTATTATGTCATATTCATATTTTATATTCATATATATACACATGTATATAATGTATAGATGCTAAGTTTGTAGAAAGGCAACTGAAACTTGAACTAAAAGTCAGCAAAGAATGAAAGTGGACTTTGGACAAATTATATTTTACACACACACACACACGTACATTTAAATAGATTTCAAACAGAAAGACATGCTAGAGGGGGTGTCCACTCTCTTCTTCATTATTTGAGTATGATGTTGAGTTCAGAGGTCAATGTTCCTAAAACACCAGTATGTCATCTTTGTAAATGCTCACAAGAAGTCAATAAAATCTGAGGAGAAAAGGCAGGTCTCCACTCAGATATATACTGGCTTTAGAAAAAAAAGAAAAGAAAAATGGCAAGACATTGGTAGCGACGGGGAGTAGGTCATTATCAGACCATACCAGATAGGGTCTCTGGGAAAATGAAGGATCACCAAAGAATATTAAATGCTATGTAGATAAGAGGCCCTGTTTATTCATCCACCCCACATTTTAAGTAGTTGGAATGTACCATGGAGGACACTACATTCTGAGCACATCGCCGTGAAGATAGCAAAATGTTAGTGTTTTTTATTCTGTCATTAGGGTAGCTAGGAAGCAAGTTTGGAATAGGAGCCCCCAGTACCCTGTTCTCTGGATAAAGTGGGCATAAGAGATTTCTAAAAATTAGTTGGGATTCTTTATATTTTTATAATTTTTAAAAAGTGTACAGTGTCCCTGTAAGACAAACAGGTCAGTCAACATCATGTCAATGAAAGGAAAAATGGATTTCAGCATTAAGTCATGGCTAAAAAATACATAAAGACTGGTGGAGAGATTCTGGCTGGGTTGTTTTTTCTTTCTGGAATGCTAAAACTGGCAATTGAAAAACCGTAATTTTGAACATGATTAGCTAATTCTCCTCTTAATGAGTTTGAAGTATGACTAAAGCAGGGCTGGAGGATGTGCATTTTCATCAGGCTCCCTTTGAGCGCTCCAAATGGCAGCTAGGTGGGCTGTAATAGTCTCTCTCCCCTCTCCTTTATCTGACTGGAGTGCCGAGCTCCAGATTTGGAAACTCCTAGACATTGCTGCGAAATGTATCATAGGCCGTGACTCACTACGAAAAGGACAATGTGTAAACTGCCTTACCAGAGAAAAGTCTTCTGCCAATCGCTCCCTTTCTTCCGCGACAAGAGTTCACTTCTTTCTCTCTGATTCATATCCTGAGGAAATCAACATGACACAAAATGGCTGCTGTGTTCAATTAAAAGCAAAAAGCCTCCAACCCACACTTAGAGCACATAAGCTTTTGGAAATCCCGAGAATTTGTCTCCCCTCCCGGAGGCCTTGGTGCCATGTAAGAGAACAGAATGTTAACTGTTGAATGAGTGCTCTACGGGCTAGCCCTTTGGCTACGTGCTGCGCCTACATCATGGATCTGCCTCACTGCAGGTCTAAAGATGGAAATTAGCCACAGGAAGAGCGGCACCTGCAGGATGACCTGCTGCCATAGAATATGCTAGCTTCCCATTCGAAAGCAATAGTTGGCATTATTTGGGATTTTACCAGAATCCGGGTTCCACTTTACGTTCCCCACGTATCATTTCACTGAATCTAAATAACTCGATAAGTCCCTTTGTGGGCCCTAAGCACGGTTGAGGGGAAAAGGGACCCCGAGTGGTGAATGAATTTCTCAAAATGATGTATTAAGTAAGACATACATTGGGATTCAAACCTCCAGCTGCTGAATACCAGCACATCAACTTTCTGATTCCTCATTTAGTCCTTGGAAAGGCAGAAACACAGTTATCTCCATTATGCACATGAGAAGGAGAAAAACAAGTGATCTATGATTGAGACTATAAGGATTACCGACAGGTTTGATCGGAAATCTGAACTCAGCTGAGGCAGGGCCCCAGCGTTCACATTCTGGTCACGGATATAAAACTCAGACGAATCCACCTCCTCAGGTTCACTTCATGTGGATGGTTCCCAAAACAACTCAGATAAAAAACATACTCTCTTCACACTGTATGCTTTCAAAGTCTCTGGACAAAACAGCAGCGACAGTACGTTGTGATTTGAATACGTTCTGAAGAGGTTCTAGGAAAAGGGGGGGACTGGAGAAAGCTTGTCAAGCTCTGCGCCTTACGGAAGAGGTAACATGATCCCATGACAACTAGAGCTGAGTCTGTTTCCTGATACCTCCCCAGCTATTTTGCGGGAAGAAAAAGATATTCTGAAGAGCCATGGAAAGAAAGCATAACTTTAGCATTTATCAGAAAGGCTCTATTACAGCTATGGCTCATGCTCAAAGCAGCGAAATGCTGAAGGAGAGGAAGGAATTTTTCTGAGTTTACTGTAAAAGCTACTAGTGATGATTCTTTCCTTGTCTAGTAGGTTTCCAAAGGGTCCCATCAAACACAAACTAGAAAAGTTATACATCAACCCCACACTCCCTCTTCGTAAGGAAATGCAAAAGGGCAGACAGGAGGAGGGTGAAGTCTCAACTTCAGCATTTTCTAGGAATTTCCACACAATGTATCCAGTTAAATAGGAAGGAAAGAAGACCATTTAAAGGTTAATTTTGTCAACAGAGCTTTGCTGGATAAATGGAGTCAATTTTGATTGTCTACTCCAGACCCGCTCATGGGCAAACCTCCAATTTAATAAAGACAGGGTTGCTTTAAAGAACCCCTGGGAGGGTAAACCATGTGCCACTTTCGTTTCTCCTAGAGCACGGAGCTCAGCCTTAGGTAAAAGGATGCATTTGCTAAGACTTCTGTAAGAACAGTGTTTTCAATAGCCTATAATATCTGGGGAGGTCTATGGGGTCTCACTGGTCAACAGCTCCAAAAGAAGTTACTTAGTTTTGGCATTGGGCTTTTTATTTGTTAGCCTGCGGTATTTAGTAGACTCTCCATTACTCTGCCAAATGGATATATTAAATTGACTCTTAATGACTTATTGTTATATTCATCAATTAATATATCTCTCAACCTTCATTAGAGAAGTTTTTTTTTTATTTTGCAGTGTGTAGAGACCAACACAGAGAACTTGTCAACACACAGAGAATAAAGACTATGGAATACTGGGCGCTAAGAAAGATACCTATATATGTTCCTCCTAAGGCTTGGGAAATCATTGAAGAAGGGAGAGCAGAAAGGCAGTAAGAGCCGATAGTGGGAATTGCCACAAGAAAACTATTTTCTGGACATGGCAGAACAGGTGCAAATGTTAATCCACAGCAGTTGAGACAACATGAATATAACTGGCACATGCTCACGACATGCAAAATGCCAGTATGGGGAGGGAAAGTGGGCACAAAGTCCCACCCTTAGTTAAGAAGAAATTGGCAACCGATAGTCATGGAGAGAAGGAGAATAAGTTTTCTTTAAGGGTATGGCATCTGGTGGGTTGACCACACGCTAGCAGGTCTCACACCCAATGGGCAGTACAAATTATACCTAATGAGATTTAAATTTTTTTTAAGAGAACACAAAATTAAGTGGGTAGGAGCAGAGGTGGAACTCAGAGTCAGGGGAAGGGAATGAATATGATCAAAATGCATTAGAAAATCTCAGAGAACTAATTAAAAATGAGAATAAAATAGCAGCATTTTCCTAGCAGCTAGGAGTTGGGAGGATTTCAAACTGTTCCCCAGTACTCTGAAATAAACGTCCTAATGTCATTCATGAATGAATGAACGTGATTCACAAATAATTTGGGGGGAACTCTAAATATTTCACTTTGCATCCTTAGCTGTGCTTCTGTGTGTCTCTTCTACGACAGGGACATACTCAGCATTTCTCAAGCTTGTCTGATTAGAGAGTACCTTCTGATTTAGTGGCACTTATACCAAAATGTCATTGACCTTGATTCCGGCAAAGGAAGTGTGCTCTCCACCTTTGTACAGTCTAGAGAGACAATTCTTAGCAGCATTCAAGCTAGAAGCATGGAAAGTATATAGGTGATAAGAACTACCAACTGGCTATGCCTTTGACTGGGATACCTGGGCCTCTATCTAAGATCCTTCAGCATAGTCAGTGGAGACTCCCCAGTATCCCAGTATTCCGTGTAGTAGTGAAAACAGTGGAGTCCTGCTGGTGTCAGATGGTAAGGAGGGACAAAGCAGGCACTCTTCTCACAAGGACTCTCCAGCACTAAGAAGCACAAGGACGGAAAGGTTATTTTACTGTGTCCCTGAACACACATGTTGATTACTCTTAACAAGTTCCATTGGCAGCCTTTGACACACACTGAAAAGAGCCCCAATTCCTTTAGCAGATCATTCTGGATCTGCTGGATGGAGCTCCTTGGATCTCTCCCTCACCTAAGACTCACCTAGTATAATGGAATCATACCTCTCTGTAAGATCACCTGTAAAAATGACTTTATATAATGTCACTACGCCATTTATCATGGACTACAGAGGAGGAAACAGATGCCCAAGTGAATGGTGCATCTGTTAGAGTTTTATGAGACAGGAAGTCTGTGGGTGAAACTTCTGTCTACACCACACTCTCTTCACAGGAAGAACACCTTCTACCCAACACCCAGACCACTTGAAAAATTCCTAATGCATCATATGGGTATCAGAGTCAGGCTGCCCTGTCCTCAAGGCTCATAAAACACATAGCTAATTCATTGATATGCTCTGCATTTTGAAATAACTTTAGCCAAGATTGTAGCCAATTGAACACAAATTAGCACAAATATGGAATCCTTTTTATCCTTAATCTAACTGTGAGTGACATATCTTAGTGTCTTCAAATCATGAGGTAGAGATTAGGAAGGGAAAAATTGTCACCAGTGTAAGGCCTGGCAGAGTGAGATTGAAACCCACACTCAGATTTCCCTTTCAGTTTGCCATTAAGTGAGTCAAAGTGTTTGAGAGATTTTCAGTGGAAGTTCATGACCAGCTTAATGTTTCTCTAATTTCCTAACCCTTAGTATGTTGTGCTATAAACCAGTGCCTTACTGAAAACTTAGTACAATTATTTTATGAATTTCTGGTTTATTTTTCCTATTTGAACACAGAGCTCTGGCCTTCTGTATCCCACAGCCTTCTCGTCTACTATTTTCCCAGCAAATGTCCCCTTCCAGGCCCTATGTGCATTCAGCACTCAGCACAGATCAAGGGTGGCTCCCGTCCACCCCTGGAAACTCTCCAGCCTTTAACAACATTGACCAGGAAGAAAGGATGCTCAGCTGCGCATTCCTATAGCACCTAGTGCACATGCTATTGCACACACTCTACACGTCTATTGTCATGTATCTCCCTACTTGACCTCTGCCGGCCTGAGAACAGAAATCTTAGACTATTTCTCTTGCAGCTCCAGAGGCTAGCTAGCAATTGAGAAAAGCGTGCATAGTCCGGTGAAGGAACACGAAACCGAAACCGAGCGAGGTATCCAGCCGTTTTCGGGAGTTCCAACAACATGTAAAGAGAACAACGGAAGGTGTACTTCCCACACACCAGTGGGTTCAGGGTACTTTGGAAGTGGAGATAAGAAGAGACTACTGTCCCCACAGTGAGGCCTCAGAGAGCCGAACTGAACAAAGTCTTGAAAGAAGAGCAGAGAGTCAGCAGATAGCGTTCACAGAGGAGTACGTGGGCAGGAGAGGGCGAAGGCAGACTCCTGCAGGGCTGTATTGTGTGCTGTACAGTACGCCGACTTTCCTGGAAGAACCAGCCCTCTGCCCCCACCCAGCCTGCTGGGTCTAATAGCACTGCCTGTAGTGTTCTCTGCTTTTCCTGGGGCACCAGACTTCCCAGAGGTTTTGAAAAATGATCCAGCCTCTTGAAGAAAGTAGACCTGAGGGCAGAGGTAGTGGCGAGGTTGGCGCGGAGTGAGTGGCTGTTGGGGGTTCGGTAGAGAGATCATGGGTAAGGTGGAAGGAAGGGTCACGGTATTTTGTTCCGGTAATTTCTGGAATCAAGGGTGCCCTATATCTTTCTGGAGTTTGAATTTTTTATCTGACTTATACCTACAAACACAAGATCCTAGCCAACAACAGCAAGATGTTCAAAAAACCATCACCTACCACATATACACAGAAAGAGGTCCAAAGGGTTGCTTGGGATTGCCTTGCTCAAATGGGTCCTTCCTCGTTGTACTATTTAGTTTGTGTTAACTTGAAACAAGCTGGGGTCACTTGGGAAGTGGGAAGCTCAACCGAGAAAATCCCTCATGAGAATGGCCTGCGGTGGTATGGTTTTATTTTTTAATTGATGATGTGGGGGGACCAGCCCACTGTGGAAGGTATCCCCTCTCCTGGGGCTGGTTGTCCTGAGCGAGTCATAAGGAGTAAGCCAGGAAGGCGCACTCCTCCTTGGCCTCTGCTTCGATTGCTGCCTCCAGGGCCTGCCTTGATTTCCTTCAGTGTCAGACTTCAAACCTAGAGATGAAACAAAGTTTCTTCCTCCGGTTGCTTTTGGCCATGGTGTTTATCATAGCAATAGAAAACCCTAACCAAGACACCTATCATTGGACTCAATCTCTTCACTTAAATATGGGGACACAGGCTCGCTCGTCTATCCCATTGCCTCCCCTCCTACTCCCAACCGCCTATGGAGATCCAAACTCCTCCCCAAAGCAACTGTTCTGTGCCTAAACTGCTTTCTCTATTTCCTGCTGGCTAGTTAGTCTCAAAGTCATACTGGGGTTTAATTTTGGCAAAATAAAGTAAAAATAGACAGAAATTTCATGGCATGGCCACAAAGTAATGACTTCATTGTTTTTTAATTTACCCAACAACTTCATCCCAGCATGCACCTGTTCTGGAGTAGGCTATCCGGAGACAAATGAAGCATTCTTCTTGGCCTTAAGCAACTTACCAAGTGGAGGAAGAAATAGCACAGTTTCCCAGCATTCCTGGACCTCAAGTTAGCCATCTGGGAGGATATGAACTTATTATTTTTATAATTTCTGGTAAGTCTTTTTTAAACCACTCATGATGCAAATGAAAACATCCGCTCACCATTTTATAGCTACGTTTAAATTTATTTTTAATAAATAAAAATGGCCTCATTAGCTAGGCCAATTGGACATAGCACTTTGGCTAGCTTTTGAAAAGGTGACATATACTCCAAAGAGAATTATTTTTCTCTCACAAGTATCTGAAAGGAATGTACTATAGGGTCTGAGTCCTCCCACCCACAGGAGGTACAAAGCCCTTCCGCCCAAGGCTAAACAGCATCATTACCCTAGAGGGATTTAGAGTATTCAGAATAGATATGTTTTAAAACATCTGTTAAGATAATGAGCTCTGGAATTTTTATTAACTTTCCAGACAGTCTTCTTTCTGCCTAGAGGCAGGTACCAGGATCACCTTAGGTCACATGGAGTGTCTCCCCTCTTTGTGACTCTGCAGTTGCTCAAACTGGATTTTGCCAAGCCTGTGATGAGCTGAAGAACTAGCTCTTCTTGTCCTGGTTCTCCTCCTATGTAGGTCACATCCCATCGCAGTGAGGACCCTGCCAATCACCACCTCCTGACCCGGTTATTTTAGATAGCCTGAGAAAATGAGAACCAAACTCAACCTCTAAGTCAGAGTTGCCTGCTACAGAATTTGACCTGAATACTATTTAAATTTAAAGTGTGTCTGTGGCGTAGTTTTCTCTTTTCAATCTTCAAGATACGAAGTGAGTACAGAGCTGTCACAGGAAAACTATCAATGAGTACACCAAGTCCTGATCGCTGACTCCAGTTGCCTGATGGAGACTGTGGAGTCACGGTGTTTGGGAGCTCAGAACTATACATCTTCAGATAAGAATGATTTCCATCTTTGCCAGGCTGACAGGGCATGCCTGTACTCACAGCAATCACCAGGCAAAGCCAGGAGAATCATAAGGTCCAGGCTAGCCTGATACATGTAGTGAGGTCTCGTTTTCAACATGCAATAACACAGAAACAAAAACAAGTGCTACAGACGTACAGCATAGTTTACCTAATATGCATATAGCTAGAGTTTGATCCCCAGTGCTACACATATGTGCATACGAACACACATGTATACACATGCATGTACATGTGCACAAATGGTATCCATCTTATGTCTGTCATGCATTCAAGTCAAAGAGAGACAGGGAAATTTGCCCAAAATATGTCAGGCATATTAATAAGCTTTGTTGGCCAGCGAGCTAGCTCAGCAGGCAAAGGCACTGCTGCCAAACCTGACAATCTGTGTTCAACCCCACATAGTGGAGAGCGGGTACCAACTCCCCAAGTTGTCCTCTGACTGCCACAGGCATGCCATAGCAAATGCACATACCCCCATAAATAAGTAAGCATCAAAGTTTAAAAAAGCCCTCTTATCATACTGGGTACCCCAAACCTGAGGCTTCTTTGCCCACTCATTCCCAAGGGGCTAATTTTGGGCACACATTCTTCTGTCTTGGCATGAGGGGATAGTTCCTGTTCTCTGAAATGTCCTTTTATGAGAATGAAAACGCCCTGAGAGGAGGTTGCTTTGTTGGTTCTTGCTATATTTACTGAGTCCCATTAGTTAGAATGGAAGTTCTACCAAAGTATGGAATCTCATGCCGAGAACCACACCCAGGCCATAAAAAGTGCTTGACATTGGTTTGCTGAGCTGTCCAACAAAGAATGATATCTGTTAAGACGCAACTTCATTCCCCTTCTATAGCTGCTGTAAATATTTTCTCTGACCCTTTCAAACAGCTTGGAGTTCGCTAGAATACTTGTGGGACTCTCTCTTTGCTGTCATTATTATATCCATTTTACCAACTAAACCGAGGAGCACTTTATGACAGGAACCATGTTTCATAGGATCACAGTCTTTGTGTTAAAATAGTAAGCGTTCAATAAATGCCTACTGCCTGAGCAACGGAGAGACTGGGGAGAAATTCTTCTCTTGCAATTACTAATGCTACAGATTTATGACCGAGCATCATATCTCAAACTCTGCCTGGACTCCAGAGCCTTCTGTAGACCAAACTGAAGAAGCCATGAGTCACTACGCTTGGAGGGGAGGGGTGTGTGTTTGTGCAGGATTTGTTTCCCGACCTCCATGACTCATGTGTATAATCACCCAAACTGCATCCTGTCTGGGGAAGTAACCAAAACCCTTATTTCTGGCCCCAATGGCTTCTTGGTTTTATGAGTAAATGCCACTGGCATGCCATTAAATAAATGCCCTCAGAAAGCCCTCAGCTAGTGCCATCACCTACAACAGTCTGGGTTGTAACCCATCAGTCTTGCTTGGAGAACATGAGGTGACAGCCCCTCTTTCTCAACCTGTCTCTATCTGGTGGTCTGCCTCCAGGTTCTGACTGTGATGCTCTCCTCCAAAGCAAAGGTCAAGTCATTCTCCTGCACATAGTCAGTGGGCCTTCCCATCTACAGCAGTGGTTCTCAACCTCCCTAATGCTGCGACCTTTTAAAGCAGTTCTTGATGTTGTGCTGACCCCAACCATAAAATCATTTTCAGTGATACTTCACAAGTGTAATTTTACGACTGCTTTATAAATCTTAATATAAATATCTGACATGCAGGATGGTCTTAGGTGACCCCTGTGAAAGGGTTGAGAACCACCGATCTACAGAAAAGAAATTTAATTGTATGTGTGTGCATTTCTTGGCGGCCAGAGGTCAACACTGGGTGCCATCCCCAATTGCTCTCTACTCTTCTTTTTATTTATTTATTTTTTTGGACAGGGTCTTTCACTAAAGCTGGAGCACACCAATCCAGTTCAACTGGCTGGTCAATGAGCCTCAGGGATCTCTTGTCTCTACCTCTCTTGTGTTAGAATTGCAGCTATGCACTGCTGTACTCAGAATTTTTCTGTGGGTGCCGAGGATTGAACCCCATTACTTATGCTTGCACAGCAAGAAGTTTATCATCTGAACCATCTCTCCAGTGTAATATCTAGCTTCCTTTAATTCTTAAAATTTTTTATACATATAAATGTTTACCTACAAGTGTGTATGTGTTCCTTTGCATGCCTGGTACCCAAGAGACAAGGAAGGGGCATTGAATCTTCTGGGACTGGAGGTATAGATGGCTACGGGTCACTCTGTGGGTGCTAGGAACTGAACCCAGGTCCTTAGCAATAGCAGAAAGTGCTCCTAACCACTAAGCCATCTCCCCGGCTCCAAGACCTAACTTTTTAACCTAATTTCCAAGGTCTTCTAGAACCTGGCCTCGGTCTACTTCACTTACGGTCTCTTCCTCCCATACCATAAGCTTCCATTTACCAGCACCCTGGAGGACATTTCTTAATGTATACAAAGTTTCCCCTTCACTCTGTGACTCTGTTCTGTCTGTGCCTCTGGCATTGCTTTCTCCTCCAATCTCTAGATGTCCAAAATCTGAACTTTTTTAAATCTCACCAAATAGTGCTTCCTCTACCCTGTCTGCTGTGCTTGTCCCACAAGGAAAAATAACTTCCCCTTGGAGGCTGCTCCCATCTGAGCTCTCTAAAGTGTATGATAGACACATGATCTCTACTGTGTTTGGCTCTCTAATAAGGCTTTGTTTGGCGATGTTAGAATCTTGGTCAGTGCAATCATCTTTCAACTAGCCGTGTGAAGTAAAATGAAGAGTCAATATAAAATTTAGTTGAACGGAAAATTGAATTTATTCCCTCAGAGTAATCAAGGAAGGCTCAATGTGGAGGTTTCTCCTTTCGTTCTTTACCTCCTTTCCTGAAAATGCAAGATTAAGAAAAACTTCGGTCTCTGAAAACAGCCATTGTCTTGTTTTATCGTCCCGGGCTTCCTTCCTCCCAAGACCCACCTCCCTGTGGCCTACTTTGCTAGCAGATGTCATAAGCTCAGCGGGGAAAGATATAATTTTGATATTAACTTGAATTAAGAAAAAAGAAATGTAATTAAAAGTGGATCCTCTGTTTTAAAAAGAAAACTTTTTAAAAGATAGTATGCGCTGCAAACAAAGACTTCCTTGTTACTTTCTGTGGCAGGGTATCTGACTACCAGGCCCATCTCTGGGCAGATGGAGACGCGAGAATTGATGCAATAAAGCCCCACTTTGTTTGATTACAAAGTGCGATGCTTTCTTCCCATTCTGCTTACTCGCTCAGCACTGGTCCTGAGAATGGGGACAGAGAAGATAAGCCGAGGTTCACCCAAGCCAAGGACAGATATGGCAGGAACAGAGCGTCAAGAATTCTCTCCGTCCAGTGTCTTTTGGCAGTGACAGCCTCTAGGGGAAGCCTCGGTGGTCCTCCTTCCCTGTCTCTCTGGTGGCTGCCAGCCCCCACCTGTACCACCTAATGACCGCACCGCCATACACAGATTTGCCATTTCTGTCTCAGCTAAGAGAGCCACAGAATACCTGCTATAATAGGACCATGTAGACTTTAGTAAATTCTAAACTGCTGCCCAGATAGGAGTTGTAGCTAGCTAGCTACACATTCAAAAATGCCCATTTTCCCCTCATTCTTCTACCTTGGTCTTTGCGTGCATCTTTAGAGGCCCAGTAATAAGAATTTTCAGTTCTTCAGGATACATTGACTCTGTCACAACTTCTCAAAGTCGCCTCTCTAGTAGAAAATGTAGTTTTAGACAACATGTCCGCAGATGGGATTTTACTTCAGGGATACCTTGTGAAAACCATGGTTGACTAGCTTTGGCCTGCGGGTCATCCACGCACGTGCCCGGCAAGTTTGGTAAGAATGAAACACCAGAAGTAGAAAGAACTATCTAAGTTTGTTTCCCGGCATAAAGAATGAAACTGGTGAACTTTGTCAGACTTCCAGATGTCTCCTTAAGGTACCATTTGAAATGAGGGTTTCAACTCTATCTAGTACCCTCACCACCATCAGGAGAGGCATAAAAAAACCCAAAATTTCCATACCTTCCTCTGGACCACACTCTTCTCTAGGAAAGACAGCTCTGATACTGTTAAAGAAAATATCAATCACATTTGTGGTAAAAAGGTCACTACATTTTTTAAACAAATTGGTCCTTTGAGCAAGATGAATTTTAATGGATTGGTTTATTAACCTAAAGGTTGAACCAGACTGAGAGTAACTAAATGATTTGTTCATAATTAGAATTATTTATAATTATTTTACTTGGGGAAAAAATATCACCTTAAATGTCAGGATGTTTTTTAATTGCCTCAGATGAGATTCGAAATAATTGACTTTGCAAATGTATTTTTTTTAAAAAAAAATTCATTTAAAAATATCCGAAACTGCTAACTGCTGACAGTTTGTCTAGAAGATGCAACATATCAATAGCCATTGCTATGGATGGAGCAGAAATTGATCCATAATTTTTTGAGCCATGTGAATTGTGGTCACTTCTGTATTCTAAAACAGCTAAAATCCTGAGAGAGAAACCTATATTCTTACTCTCCATTAAATCTGCCCTTTAAGTGTACTATGTGAACATTTCTATATAGTTTTGATTAAAATGCAGAATGAATTTGTTTGAAAGGGGAAGGAAAGTGTGCACACATACATATACGTACAAATGCACATGTGTGTGCAAGCGTCTGTGCTTGGTAATTTTAGAAACATACAGCCTTCTACATATTGTACATGTGGCTAGGATTTTGGCTTTCGGCAGGTGAGTAGCGTGTGACTTAAACTTTGCATTTTTGTGATTGGTGGAGTAGCTTCCTTTTGTTAGTAGCTGGAACAAAAGTTTAAAATAATTTTGAAATTTGGGGCAAGCACTAGAAGAGACCCAATGGGGTCATGACGATGGTACGGTGCTAGCCATGTCACAAACTGTTGACGTCTGCAGGTCGATGGCGCTCTTCAAGCGTACATTTAGATGCAAGGAGGAAGATCTGTGAGCACTCCAAGTGGCAGATGAAGGAGAGCTGTCAAGCACCTTACAAATGGCCTGCACTGCTCTCCCCACAGGCCACACTGCCACTTAAAGCCGAGGGGAAGGAGAAAGAATACCTGTGCTCTCGTAGGTGACCTTCAACAGCCTGGCCCAGGCCAAAGACCCAACTTTATGTAAGACACATTTCATTTTGGTGGAAAAAGAAAAAAAAATCACAAGTGACCTGGAACATTCTAGAAAGCGGAGAGAGTGACAGGACTATTATGATCATAGACTGTCATTGCTTCTTCTGAATAGTCTGACCATATGCCCAAGACATGACATTGACTCGTGTGTCCAGGACACAGAAAACCCCCAGGCACCGTGTGGACGCCATCAATCACTTATCTGCATGAGAAATAGAAAATGGGACTGAGGCTGGAGAAGAATACCTGATTCTGACACACACACACACACACACACACACACACACACACACAAAGAGTGTGAAATGTCTCGTTTATCGAAGAGATTAGTTCTAAAAGTCTGGGGAGTTACATGTACAAATAGCAGAGTAAGATATGAGCGCAGATTTGCATGTATGCCGTCCTCTCCAGGACTCAGCAAACTCCCTGCTGAGAGGAGCGAGGCTCTATTAGCTGATTAATTATTATTAATGCCAACTTTTATTTAGCTAGCAATTATAATCTATTAAGAGCATTTCTTCACATCCCCTTCCTTATTCAGTCCTGGGAACAATCTGTAGCGCTCGTCGGCACTATATTATTATCTCCTTTTTTTACACAAAGGAAAGGGAAACTCCAGGGTTTCCTTGCTTAGGCTAAACCCGACAATAAGTGGCAAGTTCTAGACTAGAACACAGACTTTCTGATGGCTGCTCCGCTTCCTAGAACAGCTGTGGGAGATCCGAGGGAAGAAAGGGAAAGTGGGAAACATTGGTTCAGAGTGGAAAGAACCTGGAAAAGCCGACAGGCCAGAATTCCTTCTCGTTTAGGTCAAAGTGGGAGTAGGTGTGGCTATATGACACACAGCTAGATCAGATCGGCTCACTCCAAACTTCCTTATGCAACTGCACATCCCGTGCCAATCTCCCACCCACCCGTTTTCATGTCAAGCTTCTTAAGCAGCCGAGTTGAAACCAACTTCGGACTGATATCTATTCTCAAGCCCTCCTTCTCTCAGACGGCCACCTTTTTTTCTTTCTTTTGTCCTCTTTTGAGCACCCACCCCCCGTTACCCTCCTGCCTTAATATTCTCAATCAATGGCTTTCTGCACTCCTCTCCCCCCCTCTCTTAATCTCTGCTAACCACTCTCATTTTGGTCTATCCATTTTCCCAGGTCAGGGGCTCTGTGCCTCTTTACCCATAAGCCCCCTGGTCATCCTCTCTCTGGCTCTCACCTGTACTCCGCAGTCACAGGCACCTCCTGGTCGCCTCTCAGATGTCTTCCTTCTGTCCGCCTGAGGACTCCAGCCTCTCTCCAGGGCCTACCAGCTGGGGCTGTGCTGTCTTCGGGCCCTTTGTTATTCCACTTCCTTGGTTCTTAGCGCTAGTAAATAACAACACACAACACAAGATGGTCTCAGCTATGTTTCTCGTCTGCAGCCTCCAGCAGTGCTATCTCAGACCCCAACATTGCAACAAAGAAATCTCACAGTTGGGTTAGTGAAAACCAGTACAGGACAGGAGCAGAAAACTTCAGCACTTCCCAAATTGCTCAGCCCCAGCTGCCCTCCAGGGGCTCCCCCTAGTGGGAGATGCTGAGCACTGCAGGCCCGCACTAGGTTTGGAATCCTGTCTTCGGGTGGGAGGAGGGGAGTGAAGCAAAGGAGAGAGCACACACTGTGTTCTGTGAGCAACAGCGTCTGTGTGAATTGCAGGGCGGAGGTCCTCTGAAATCAATCGGGGAAATCCTTTGGAAAGCTGGAGTTCTTGGGACCCGACGTCTCGGAGACCGTTTGGTCTAAGGAGTCAACAAGCTTGCAGGGCTTATACTGTACAAGGGACAAGGTTATTGGCAATCATTTGCTGCTGCTGCTGCTGCTGCTGCTGCTGCTGCTGCTGCTGCTGCTGCTGCTGCTGCTGCTGCTGCTGCTGCTGCGTGTGTGTCCAGCTCTGACTGGCAAAAATGCATTCCTAAGTCACGCTGTCTCTCACCCACAGCTGCTCTAGAGAGACAGGCATAGCTTCTGAAGCCTGAGGAAATCATGCCAGTCCAGTCTCCTGGGCTCTCTTGGCCTTTTGGTGTCATGGGAACCCGGGGTACTTTCTGCTGTCCACTGTGATGAATACAGACTGCATATCCAAATAGCATCTTTCTCCGCAGAGATGCAATCTCATCCATTCTAACCTACCCAGCAGGCAGGTAGGAAATAAGAAATCGATTATTCTCTTCTGCAAGGAGGCAAGCAAGTGATGTTTCCAGTGCTACTAGACAAACCATACGGGAGGGGGGACATCGGGGCGGGGTTTCCTGACCCCCTCCCAGGAATGCAGGACATCCAGACTGTGTTCCACCTCTGGAGGTGAGGGGACTAAAGGCTGAGTTCAACCTCAGGACAGGGCAGTGAGCTGCACCCCTCAGCAACAGGGATTGCCCCCCTCCCATGTGAGGACAGTGTGTTGAGCGTGATGCAGAGAGAGAGAGAGAGAGAGAGAGAGAGAGAGAGACCCAGCCTGATGCTGCAGGCAAGAGTTCAATTCATCATTGTGTCAAATCAGGAAGGGAACCAATAGGACAAACGGGAAGCTTTATATTTACCGGTAACAGTGAAGGGTAAATGAATAAGGAGACCTTACAGGATGGCGACAGTGATTTGGTGCTGACCAGATAACCACACGCTTTGTGATCCAATCGTTTCACCATCAGACCAGCTGGGGGGACCTAGGCTGTGGGATTAGAAGAGCCCTGTTTCACTGATAAAGAAACTGAGGTCAGAGTGGTTAATGGACCAGCCCGTGATCAAATCGAAATCTCCGAAAGCTCAGAGCCCATTTCACATGTCATAGTGTTGTAGGTGCCCTTCTACCTATCCCGGGGGGGGGGGGGTCAAGAAATCAGAAATCAATCTAAAACACTTCCTATTTACTCAGCAAGCCAAATCGCAAGACACCCATCTTTATTAAATCCCACTACTTCTCTCGTGTTGGGAGCAGTATTGGACTGAACCATGTGGGAAGATCAAGAAGTTCAAACTCCGTTTGCTTCTTAAAAGTTATGCTTCTTAAAAACCATTGTTAATTTATGGGTTCTTTCTCCAATGGCGACATGGACACTATCGGAATAAAGTTCCAAATAGCAACAATAATCCATGCCATAGAAGCATAATGGAATTAAGATGGTGGTGGTGATGGTAAACAAGTCAGTTCCTGATATGGTTATTGACCGAAGAGTCATTATAGCTTAGATCTGTCCTGGCTCCTTGGATTGAGCAAGTGTTCAGTGACTCTGACAAAACAGAGAGAGGTTTAAAGGTGGGCATGGTGGTGCAGGCCTGTAGTTCAAGAATACAGGTGGTGAAGGCAGGAGGATTAGAAGTTCAAGCCCATCTTCAGCCACATCGCAATGCTGCCTAGGACTCCCCATCCAGGAAAGAAGAAAAGTCAAAGAACTGGAAGGAAGTTGCGGAAGCATGACTGTTACCTTCCACACAAAGGTGTCCTCAGCTGAGACTGAGAATCCCTCTGCTGTCCAGTTGACATCCAAGTCCAAACCATTGCTCCGGGTGTTGGAGTCGGGTGTATTGAGCTTGTAGGAAATGGCAGATCAGCGGTAGAGAGTCAAGGAGGCAGATGAAGAAGCAGAATGGATATTGTTCCCTCGGAGCTACTTGGAGCAACCATTCTGCTTTAGCCTCCACCAAGCCAAGTGGGGTGGACTGGGGATTCCGTAGCCGGTGTCTCCAAAAACTGTAAAGCCAGTTCATGGGAAATTTTGAAAGTGGGATTACTTAGACAAGGACCAAACCCTATCATTAATATTTTCAAATGTTCAAGAGGCTCTCAAGTGGGAAGTAGATGATATTTGCTCTGTCAACTAGGAAATAGAATAGGGCCGTCAGGAAGAAAGTCCAAACAGAAAGACTTCTGACTTGCTTACTCAAAGAACAACGTTCTAAGAGGCATGGTCTTACATGCCTATAATCCCTGCCCCTGGAAAGTAGAGAAAGCAGGCTTGCAAGAAACCCCAGCTCGAAAACCAAAAGAAAACCTAAGAATAAAAATAAAAATGTATTTTTCCAGTTCAGTAGAAATTAGAAATCACTTCTTGTCTAGGAAAGCTAGGAGAGCTCTGCCTTCAAAGAGAAGACCCAACTGTTGAGGCCAGTTGGGATGAAATAGCATTTGAGAATCTTTCTGACTCAGAATCTTTGGGTTGATAAATAACTGTGCCCTATAGGAGAAGCCCCCCCCCCCCAAAAAAAAAACCAAAACAAATAAAACATGTGAACTGTTTACACAGCATTCGATACTTGCTACGGAGCCTCATGGTTTAATCTGACAGCCACCTAACTCCAAAGTGTGCTTCGTTTCTTTTCCTGTCTCTCACTAAAACAGAAGTCCTATAGCCTTGTGGAATTACCTCTGAGGGTAAACTATTCTGTTTATGTCAGTTATGTTAGGCCTTAGCCAAAGTTGGTTGACTCAACATTGCAAATGATACTTTGGGTGATTGCCCAGGTAGTCAGTTGTCTCTGTCAATTGTTGCACATTTTGGATATATCTCATTTGTTAAGTAATATTTATTCCCTTCTCAGATCTTTGACGGAGTTGAATATTATATAATTGTAGTTACTCTCTACATTATTTAGACTCCTTGAGATAGAATGTTTAGCAAAACTTTTGTTCTCAATATTGTTTGTTATATTTATTATTTGTTATTATTGTATATAGTTGTATTTGGTTTAGTTCTGTCTTATTTAGACAAAAAGGGGAGATGTAGGGATAAGTCCCGCCCCTTAGGGGGCGTGTTCACCTCGGGCTAATGTTTGCATATAAATTTGGCAGCGTGCTCCCAGTCGCTGCTTCTGCTTTCCTGGTCTCCGCAGGAACGGTGGTTCTGTAAGTCTATTAAAGCCATATATATATATATATATATATATATATATATATATATGTAATATATATGTATATATTACAATCTGTCTGCATTCGTTTACGCAGTTACATAGAAGCACGATAAAGAAGGGTGAAGATCCGCTAGCGAGGAAGGCAGGGATGATAGGGAGCTTTGGGGCCCCTTACATGAGGTGTGCTGCGAAAGAGCTGCAGAGATTTGGAGAAGTGCAAAGCACATGAATTGGGGAACAAGAAGAGAACATTAAAAAATTAATCTCTCACTAAGGAAAGGAGGGAAAACTGGGACTGTGGGATGGAGGAACAGAAAGGAAGCAGGGAGGCGAGAGGGAAAGCAAGAGGGATGGGGACAGGAAGTGACGTCCTACGAGAGGTGCCAGATGGATTAGACTTTTCCAAGGTTTCCTGGGGGTACCAAGAGATGCTGGAAGTGGATGTTCAGATTCACATTGCAAAGAAGGAGGCAAGAAAGACAAGAACAGAGAGAAGGAAGGAAGTTAGAGCCATCTCATGACTGGGTTTCTCCATTTCTCTGACTTCCTTGCTTCTCAGGGAAACACAACACCTCAGGGAACCCTCCTGTAGTCAAGGACTGTAAATACATCTCACCAACAGGAGTCCATCAGGTGCAGATAGGACATCTCCTATGTGCTCAAATGTGCGGCAATAATAGAATAAAACCCAGCTATAATGTGCCCCATAGTTCTCAGTGGCCCAGGCAGCTGTTGCTCAGCGTACTGATCTAGGGACAAGGTATACACTAGGAACCCAATAAGATCCACCAGGCCTACTACCCTTACAGTACTAACAGAGAACCAAGAAAAAGGAGAGGAAATAATGCTAAGTATCAGACTGGAAGACTTGTGAGACTCCCTGGGCACCAGCAACAATCAGTCCACAGGAAGTTGGCTTTCAGCCTGAGACTGGCAGAGTGGACCCCAATCTCTGATGTTCAGAGAAAGGGCCCTGACAAAGCCTATAGGGAGCCAGACTAGACAAGAAGATGGCTTAGTTTTGGGGGAAGTAGGAGCAGGCTGCCCAACATCTTCTACTAGATCTGCCTACCCTGCCTGGCATGGCCAGATCTGCTGATGTGTTGAGAGAAAATGGTCCTTGTGCGCCCTCTCTGCTCCCCTCACCCCGTCCCGCTTCCTGTTCACTTTGCTCGTCTGTTTGTCTAGTTTGCAGATGAGCCCTTTCTTCTCGTCCACCCCAAATGCCTCTGTTTCAGGGAAGCCTTTGCATTTTCCTTGGCCTAGGTACAGCTCGAAGAATTCTTTTAGGCTAGGCCAATTACAACAAGCTAGAAAATTGCTGAGCCAAGTGGTTTTTCCAGAGATCTGTTTACATTTTCCCACTCTCTGCACAGATCATGGGGGCCCCCTTCGTGCTAGGGCTGCATACAGAAAGTGCACGTTTTGCTTTTAAGGTGGAGCAGGCCTAAGAGGCACTTCCTCTACATACACACACACACACACACACACACACACACACACACACACGTACACACACATACACCGTAGGTGATAAGACACAACCAATTTTCATACTGTATTTTCATACATTGTTTGATTGGGTTTTACTCAGTGGAGGGGGGAGGACAAGATGGTTCCAAGTGTGACTTCCTTGATGACTGTCTTGGGCAAGAGCTAGAGAAGTTTTGCAGATTAAGTCCCAAGGGATCTCAAGTTGGCAGAATTGTAAGCGTCAATTCCCTCTCACCCCCAAACTTCCACTTGGTTTAGGGTTCACTGTGGTGATTATATCCTTGCAAATTCCAGCACTGAGAAGAGGGTGGAGTAGATATATAGAGAGGATTTCTTTGTAATTTTTGTTTTCATAATCACAGAGAGCTGTTTGGGCAGTAATGATGCAATTTCAAGCAGGATTACTCCAAAGTCATTCTTTCTGATTTGTGAATTGCTACACCACGGCAGCTCAGTAAATTTAGCTCTGCCTCTTTCCTTCCATGTTAACTTTGGCAAGCAAACTGTGCTTTGCTTAAGGGAAGATATTGAGGGATAGCTTCATAAGAGTGTGCCAAACAATAGTATAGCCAGATTGGAATTAAAAATTATCTATGACTAATTCACAGAGCATGTAATCCAGTCTATGTGGGGGTCACTGAGAGCTGACCACTCCTGCTAGGCATTTGCCAAGGAAGCCAACTTCTGTCTTTCCAACCACAGAACAAGTAGCATAGACATGCAGCTGCAGCTGCAGCTCCTGCAGTCATGGCCAACTAAGGCAACAGCATTGCAGGGCGACACTTCAAGTCTGAAAGCCTTCAATTTGAACACAGGATGTTTTAAATAGAAATCTCTGAACTCAGTCTTATAGACATCGTGGTCTGCAGGTGTCCAGGGACTCTAAGAGCCATCAATCGGAACCAGACTTTCTCAGACAGAAACCAAAGGGTTCCTGAGCTCTAACTGTCATGGTCAACCAAGAAGCTGAAGAAATCAGGGCATCTCTGATTTCCAAGTGAGGGAATAACTCCTAGGGACCCATGTTGATCTCAACATGCTCGTCAGAGAGTGGATGGTGAGAGTTCCCTGAGACTGAGTTCTGCCTCAGCAACACAGGTCTGTTTCACCCACTAGAAACACGACAGCTAACATTCAGACATTACCGTATATTCATATTTTGAGAGACATTTACAAATTAGTGTGACGATGAGGATGATGACGTTTCATTCTTGATGGACAAGAGACATTTGCATTTTCATACCAGGAAAGGAAAAAAGCACCAGGAGCTAACAGTAGCCCTCAGCGTGGGAAAGCAATAGGGTTATGAAAGGAGGCTAATTTCGTCTTTGATGAAAAATACAATTGAACTTTGAAGAGCTGCTCCTCTTTAGAGGACCTCAAGGGTCCTTGGCCAGAGACCAGCCCGGGTCATAAAACTCCCTTGGGACTGAGTAGGTCTCTAAAGAATGGACTTTAGTTACCTTACCTCCATGTATCAAAGCAATGTTCTTCTTTCTTCCCTTCTTGATTCTGGAGTCAGCATAAAAGAACATGCTGTTAGGTAATCTGAGCAGCACATTGGGAGGGGCCAGGGCATCAAGCTCATGACTTCATAACAAGCCTTTTATCTTAGAGCCAATGAGATGCTGTCTTTATCAGAGTCCTAACGCCCATTGTTGGATGCCATGGCAGAAAACTAATAGACAGCCATTTTCCATTTCACTGTGAAAGTTGGGGAAATTGGGTACCAGAGTCTTAGATGTAGGAGTAAAGAGATGTTGACGAAAGAGAGACTGGGACTCAAACCATAGAAAGTCATGTGGGATCGCACAAAAGACAGACTATCACCGTGGCATTTAGATTGTCCTACTCCTAATTTTTTGCAGATTTTTTTCTTACATTTGTGCAGAGAATCTCACTAAACTTAAGCCTGGCATTCCCCAGCACCAGCGCAAAGAACGGTAGAGCTGTGGCAATGGCATCTATGAAGTGGCCTCATTCGGGGAAACATAAACCTGCGTCTTACACCTCATCTCTGACTTTGACTCACCATCAGGGTCATGTGACTCCCATGATAACAGATTTAGGGGTAAGTTTGTGTAGCTGATAGGCCCTAACGACGTGTTCCTTGCCTGTTTCCTGGAAGGAAACAGCAGAGAGTTGGGTTGCTTGTACTGGCCAGTGCACAGACGCCCAATCACTTTCTTGGGAAATCTGGGGGTGACTGTGCTTCACATCGACTTCCTCCCTGATTCATCCTTCCACCACTGCTCTTTAGTTGCTCTGTTCATTCTTTTCCTTCACCGAGTTTCCTGAATTGGCCCATTTCTTTTATTCCTTGTGCAGCTATCCTTGGTGAAGCCTCTCTCTCTGTCTCAGTCTCTCCCTCTCTCCTTCTTCCCTCCCTCTTCTCCCTCCTTTCCTCCTTCCTGTCTCTGTCTTCCTCCATCTCTCTCCCTCTCCCCACTCCGCCTACACTGGACTTCTGTTACACCACCTAGTTTGGTTTCCTAACACTATCCACTATAATCCAGCTTACGTATGACTCCTGCTTGGCCTTCGTAATAGCTGCCTTTGATTGTATCTCTCGTTGAAAACCTCAGGCAATCCGACTCATCACAGCTCTGACAGGTGATGCTGCAGCAACTGCCAGCTACCGCTAAGAAGCAAATTGACAGTTCTGCTGACAAAGGCTGGGTTCTCCAATGACTCGCATGCTGCCCTATGAATAAAATATTTAAATGTAAGAAGTTACTCAAACTCCGTATAGCCCATGTATCAGAAGTAAGTCCCACTCATCTTAACCTCATGGGCTTGCTTCCTATATATTCTCATCGTCATGCACACACATAAAACAACAAACTTTTCTATTATCTGTCACAAATTGTCCCTTAATCTCTCGGGCTTATTGTTTGTTTTTAATAGAGAGGTCTACTTTCTCGGAAATTCGTCTTTATTGAAAGGTAGTCTAACGGGGATGTCTTGTTCATTTTGATTGCTCAGCCTCCTCCACCCTCAGGATCCGAGTCATCTACAGACTAGTCATCACAACCTTGATTCTGCTTGGTGTTTCTCTGCTGGGCTTACGTTTCAGTTACACAAAAATATGTGTTTATCATCTACGATGACAGTCATATTGCATTTCTACTTCATAGAGACAACAGTGGTATAATGGACAGATATTCTTAGGTAAAGACTCTGAGATATCAGAGAGAACTATGGACTCACAGGAGCACCCTGGAGAATGATACACAGGATGATCCTCTTACTGGCACATCAACACTGCTATTTTTGTCTTTGCATGACGTCATAGCTATGGATGCAAGTTGATTCTTCACATTGAAGGGTCCAGCGCACTAAACCACATGCAACTAGGGATTCAATTCTACTGAGTTTCTTTTTCATTGTGTATTAAAGATGGATGTTAAAAGCCGCCCACAACTGAAAATGTAGCTCAGGAATAAAGCACTTGCTTAACACACAAAGTACCACCAACTCCATCTTCATTTTTTAAAGCTGAATATCCCTCTGAGAGGCAGTGCCATTCATCTGTTTCCAGAAAATATGGCTATATGGCCAGTAGTCGAGGAGGTGAAGAGGTCAATTTTCTTCTAAGGAAAAGACAAGAGCTGGGTGTGGAGGCTTGTATCTATTGTCCAAGCTACTAGGGGAGGAAGACACTGAACCCAAGAGGTCAAGACAAGCATCAGCAACATAACGGACTGTGTCTCAAAGAAAGACCAGAAAAGGGCAAGAAAGAGAAGGGAAGAGAAGGGTGAAGGGTGAGAGGAAAGGCAAAGCACTGTAGACAGCAGCCAGCACCTTACCAAAGCACAGAGCTAGAAACGTCTGTGTTCACTTTCGTTTCTGATGCTGCCTTTGTTTTCCGGAAAGGCAAAGCACTGTAGACAGCAGCCAGCACCTTACCAAAGCACAGAGCTAGAAACGTCTGTGTTCACTTTCATTTCTGATGCTGCCTTTGTTTTCCCGTGAGTTTTTCAAAATCTCTTTGCAAACAGATGCAGGCTTTCCCAGCCAGTCGGATGGCTAAGCCATAGTTAACCATTTGGTCCTTCTAAAAGGTCATGCTTGGAGCTTTGTACGCTCCAGCTTTGGGCCTGTCACACACAAGAGAAGACAGGCAGGGAAAAGTTGATGTCACCATCACTACCACTTTTATCTACTAAGAAGAAAAACAAACAAAAGCAATATCCCTGCCTAGCCCAGGACAGCCCAGTGAAGGGACCTTCACTGCCTGAGTGGCAAGAGAAGACAATAAATTGTGTAGGCAGTGACTGGGCTGTGGCTACCATTGGGAATAAGGAAAGAACCTTGTGCTGTGGCCTTTGGTGCCATTTGTTTCCTGGTTTCTTGGATGTGGGAATAAGATTCTTTAGCCAAGGTCTAAAGATGAAGTCGTCCACAACAGTTTTTTTTTTCCTATATCTGTATTTCCTTCCATCACATAAAGTAAAATGTTGTTTGCAACACGACAAAGCACAGAGGAATAAGCGGGATGGGATCTAAGTGTGCTGAAGTTTGACTGCATTTTCCCACGCCCGGCCTCTGCTTCCCTTGGCTCCCCAGAGTACAGAGATCTCTCAGTCATGAATCTCTGGACCTACAAGTGGCCTGAAGGTCTCAGTGTCTTGCAAGAGACACCTTGAAACCTCAACTGGGAGAGAGATGCATATACAACTCCTGCTCAGAATTCCCTGACTGCAGAGAGATTGCCACCTCTAAATCTCGGATTTTCGACCCATAGAGTGGAAACTGTGAAATGTTGTGTCTCAGAGCAAGACCGAGAACACGGAATGGAATGGTGCTGAGTTGTCCACCCAGGACCAGGCTTCTGAGGCACGGCCAGGTATTGCACCTCTTGTGAATATCACCATGCTCACATATGGGGACCAGAAAGTACAAAGAATAGGGAGAGGAGATAGGGGAGGAGGGAGAGAGTATGCCATGCCCACAATCTGTCCATGATACCCCTCACAGGAGTGCAGAATATGTCTCCCGTTCATCCAAACAGCACCAGAAAGGCCCATGCTCACAAGATGGGCACCATGCCGGGTTACGCTTGGTCCTGAGGAGACATCGCTAAAGCATTTCAACAGGGCTCCTCTGAGCCAGCTCCTGGGGCACACACAAAGACCCATTCAGGGTGGCTGCAGTTCTGAAAGCCAGCAGATGCTCTGAGGGGCGTGGGAAGGGGTGGAGAAGCCACACAGCGCCTGGCACCAACCCTCTGGGCCCCACCCTGGGCAAGTGGGCCTGGAGGGCTTGGGTCTGTAGCCACTCCACAGTTTTGTTTCTCCCTGGTAATTTTTTTTTTTTTTTGACCATGGATCCAGAGCAATAAGGACACCAGCTGCCATAGTGTAGATTGAATAACTCCCCCGAGGAGGCAGGGAGAACCACCCTTCTAATGCCAATCCAGTTGGCAGGGTATTCAGTTGAAACAGGCCAAATCTAACCAGTCTACTATTTCCAAGTGTCTCTTTTTAAAATGCGTGTGTGTGTGAGAGAGAGTGTGTGTGTGTGTTCATCTGTCTGTGTAAAGATGCACATGTACATGAAGATGCCATGTAGATCATGACCAAAGTATAGCCTCGGAAGTCATCTTTGGGAATTTAGTCTACTCCCTTTGAGACAGAATCTCTCATTAGGCTAAACTGGACAGTGAACTTTGGGGATCCTCCTGCCCCTGCCTCTCTGGAAGTGGGATGACAAGCGTCCTTTACCATGCCCAACATTTTTACATGGACCTCAGGAAGCAAGACAAACATTTTACTGACTGAGCCACCACCACCATGCTACCCAGTCTTCAAAGTGCCTTTTTATGCAAAACACACCTCCCAGAGGTTCCCAGCCTGGTCAGATACAGGCCAAGCACAGATGTGAATTACACCCCAAGATGACAGGTGGCTCCACACATTTTAGCCTCGCCCTTCCTACCTATCAGGTGATCTGTTAGAACTCTGATTGGCTACCATATATTTCTTCTGAGTCTTGAGCCTCTCTTTCCTCTCCATGCCTCAGCTTGCACAGAGAATTCCTGGTCTAGGTCCCCAGCTGTACAACATCTGAAGCACCAAGGCTACTTCAAGGACCACATCCCTGAGATGCAGAGAAAAGGAGGATTCCCTGTCTTGCCTGTTTCCTTCTAATACACAACGAGCTATTGTGTCAATGTCATAAGCCAACTGCAAAGCAGAAAACTGAGCCTCTTGGAGCCATCAAGGTGGCAGGACATTGTTTATGAGTCAACATCTCCTTCTAGAAAAGAACTGAAAGGCCTTCCCAGGATCTGAAGGTATTTGTAGGTCAATCAACCGTTGCAATTCCCTGGCTGTGTGTGCTCATAAGAACATCACCCTCCCTAGCCGGACAGCCTGAATTAGGGATCTCCCGCAGCATCTAGGGCATGCCCTCTTTCAGCCATCAGAAAACTATGCTGAGACTGTCCATTTATTTGTCTCTGTGTTCTCAGTGGTCAAATGCTATACTTAACAGCGACATCTCCCAGTGCTACCAGAGGGCAAGAGTAACGTAAGTGCTTACTGAGCAGAATGAGCGCGTGCCCTCTTTGACGGGAGCTGTTGGCATAGACTCTCCTGTTTCTCTTGACTATCATGTAACCTTTGCTCTCAGGAAGTTCTGACTTGTGTTTATCTCAATTCTCAGCCATATGCATATATTTCTGGGTTTTTTCCCCTTCAAATTTTGAGAAACAATTGCTGACCACGTGTTTCGCTCTTATGAGACTAACAGCAGAAGTCACCCTTCCTACAAAGTCAGCTTTATTTGAGGAATTAAAGCAGGGTTGAGTTTTCAAGACCTCAAGGCCGGCTTTTCCTTTTGATGAACAAATAGGGAAAGAGTTTTGAGGTGGGTTTTGAAACAGACACGGTTGTGCACGCCAGTAATCTCCGCGCTCCACAGGCTGAGGAGAGAGGACCGTGAGTTGGAGATCAGCCTGGGCTGCAGAGTGAGACTTGCCTCAGGAAAATGATACAGAAAGGATGTTGATCAACCAGACTCTCCATATGGCTGTAAACTTTTGAGATGGGCCTCCAACATGCCAGGCTGCACACATACGTATAAAAACGTGTAAAGGACAAATGTGTAAGAACCTGCTGTCAAGAGGTGGTCAGTCTGCAACAGGGAACCATGGGAAGGCAACAAAAACAGACGTTCTCTCTATGGTCCCTTGGTTAAAATCACTAACTCATTTTAGAGCACACAGGAAAGTCCCAAGTCCTAAACAAAGCAATGAACCAAAAAACAAACTTGGGAGAACCTGGGGGGGGGGGGGCTCATTTGGGATAAGTTGAAGACATGATGGAAGGCCATGAAGGACACATGCCATATTTCTGCTGCCATTTCAAAAGAAATGTGTGTGTTTTCACCGCTAAGGAGACAGTCTTCACTGACCACACATTCAGAGAGCCAGCAAGACCTACACCTCAGCGGCCCTCAAACTGGCAGAGCCCTTCCTTCTGGCCAGTGAGCCCAGGGCCTGCGTGACTGTAGGCAAGTCATTTGGGGACACTGGAATTCTGAGCTAGGAGCCAGCCGAGGCAACACAGATAAGGTCTGGACAGAAACCTGGCAGCCTAAGCAACATCTGCCGGGGCTAAGGGCTTGGCTCTGGCTTCCGCTACAAGCCTGGGGCTGGAGACTGGGAAGTCGGCCTGTGGTGCTACTTACAGCAGGTGGCGCAGGAGAGCAGAAACCAACCCTCAGAGGACCCAAGAGGAAGCAGGAAGCCCCTGTGTGCATCCGGCCTTTGCAAGAAGCCCCATTATCAAGGGAGACCAAGGAAGCTATGCTCTCCCCGTAGTCCCAAGAAAGACACATTTCCTGGGAGGAGTACAGAGTCAGATATGGGTTCTTCTCGGGGAAAGAGAAACCAAGATAGGTCCGGAGATAAAAACTTTCAAGAAATGCACCAAGAAAATCAAAGGATCAACGAAGACCGTTGATTTCGGGAGCAGGGTAGAAGAAGCTCGTGGAGCGGAAAGGCGCGAACCACGCTGAACTCTGAGACAGGGCATGAACAAAGTTGGCTTTCCCAACTCTAGCCCCGGCTGCAAAACAGAATCAGAGCAGTGACGAGACAAACACCCACCTGTTATGACTGGCAACAGTCTAGAAGCCGCAGCAACAAAGAAAACGTGGATACGTCTTAAAGCGACTGAAAGAAGCCACCTTGGTGTTTCCTGGCCTTCTGAAGCTTGTCTCCGATCACACAGTTGGTGGGAGAGGGCAGTGTGAAGGCTCCCTTCCCACACAAATACCCTGAATTCTTCATATTCTGCCTTCCACAGGAAAGACAGAACGGTCCTTCTCATTTGCTTACCCGGACAGCATCATAAGTTTAAGAACCTGAAGCAGAGGAGGGTTCTAAACACTGGCAATGGGGGTACACCTGACATACAGGGTAGAAGGGGGGGGTACAACTGACATACAGGGTATAAAGGGGAGGTACACCTGACATACAGAGTGTAAAAGGGGTACAACATACAGAGTGTAAAAGGGGTACACCTGACATATGGGATATAAAGGGGATACACCTGACATATAGGATATAAAGGGGGTACACCTGACATACAGGATATAAAGGGGGTACACTTGACATACAGGATATAAAGGGAGTACACCTGACATATATTTCTCAAAAATGTAACATCTCCAAAGCCCTAAGCCGCAGGGAGTTAAGAGGAGCTTCAGCTGTGTGGGTTGACTTGGGGATAAACCATGGGGAAATGCAAGGAATTTTCCTTATTTTGCCATTTGATTTCCCTCCGTGTTGGGACTTCTCTCACAGGCAAGGAGCTCTCTGAGCGCCGTGTTACATAAAACAGTGCTCAGAGGTTATGTAAGCACAGAGAACAAGGGTTGTGAGGCTCAGAGAAACCGTGGAAACGTTTAGTGCATTTGCTTCTCATTGTCTGCCAGAAGCATCTGGAGTCTTTGCTCTAGTGGTAGATGTGTTCTGGGGCTACCCCAAGACCCACCTGCCACCTTGGGGGACCCCCCCCAACAACATAGGTGTTGCAATGGCAGAATGTGTGAGCTCACCAAACATAATGGCAGTATGAAGAAAGGGTCCACTCAGAAAAGATTCTCCATGGAGGAGTATATGGGAGTTATTTCATGCCCTATGCCTTTGAATGTGCTGTTGTCCGTGTTTGAAATGCCTTCCTGCTCCCATGATTTTCCCTTGGTGCATCTGATCTTCTAGAATTGGTCCACACTGTAACTTGTAGCCCTCGGTAACCAGCACCCTGACCCTTAGGAATCCCGAGTCAGTCTCCCGTGGGAACGATACTCACATCTTTATCTTTCTGTTACGTGCTTCATGAGCCACCTGGGAGACTACTAGGCTTGTTTCTCTGAACACTTTTCTAGAACCTTCTCCTATAACCTTTCCCTAAGCAGAGTTGCTAGATCAAAACAGAATGACCAAGTTCGCATTTCCAGGAGACAACAGTCTGTTGGGGGCGTCACCGATATGGTATGCTTTGTATTTCATTTCTTTTATTTATTGTAGCAGTCTTACTCCTGAGAGGTTGTGCCCCAGGCTTCCCTTGCCTTGTAATTAGTCATTCAAATCTGCAGGTTCATCTCCTCTACACTGGGTCTCCTCAACCTAGCCAAAGAGGAGGAGGTGCCCTTCAACTCATTCCCAGCAGCCCGAAAGAGCAGACGAAGGTCAGTTTGAAACCCATTCTGTGTGGCTGCTGCCCGTCTACCTTTAGGATGTTTATTCAATAGAAAAGAGGGATGGGTGCCGCAATTCTACATGATAGCGCTTGTTCATTTATTTTTAAAATGAATAAGGCCATCATTTGCTTTTCATTTAAGCATGGTTTAATGAGTTGTATGACTACGACACTTAGCAATCCTGCTAAATTCATGTTTAATTTCAAAGATTGCTAATGCTGGATGCAGTGGCATTTACCTTTGGAGAACTGCTAGTTCTTCCTACCCATATTCTTCTGAAGGAAGCGGGGACATCCAGGTGGCAAAGAAGGACTCTGCAAGACATATCCGGTCCCATCAGAATGTGCCCGTTGTCACAAACATCTTTTCCTTTATTTTTCTATGTAGCAAGTGTGGACTTAATACATGCACTACAGCTGGATTTGCAAACACCAATGAACTGTGGGCAGCCCAGTTCCCGGAGCATGCATTGCTCTTCCATCTATGGCTCAGGGAATATCAAGGAAAGGGGGTGGCGGATGGAAAGATTGCAAAAACCAGACCACCAGGAAGTCTGCTACAAGATTGCATCTCTCAGAAGTGGCTACCTAAACAAGATCTGAACAATGACGATATCAATAGACGTGCAACACAGAAGGGGGAAATCTCATGAGGGTCTCACACCTAGACAAAGAACGACAGGCAGCAAATGACAGCTGGGAGAAGAATGAGCCTCTCCCAGAAATGAGCCCCCGATTGGTTATCCAGAGCAAAATGGTCAACCCTGAAACTGTGTGCACACAAACATATAGACTCAGCAGGTTGTACTTATATTTGTGCGTATATATGTAACAATGGCAATCAAAGGAAAAGAGATTATCAATTTGAGAACGGGGGAGATGAGAAGGGTTGAAGGAAGAGGGCATGGGAGGAACTGGAGGGAGGAAAGGGAAGAGGAAGTGATGTAACAATATTTTAATCAAAATGAAATCCTTTAAATGTAAGTGTACGTAAAAGTAATGTATGAAAAATAAACTTAATATTTTCAGGTAGCTAGAAAGTTCTCGGTGTTGGTATTTGGTTCAGATGTAGTTGACTCTAGTGTAGAGATTAATGTGTGGTGCTTTGGATGAGAAATGTCCCCCCATAGGGTCTGGTGTTTGAATACTTGGTTCTCAGCGGGTTCTGCTGCTGGGGAAGGTTATGGAACCTTTAAGAGGTGGAGCCTGCCTGAAGGAATTATGCCACTTGAAGCTGGCTTTGAAATTGTATAGCCTGCCTCACTCTCTGTCCGCTTTCTCTCTGCTTCCTGTGTGGGGATAAGGTATGATCACCCATCTTTCTGCTGCCGCCACCAGGCTCTCTGTCTTTCATCACGTCTTCCCCTCTCCTGAAGCTACCAGCCAAAACAAACCCCTTTCTTCTCCAAAAGTGTGAAACTAGGAATAGCTTGAATTCCTTTAAGCCATTTCCACCAAAATGAATGCTTTTTCCATTTGTATCTATTACTTGAGGTGGAAAGCTGCAGCAAGAATGACGTCAACACTGTTTCTCACCATTTCAGGAGACTCAAGAGATGGTGATCATTTCATGATTGGGACAAATTGAAAAGGACTGGAAAGACTTTTTAGTAATTAATGTATTATGTGTGGGTTTGTATACACATGGATTTACATATATCACGTGTACACAGTGCCCAAGGAGGAAAGAGGGCAGCAGAACCCTGGAAACTGGAGTTTCAAGTGACTGCGAGCTGACTGGTGTGTGTGCTGGAAAATGAGCCCAGAGCCTCTGTAAGAGCGGTCAGCAGCTTTATCTACTAGACTGTCTCTCCAGGTCCCAAGGATTGGAGGCATTTTATATGAGGCTCCCTGACAGCATTAATTATAATTAGCACAGAATATTTTTGAGTGAAGATGTTCTGGAAGATAGTAAATGTGAGGTCCATATAAAGTCTCCCCGATAATTATTTTCTATTTAGCAATATCTACTACCTGGCTTTAAATAGTACAGGAAACGTATAAGATGTTAGTGGGTAGAAAATGAAAATTACAAGAATGAATAAAAAGTTTTAAAAATTAATGCTTTATACAATGAACAAAGAGTTGCAGCTGCTGTTAAAGAAATCATGACAAAAAACAACTTAAGAAATTCAGAAGCCGGGCGATGGTGGCGCACGCCTTTAATCCCAGCACTCGGGAGGCAGAGGCAGGTGGATCTCTGTGAGTTCGAGACCAGCCTGGTCTACAGAGTTAGTGCCAGGACAGGCTCCAAAGCCACAGAGAAACCCTATCTCGAAAAAAAAAAAAAAAAAAAAAAAAAAAAAAAAAAAAAAAGAAATTCAGAGATGTGACAGGAAACACGGTGTAGTTCAGCTGCCCTAGCACAGCCCCTTGGTGTCACAGACCCAAGCAGTCTTCACAGGGAGAGTCATACAACGAACCGAACATTTCTAAGTAGTCTCCAAACTTACATCATTCACCACTATAAGAAATTTGCAATCATCAGGATCTAAGACCTGGAAGTTGTTCCCGATATCCCCCAAACCACCCAAAAGTCCTGCTTCTTCAATCTTACAGTAAGATATCCCAGCGTGCTTATGTCCTGGTTTTGTGCTATGAATACTTCCATGATGAATGGATACCAAATAAGAGAAATCCTGGACCAAAGGAACATCTTCATCACAACGCTGGCTATTTGTCACCGACCACCTAGCTGTGTGGACAGAGCCAGGCAGTCATTGCATTCTAGCATCTGTACTGAGAGACCAAGGAGTGCCAGGCAAGTGTCAAGTGTCAAGCCCTGGAGGGGCAAGAGGTTCAAACCCTTGGTGATCACTAGGAGAAGCTCACGGTTCACAGTGAGCGATGGGAAGTTTTGCGTGCATCGAGTCCATCACCAAGTTTCACAGTTCAGAGAGGGTCTCAATTTGTAGCCTAGGATGGTCAGAATGAACTATGTAGCCCAGGCTGGACGTGAACTCAGGCACTCTTCCTACTTGAGTGTCCCAAGTGCCGGGGCTACAGGAAGAAGCCACCATGTCCAGCAAGTCCAATGACTCTTAAGATCCAGTGATTCTTAGCCCATCCCTGGTTTATGCTCCCGCCAGGAACACATCATCTAATACAACACCTGGCTGCTTTTCTCCTCAGTAACCCTCTTTCCCAGAGAACCTCCTCTGCACCTGACTCCGAAAGGTGTTTTTCTCCAGGAGAAAGCTGGCTACTTTCTGTTCCTTCTCACTTTCGGTTAGCCCAGATGGCTTCTAAGTTAGAAGGGAAGCGGGACATCACCACCAGGCCCCATTCTCTGAGGACAGTTTATTCCTAGTGTAGATCGCAGACCCAGGCAACAGAGAGAAGGCTTGAGAAGAAACCCAACAGTCCACATACTCTGCTTCTAGGTCTCTGATGGGTTTTGTGAGCAGGTATCCTTGAAACTGTCTCCCAGACCTCTGCCTCTCATAATCCTGTCAGAAAGGATCACAGTTACTGAGCCATGTGTTTCTTGGCTGTCGGGGATGGCATATCCGTCAGGGGGTCCCATCTGATTGCCCAGCAAACGAACCTAACTAATGCACATAAATTAACACATTTAATCTGGAGAGGTGCCCAAACTCTCTTTGTTATTTTTTTATTTTTTTTTCTATCAAATACTTGATCATCCCCCAGGTTTTCACCAGCCTGTTTCCAACATGGACCCCTGAGCTCGTTTTGAGTAGATAGTTCCAGTTTACCAAATGACCTTTACACTTGACCTCTGACACTTGGGGATCAGACAAAGTAGAGACTTTATTGCCATTAGGTGAGGTGAGGAAAATAGAGTTCAGAGTTTAATTGGGGGCCCAAGCCGCACAGCTCAATCTTGAAGGGCCAGAGATGGAGTCAAGATCTTCTGATTCAGTTTTCTTTGTATTGACCCTCTTATATCTGTCCAGGGCTGAGAGAGCAGTTCGAGAAGGCTAACACTGAGGGGTCTGCTATGTTCCCCTTTGCATTTTGAATCTCCAATTCACAGTTCACTAGAAATGTCTGACAAATGACCCCCATGTATCCGAGTCGCCTTCGGTGTGTGACGAGTCTGAGAAAAGCTTTACCCCAGTTATGACAGCGGCGTGCCTGTGTGTGCCTTTGTTCATGTCCAAAGCCTGTCATCTCACTACCGAAAACTCCTTGCCACACTCCACGCTGCTTTCTTCAATGGCAACGCAGATAACTATATTAATTTATCCATTCCTCAGCAGTTGTTGATCCCAGAATAAGTGAATTGTTCTCTTGCCTGTAGTTTCGCTACACCCTGGAATTGCTCTTCTGTTTCGGTCAGTCCCACCTCATAGCTGCCCTGGGCAATCTTGCTGATTCACCAGCAATAATTGGACAACACATCCATCAGAAGAGAGAAACAAGTCAGCAGGCTCTCCTGCTCACTCTGACGAAACACAGCCGACAAAGTCCAACCTCAGAGTCACCTGGGACTGGTAGATATTTCCAGCTTTAGGGACAGCTATCTTTTGAAACAGAGATTCAAGGCCCATGTTGGAGTTTATAAAGAGGCATGAAACGGCTGAGCCAGCATGGCGTAACAGGCAGGCAATGGCAACAGGGCTACCATTCATTTCTCACTGCTCCACTGGCTGCCCCACCGGGGTCTGGGCTGGTCACCACCTCCCTAGTGTTCCTTGAACCTGTGTAGAACATTCTAGAAGATCCCATTTCCTAAGCTGTGCCTCAGGCATCTGCTAGACGGCGCTTTTCTTTCATTTACTGCTCAGAAGTCCCTTCCTCTGCACCCTGTCAGCATCCCACCCTCTCCTCACCCCCACAACTCCAGAGGCCTTCTTTCTTACTTGATAACTTTTCCATGAGACACATAACTGTAACATCATATAAAATTCAATTATTTATTGTTGGCAGTTATTGCTCAGCTGCTCTGCTATGGCATAGCTTTGTCGTTTTATGCAGGTGTTCATAGAGTATTTGCTGAATTGAGGGAATGGCAGGAAATCAGGCAATATTTATGGGGGGAGGGGTCAAGACTTAAGCCATCCTCTGAATAGATCCCATTCATTAAGTATCTTCTGTATACAAAACACACTGACATCTACGAGATCTCATTCACTCAGCCTCTCAGTGAGGCAGAGATGCATCCTGTTAGCATAGGCAAGGAAATTAAACTAAATCATCCTAGATTCAGGAGTCAAACTTGGTTCTCTTTTCACCCAAAGTAGAGTCAGCCTACCCTGTACCAGAACTTCTTAACCCAGGAAGATGCTGCCCCATCACAGAAATTTTGTCCAACGTGAAAAGTGAGTTCCAGGCCATCATAGTGAGCATCCCTTTCTCCTTCCACTCAGGTGAACTTGAGAGCTTCTTGTTCCTTAAGAAGACGTCCTTGCTGCCTCGTGATTCTGGCGCCGGCAACCAGGCCTGTTGCTGAGGCTTCATGACAATTTGCATTTGTAATCATTCAAGAGTTTAATTGGTATCATGGCCTCCATCAGGTGTGCTGAAAATGAAGCTGATGTCAGAGCTTCCTTAATTAGTCTGAAGGAAAGGAAGGTTTTTTACATTCTGAATCTGCCTCCACTGGTATAAAGGTGAAGGCCCTTGGGGCTCCAAGAAGAAGCCAACTTAAATTCTGGAATCTGTGATTAAAGACCTTTCTTTTACATTACCTGGGAAGGATTCATAAAATTAAAATATCACTGAAATGAGACTATGAAATTACCAGGTGGCAATTTCAACCACGCTCCACAGCTTGACTGATGCATGATTTTCCCAGCATCACATTTACCTATCATGAGGGCGCCATGCAACAATGAACCGTAAGTTTGTAAATCCGAGTGAACCACAGCCTAGTTTCAGACATGATCTTTAACCCCAGAACTCCCCATGCCTATTTACAGTCACTTCTAGTTTCTCTCTTATTTTCACCCCCTTCCAAGTCCAAGCAGCCACCGATTTGCTTTCTCTGTCTTGACATTTGTCCTTTGGGAAATTTTATATAACTCTAATAGCACTGTGTGTACCCACCTGGGCCTAGCTTCTTTCATTTAGCATGCCTTGTTTTCTAAGAGATTCACATACATCCACATACATTAAAACACAACAAATCTCTTGTATATTTAAGTATGTGTATGTATGTGAGAGAGAGCATTGGTAGGAATGTGAACATGTGAGTGTCTGTGTGGATAGATTCCATTTCATCTCAGTAGATGAAGATTTGAGTGTTCCTACTTTGGGGGCCATGATGAATCCAGCTACTATGGGCATTGGCCAACACATCTTTGTGGACTCCTATTTTCATTTCTATTTAGCAGATTCCTGAGAATGAAAACAATAATGCGTATTCTATATTTCAGTTAGAAGAAACTGCCAATCTATTATCCCAACGTGGCTTTTCCATTTCTCATTTACACCAGCAATCTGTGAGCGCTACTGCTAATTCATAAACGGCTCTGGTTGGTAGTAGTTTTGTACTTAGAAAGGAAGAGTAAGTGTGAAGTACCCACATTACACTCGGTGCCGTTAAGAGAAGAAATGGTGGGAAATTAATTTAAGCAAATGAGGTTTAGCTAAGAGAAGGGATTTGTAGCAGACGAGTGTTCTCGAGGATATGTTCAGTGTCCATTTGCTAGGAAATTAAATCAACCAATTAAGTAAGAACACGTTCAGGAAGGATCCTTCAATTGGGCGTACGGTTTGTTCACTTACCCACATTCTCTCTGAGGCTGAAACAACAAAGACACTAGTTTCATTGCTTCTGTCCTGCTTTTTGTTATCTCTACATCTTGGCATCAGGGAAGGGGCAGATTTTATGGGCTTCCTCTGCTTTTAAACATTGTTTAGTAAAGCTGGGGAGAGCCTGCTCACATATGGGAAGCTACAGCTAATTCAGTTTGTCTGTGGTCTTCATTTTCTTTGTATTTTGTTCTCTCTCTCTCTCTCTCTCTCTCTCTCTCTCTCTCTCTCTCTCTCTCTCTCTCTCTCTCTTCCTTTCTTCCTCCTCCTCCTCCTCCTTCTTCTCTCTATGTCTCTCTCTCTGTCTCTCTGTCTCTCTGTCTCTGTGTGTGTGTGTGTGTGTGTGTGTGTGTGTCCACATGCACCTTTAGGGTCCAGAAGAGGGCATCAAAGCCACTAGAGCTGTAGATACAGGCAGTTGTGAATCACCTGATGTGGGTTCTAGGAATTCAACTGAGGTCCTCTGGAAGAGCAGTGAGTGTTCATAACCACCAAACCAGCTCACCAGCCCCTGTCTATGATCATCAGACAAATCTCACGACATGTCTGCACCATCCAAAGAGCAGTATGTTGCCAGGTCCAAGGCTGAGAACTTACTTTACAAATACATTTGAGCTCTCCGCTGCATAGCTCAAGGGTACATTCATTTACTCAGGAGCTCGATTGTGTTCTTTGAGATGCTAAGAGCAGAAAAACATGGGCTATGCCTTCAAGGAAGAAGAAAGTACTGTGGTCAGATGCTCTAAGTTCTACTATCAAGGTAAATGCATATCAGGAGGGCTGGAGAGATAGCTCGGCGGTTAAGAGCACTAACTGCCCTTGTAGAAGACCTGGGTTCAGTTCCCAGCACCCACGTGGCTGTTCATGCCATCTGTAACTCCAGTGCTAAGACATCTAAAGCCTTCTACTGACTTCCACGGGCTCCTGAACATGTGGTGAACTTACCTACAACCAGACACACATAGACAATAAGTAAATACTTTTGAAAGTAAATGTACTTTTGAAAGTAAATACAGATAAGTCTGGGGAGAGTGGAGCCAACAATGGAACTAGGTTAGCAGAGTCATTGCAGATGAGGGTGTTCTGGAATGGCTGTGTAAACGCCTGGAACATATTTGCCAAGGACTCAGAAGCACTGCAAAGATGAGGCAGCCACTAGCTGGAGCTTTAGCGTGAGCCAAGGTCTGGGTCTAAAATAGGCAAGCCCTCCAAGGCTGTGAAGGGATTCTGTGTGGCCACGGCATCCAGAAGAGTCAGGTGGTTGGAGTAGGGCAGACAAGCTAGCCAGGCCGTATTAGTCTTAGTGAAGAATTTAAGTTATCCTAAGCTTTCAAAGCATGAGCCTGAGCAGACATTTCATATCCAAGCCGTAGCCATAGGCCTGGAATTGGGCAGGACTTGGCATTTCAACAGCTATCCCAGGAGACTCTGGAGCACCCTCACTGCCCATGTCCATCTGGAAAATGCAAAGACTCGCAACTCAGAGGAGACCACTGATTTCAGAGTGCCCACGGCAACCAGCAAAGCAAGGGAGGTCTAGAGAGAGTAGACTGCAAAACACTGAGAGAGCTCCACCCCGGGACAGTGCTAAACCGCTCCTTTAACTGCTGTCTGAGCTAACTCTGAGAAAGGCCATGGCATGTCAAAGGAAGACAAAAGTGATGAACACAGGCTATTAAGTCCATCTGAAGTCTCCACCCATGTATGAGCTTTCAAATGTATACACTTAATCGCATGAAGTGAATCAACATATCAGGTCAGTAACTTCATAGTGCTATGAGTTAACCTGATTCGAAAATGTTACGGCAGGGACAGTAAGATGACTCAGCGGGTAAAGGCATTTGCTACCAAGACTGATGCCCTGAGTTCCATCTCCAGGACACACATAGTGCACATAGTGGAAGGGAGAACTTCCACAAACGGTCATCGGCCTCCATGTGTAGTGCTCGAATGTTCTCTCTCTCTCTCTCTCTCTCTCTCTCTCTCTCTCTCTCTCTCTCCTACCCACACAGAGATGTAAAAGAATAGAAAGTCTTTTCCCATATCTACCTGTAAGAGAGATTACATATTGTCCTTTTATGCCATAAAGTCCAGAAAGATACGAACTGTGTTTAATCAAGAAGTATTTTCTTTTGGTTTGCCTGTGGATAGATAATAAGTGCAAAATAAATGATATATGATTGTGAATCTGCAAATATGTTGATTTTTATTTGCATATCACTCTCTATGCTGAATATATAATTTGCATTATGTCAATTTAAGAGAGTGGGGACTGTGTTGTTTTGTTTTGCATAATGTTTTTAAATGTAAAAATACCAGAGTAATAAATCATGCATTTTAATTAAGAGTCCTGGAACATATTAGCATATTTCACTATTTCACTGCGTCGTAGCTCAGATAACTGTGTGTCAAATAATGCCTTTATTGAATATCTACAGTCATCACGAAGACTGATAGATTATAACTAGTTGCACCCAATGAATTTTTATAGCCTAAATTAGTCAGGGTTCTCTAGAGGAACAGAACTTACAGAATGAATAGATAGAGATGATAGATAAGATAGATAGATAGATAGATAGATAGATAGATAGATAGATAGATAGATAGATAGATAGGGGATTTATTAGAGTGACTTATAGGTTGTGGTCTATCTAGTCTAACAACGACTGACTATAAACAGAAGGTCCAAGAATCCAATCATTGTTCAATCCACAAGGCTGGATATCTCTGTTGGTCTTCAGCATATTCCGGAATTCTGAAGAAGCAGGCTACCGCCAGTGAAGGAATAGAATTGCTGGCGAGAGTGAGAGCAAGCAGGCAGAGAGAAAGCTAACTTCTTTCCTCCATGTCCTTCCTATAAACTGCCAGCAGGAGGTGTGGGCAGAAGAAAGGTGGATTTCCCACCATAAAGATGGGGATTAGCAGTGGGTCTTCCCACTTCAAATGGTTTAATTAAGAAAAAAAATCCCTCACAGGTGTGCCCAGTCATTTGGATTTTAGTTAATTCCAGATATAATCAAGTTGACAACCAGGAATAGCCATCATGCACCCTCTAGCCAGAGTTATAAACACTGACTAATGAAATTGCCTGTGTTTGCTGCATAATTATTTCACATAATTATGTGAAATACAAAGTGCTTTACATGGAAGATTCATTGGATGTTCCTATTCCCGGTGCTCTTAAGTCACTGATGTTGCTATTGTGCCCACACTACAGATGAGAAAATCAAGATTTAGAGGAGCTAAGTAGAAGACATGGCCAAAGTCATGTGAAGAGTTAAAGACAAAAATTTTAACTTAGGCCAAGCTAGGTGGGTTTTTTACATGATCCCATGTCGTTTCTCATAGTCCAGTCTTTATAAGCAAAGTAGCAAAGGAAGAAGACGATCTGGAGTCTGGAAATTTAATTTTACATTGGTTATGTTTAGGGTTAGCCAGCTGGGAATTTATCCCACCCCTCTTTCAAGGGTGTTATTGTCAATGTCTAACATACTGATGCCAGAAAGAAAAAGAGGAGGAGGAGATGGAGGAGGAGGAAGAGGAGGAGGAAGAGGAAGAGGAGGAGGAGGAGGAGGAGAAAGAGAGGAGAAGAAGAAGAAGAAGAAGAAGAAGAAGAAGAAGAAGAAGAAGAAGAAGAAGAAGAAGAAGAGGAGG
>NC_022012.1:35204815-35242200 GCF_000317375.1 Microtus ochrogaster | reverse complement strand
AAGAAGAAGAAGAAGAAGAAGAAGAAGAAGAAGAAGAAGAAGAAGAAGAAGAAGAAGAAGAAGAAGAAGAAGAAGAAGAAGAAGAAGACCTGATAGGCAAGTATATACAGGTTCCCTGGTGACCATACCCCTATTAACTACCAGTCTTAAAGGTGGAAAAAGGTGCTGTACACAGGTTAGCTGCTCAGTGCTGGCCCCAGGCTACCAATGTGTACCTGTCCCTACCTCGCAGGTCGAGTTTCTAGTGGTTTTTGGACAGGCCCCAGAGATCTTGGGCCAGGGAGAAGGTACCCTCTTCTGAGGCAGAAAACTGTGACTAGGGAAAGGACGGTGCTTACCCATCAGCAGCAGAGTGCTGGAATGTATGTGCGTCGCCAAGCTATTTTTAATTAAAAAGTGATGACAGCTGAATATATTCCCTGAGTCTGCAGCTAATAACTTCCTGACCTAGACCTCACTCGTGAGACCCACTCCTGAAACCAGAACGCGTTAGCCCCGTGGGGCTTCTATTATTGGCTAGCAGTCTCAACAGATGCAGGTCTAACCAAATCCATGTCTAATATAAGCATGCAAGTGGGAAGATGAAAGGGAAAATTTATGTCCTAAATCACCATCGCAGACGGAGAAGTCAACACAGGCAGCTGTCTGGGAGAGAGAACACCAAAGGTCACTGTCATCGGGGTCCTAAAGGCACCAGCACTAACTGCCCAGCCATCATTTACAGCTAGACCTTTTATCTATTTATTTTTCACACTAAAAATATTTGTTTGACTCTCCCATATTCTCATTCTCTCTCTCTCTCTCTCTCTCTCTCTCTCTCTCTCTCTCTCTCTCTGTCTGTCTTTCTCTCTGGTGTGTATGTGTGCGTGAGTGCATGTGTGTGCATGTGTGCATGCGTGTTGGCTAAAGCATGGCTTTGGTTTTTTTGTTGAATTTTCTGACATGAAATCGTCTCACTGAAACATGGTTTTCAGTATTATACACTCTTTTCTCCTATTCCAATATCACTTAACAAAGTGAAACCCATTTTAGAGCTAAGGAAACTGAGTCAAAGAGCTATAAAGAGCAGTTCTGAATTGAAAGCAAGGCATGGCTGATTCTAGGGGCTGCGATTTTACAGTCTATTGTCAAACTCCCCTCCCTATGCATTTCAATGGCCATACTCATTTCTTCTAATGAGTCTATTGGTGTTTATACTTCAGCCTAGAAGGCTGCATCTTTCTTTCTGGTCCACCCCATCAAGCTATCCAAGCTCTACTGTTAGTTCTAAGGAAGGTAGAAGTTCCACCCACCTATCAGTCCTTTCTTCCCCCCCCCTCTTGTTTCTCTCTTGCTTTCCTCTCAAGCTCTCATGTATCCCAGTCTTAAACTTCAGATCTTCCTGCCTCTACCTCCTCAGATTACTAGTGGGACCCACCATGTCTGGTTTGCGTGGGGCTATGTATGGAACCCAGGACTTCTTCATGCTAGACAAGCACCCTCCCAACCTAGCTATATCCCTAGTCTCACAACTGCCCTGAACTTTTGCCTTGCCTCAGCTGGCTCCTATTTTATTATTTGTTTGCCTTCTCTCCTCAAGTACGAAGTAGAATGTCTAGCTTTTGTAGATGCTCAGAATGTTTTCAATTAAATAGCACGACTCTGCCCATACATCTAGTGACTGAATGAAGCTGGGAGAATTCTAGAATTGGAAGGTTTAACAAGATTGTCTGTTGTGTGATTGTCTCAACTTCTTTCTCTCTCTTTCTTTATTTCTTCTTTCTTTCCTTTCTTCTTTCGCATCGGGTTTCATGTGTATAGACCAGGCTGATGTGGAACTCCTGACCCTCTAGCCTAAGCCCCCGAAGTGCTAGGATTACAGGCTTGCACTACAACATCCAACAAGATTCAACATTTTTGAAAATGTAAAGCATGCATGCTAAGGCCTCAGCTGAGCATTTTACACATATGATGTTACTTAAAACTACACGACGATGTGACTTTCAGGGTCCAGACGGTTTTCAGAGGCCTAGGGAAGCTAAGAGTTTGCTTACATCCCCTCATTGGATGGCTTCAAGGCTAGGACTTAAATCTAGACCGGTCTGACTCCAGAATCCATGATGCTGTCACAGCACGCCCAAGCTCGTTGTCCATCTCTTTTCTGTAGTGTTGGGATTGAAATTCAGGACTTCATACAAGTTCTGCACCAGGCAAGTTAGGTCCCAGCCTCTCATCACATCCACCCTGCTGGACGGATGGGAACGCAGGTCATCAAAACCCTGGTGAGTGGGTATCACAGCTACCTCAAATAAAACCCCAGATGACCTCTTGCAAAAGGAATCTAGGCTCTCTTAACCATGATATAAAAACAGAACAAAACAAAACAAAACTGGTCTTCATGTCTAGCTTTCTTCCTTTCTGTTTCCATTTCACGCCGTTCCCCTCTGCTTTGTAGTCAGGAAGATGGAAAACAGCTGGTACCGTTTCCTAGCAGATAATCCTTCTTGGACTGGAAAAAATGCCTATGACATCGTCTCAACTTCCTTCCCTCTGGCATCAGACATGGCTGCATGCCTCCTAGAGTGAAGGCTGTCCCCTCTGATAGGCTCTTCCACCCAGACAGAATTACAGCTGTCAGCAGGCAGCACCGGTAAGCGCGCCAACAGGACTGGATAATCCATGAGCAGATGCTCCTGGACCAAGGATGCTTACTGAAATCAGGCACCGGAGCAAAGAAACCAAGAGTGTGGAGGAATAAATGATGCTGGAAATAATGTGCCCTCCAGTCACCTGCCATTCCCACTGTCCTCCAAATAGCCCCTGAGTCCTGCATAGAGGTTGGGGGAAAAAATGAGGCAAGAGGTCATGGCAGCTGCTAGTTGTAGGGGAACCAGGGATTGGCAAGCAGCCTCCTTGTCCTGGCATCTGGGGAACAAGGGGGCTGCTGGGGGAAACATAAAAACACAGAGGCAGGGAGTCTTTCAAAGGAGATTGTTAAAGGCTTGGAGCCTGGTAGCTGCAAAAGATCTTGCCAAATGTTACAGGGAAAACAGGAAAGCTTTTGAGGCTCTGCATTCGGAGGTCACGGAACAATGGAAAAGGAAGCTTAGGAGGAAAATAACAAGCACTCTGGAGCCTGCTGCAGCCCCTCAAAAATCCTTCTGCCGTTCTTACAGAAAGCAGGGAAAAAGAAAAAAGAAAAAAAGAAAAAACCTCCAGGCAATGGGCTCCGTCCCATACCACAGCCCCTTCCCCACGGCATGCTGGGCAGGAAGGGCAAGGATGTGGCCTGCTCCCTGGAGACCAGAACAGTACATTTCCAGAACAAAGCCTGTGCAGTTACCTGCAGATCAAAGTTCATTCTTAATAAGGGGACTGTTGGAGGGGGCTGAGAGCTCAATCAATGTTGCCCTGCATTCCATTAAAAAGGGATTACGGGCTGTCTGACCAGGTAGGCAGTGTGCTGTGTGAACTGAAATTTGTCCTTTGGAGGGGGGTGTGGCAAGACAAAAGCCTGAGGAGACACAAGCAGCCACTGTTCACCGCAGCAGGGTGGTGGCATGCTGTCTGTGTTTGTGCGGGTGTGCAGGGCGTGTGCAATATTTTCTGCTGTTGCTAAGATGGTTTCCCCCTCCACTGGCCTCTCGCCCAATCAGAAGGTAGCTGCTCCTTATTGGTTGCCTGGCTTTATCGAATGACCATGACGAGCTGGAGTCAAGCCCGCCTCATTGGTTTGTTCCGATGGCCCATTGTCAGGGGACAGCAAATCAGACACCTAATCAATATTTTGTGAAGTGGCACTAGACTCCTGATGAAATTTGCATTAAATTTCTCCCTGTCTGTGCCTTTGCTCTCAGATAAGCATCATATTAACTTCAGGGACAGAGAGAGAGGCAAGCGATCAAACCCTGTCATTCTGCAGCCATTTTGGATTTATTCCTGAGTCTAGGCAGACACTGTAGAATGCTGAATTTGTAACAGATGAGTTACTTACAAACAAGATGCAAAATCTTCTGAGCAGAAACATATTTAATCAGCCTAGAGTGGTGGTGATCTTCCTAGATTAAAGAAAGGAGCATCCTTCCTTCCTTCCTTCCTTCCTTCCTTCCTTCCTTCCTTCCTTCCTTCCTTCCTTCCTTCTGTCCCTCCCCTTGTTCATTCCTTTTGTCTAAAACTCTGAGCCAGGTTATGTAGTTACCCTGGATAGACACCACTGTGCCAGGTGAGAAATGTTTCCTTCCTGAGCGTTTCATAGCAAAGTGGTGCCGTGGGGGCCAGGTTTCAGCACATTTTAAGCTATCTACCTCTGAGCAAGTCCCTGGAATGAGACAGAACTTCAGCTCCCAAAATGGGTGTCTTCTCGTGAGAGAAGCAGATTCTGAGCCAAAATTTGGTCTAGTGACCAGTGTTCTCCAGAGTCCTACATAGATCACAGTTAAAACTTGGAGTAGGTAGAGTGTGCAGGAGTCTTGAGGGATAGATGGGAATGGGTCAATGCCCTGTGTTGCATAAAGAACGCAGACGCAAGCGTGAAAACTTTCTATGTGCCCTCCACCTGTTACTGAGAAACTAAAATGTTTGCATCTCTGGCCTCAGTCCTCTATGCCTCTTGCCTGTTGTAAGCAGCAGAGTTTATATGCCAATCAAATTTCCTCTTCCCTCACCTATGTGATCCCTCCATTTCCCCCACTCAAAGACTTCTTGAAATCTATGCCTTACTCTATGACATCATCAAACGTCTAACTCTCTTCTGTTTTCTAATCACTTCCAACATTATTCAAATACATTGCAAATTTTTCACAACACACACACACACATACACACACATACCAGAAAGTTAAAAGAATCCCCCACACGAGTACCACTATGTTGATTATTAAAGCAGAAAGCATTCTGGATTTGTCACTCTGAGTTTCTTGCTTTCACCTTTCTCAATCCAGCTTCTCCCCCGGAATCACCTGGGTAGCCCACAATCAAGCACCACAAAGGCCACTGTAGGGTCACCACAACACTTAGTCAGACGAAAGACCAGCAAGTCTCTTGTATCCCAGCGTTATTTTTGCTATCCCTGTGTCAGTTCTACACCATCTTTGAGCTTCTCTGCTCTGCAGCGCTTCTCCTACACCATACATCAAAACTCTGGGAAGAGCTGTGTTCTAGATTTATTTCCAAAGATATGATAAACGAATGCACGGGCCAAAGCAGCTTAAAGGAGGAAGGCGTTTTATTTCATCTTACAGTTCTAGGTTTCAATCCATCATTTTAGGGGAAGTCATGGTAGAAACTCAAGCAACGAGTTATGTTCATCGACAGTCACGAGTGGAGAGCAAAGAATGTACCCAAGGCATCTAGATGTCTTCCTCCCTATTGTTCAGTGTAGCTTATCCATGGATTGGTGCTGCCCACAGTGATTGCCTACGTGCCAAGCTGATCTAGATAACTCTTCAATTGAGATCTGTCTCCTCCTAGGTGGTTCTAGCTTGTGGCAAGCTGATATTTAAAGCCGACGACAGACGACAAAGGTTGTCTACTCTTACCATGTCCACTCCTCATCTGATGCTCTTCTGAGCCCAGTCCAGTCTGCTCAGCAGCACACCTTGTGCCAAGGTTATCATCAGTGGACCTCCGCTTTGGCCCAGGACAAGCCCCAACCCCTGTTTTGTTTGTTACATTAGTAGCACTTGACAAACTTGGTCATCTCTTACTTTCTCTCCTCTACTCAGTGGCACCATTCTCCCTCTCTGTCTGTCTGCCCTTAGTCCTCCCTTGCTGGCCCCAACCTGTCATTGTCATCCTGACTTCTTCTGCCCAAGTGTTCTGTGACTCCGTCTCAGGACCTTGTCTTCTTCTCCTCCTCTGCATGATCTAAGTCTCTTGACTTTGAAATCTAACTGTATGGCAATGGCCAATTTTTTAAAAATATTTATTTATTTATTATGTATACAATATTCTGTCTGTGTGTATGCCTACAGGCCAGAAGAGGGCACTAGACTCCATTACAGATGGTTGTGAGCCACCATGTGGTTGCTGGGAATTGAACTCAGGACCTTTGGAAGAGCAGGCAATGCTCTTAACCTCTGAGCCATCTCTCCAGCCCACAATGGCCAAATTTCTCTTTCCTGCTCTAATATTGCCCAGAAGAGCTTCACTGATATGCCCAACTTACACTCGGACAGCTAACACACATCCAAAACCTAACTGTGCATGAATGGGAAGCTCCTTACCCCAGTCTTCCTCACCTTAACAAGTACCAACTTCAGTCTTCCTGGGGCTGTGATCCAAATGCTTGGCATCAGCCTTGACTCCAATATTTCCCTCACAACACTCTGCAACCTACCAGCAAATATATTCAAAACCCAATTATTGTTTGCTACCTTCCACCCCAATTCAAAACACCTTTGCATTTCCTCATTGATAGCATTGCAATGATCGGCAGGTGATCTCCATGCCTTCTTCCTGTCCCATCAACCATGTCTTCTTCACATGGCAGTCACACAGACTTCAGATATAGTCACTTCATGATATTCTACTCATTTTTTTCAAACAGCTTCCATATCATCAAGAAGGAAACCAAATCTACTGTGTCTAGGCAATGGTGACACATGCTTCGCTTTTTATTTGTTTTAGATTCAGATTTACAAAATGAAATACTACCATCAAATGGCTTTAGATTTACAAAATAAAATACTACCACCCAATCTTCCTTGCACACCACAGCATAACGTTGTCCCTTAGTAGATACACTGAGACCTCATTCCAGAAACCCTGAAGAAGGCACAACTCATGGAGGCTCAACTCCTTATATGAACTGGTATAGCATTTGCCTGATGACAGATTAATCTGGACCCTAACTAATAAGCTCATTCCATTTGTGTGTAGCTCTTGTACATTCCCCTCCATACACGGAATCATCTCTGTATCACACATGAGTCCCAGTGGAATGTGTGTGTTATACACACAGTAGCTGCTACACTGATTTACTTAGGAGACTGTGACAACCAGAAATCTATACCGTGCCAGTAGCGATTCATCTCCACCCCGACCTTTTATCCCATACTTGGCTGACCTCATAGGTTCTGCTTCTGGAGGAGCAGCAGCTGTATTTGTAAGATTGGATCCCCTGGAACGGAGTTACAGACCATTGTAAACTGCCATTTGGGTGTTGGGAACAAACCCCGTTCCTCTGTAAGAGCAGCAAGTGCTCTTAAGCACGGAGCCATCTCTTCAGCTGAAGTTTTAGATCCCAACAATAGCCCGAATGGTCTCCATGCTAAACTTTCATCATAGCAATCTGATAGTGAGCCATCAGATATCTATGATACTTTCATCCTGATCACAGCGACAAACACCAAAGAGAACACAGAAGTGATAGGACAGTGCTATAGTCCTTCTGAGGGTGGCCATAAAAACCCAAAAGAGACTCAAGATCAAATCCGGGCTTCTTCTCTTCTCTCAACCAGTTTCTCCTGTGACCTTACCTGTAGCTTGCTTAGCTAGACAGACAGGGCCTCTTTACACTCGGAATGCCAGAAAAGGTGTCTTAGAATCCATAGCCAAAGTTTACAAAGCACTTTTCTCTTCTGCTATGCTTCAAAATGCCAGTCCCTTCATATTCTAATATCCTAGAAGATATAAACATATGGCACATTCTGGACATGCTTTCAGGCCCATAGGATGCTGAATCCAATTTGATAGTCATTTCCCACATCAGTTTGTGTTTGTGTGTGTGTCACATGCTTCTGTGTGATACACATTCATGTGCTTAGATGTAGCTGCCTCTGTGCCATGACACGTGTGCAGAGGTCAGAGGAAAAGCTCAGCCGTCTGTCCTTGCCTTCTGCCTTGATTGAGGCATTGTATCTCTGCTATTTTTTCCACCGTGCACACCAAGCTAGCTGGCAAACTTGCAGTGATTCTCCTGCCTCCACCTCCCATCTTCCTATCAAAGACTGGGGATTGGAGATGTTTCTATAAGCATCGGTTTTTTTAAGTGGCTTCTTGGCATCTGAACTGAGTTTTCACACTTAGGCAGTGAATGATTCACCCACTAAGCCAACTCTCCAGCCCATCAACATTAATAGTGAATGCCAAACTTCAATAATAGATATACGTGTAATATAAAATACCTAAACAAACTCAAACTGTGAGCACGTATTTTTTTTTTATTCTGAAGTAGTTTGATAATGAATAATTTTTGGTGCATGGAAAAAACCCTCTATATTTCATAGCTTCTTTGAGAATCATATTCATAATAACTAATCATACTTTATGTTTATTTTCAAAGAATGTGCCTTTTTGTCAGAAACAACCAGGCGTCATCATTTTTCTTTGGTAAGAAGTGAGTTCTGTAAAGAAAACAATGGACCAATGAGAGTAGCCCCATCCAAAAAAAATATGGAAATGATAGATCTTCCATGCCAGCTCATAATGCGGCACCAAATTGCCAAATGAATCAAGAGAAGAGCAAAGCTATTAAGAAAATGTATAGTTTCACCTCCGTTGTCCAAAGGAAACAAACGAGTCATTCATGAGCTTTGCAATGGGGTCAGCGAATAAATGAATGAAGACATCTTCAGCCAGTCATTCAGCAAGTCTGATGGCCGCTATTGGCTCACTGCTGTCAGTATGGCGAAGGCATAAGCTTTGTGGAAGCTCCCCACTGCTTGTGCAGGTGTGTGCAAAGAGCCATTCAGCTGACCTTGCTCTCAGGCATTTCAGCCCTTGAGAACCTGTACACTGCGGGGACAGTCCCTCACGAGGCCATCAGCAATGCCAAGTGATAACACAGTGGCTGTTTGGGTGGGACAATAATGCAGTGACTGTTCTAATAATGCAGTCCTCAGAAAGGATTGCATGATGCAGAAATATGCAATGATGACTAATGAAGCCAGGTGAACTTGGATGTGTTGCTAAGGTTGCAGGCTACTCAGAGAAAACACTTTGCAATATTAGATAAGCCTCATAGTTTCATAAATTAAGTATCCTCAGGTCACGAACAGGAAGTCACATCAATGTACTTTTCTTAAAATGAAAAGTATATTACATACATCTGGTTCCAATTACTGAAATTAATCTTGTAGTTGATTTTTCAGAAATCAATTTTTGAAATTTTTTTATTTTTGAGAAAATGATGTTTTTATACGTGTGTCTGAGTGTGGATTTAAACGGTGAGTGTAGTGGCCTCAGAAGCAAGAGAGGACATTAAATCTCCTAAAGGTGAAGTCACAGGCACTTGGAGCTACCCCACATAGGTTCTGAGAACCGAACTGGGGTCCTCTGTAACAACAGAATGTGCCCTAGAGCCATCTCTCTGGCCCCAGGAAACACATTTCCTTAAGATGACTTAAAGCCTAGAGACATAATAAACTATACACTTTCATGTTTCCATAATTTACAAACTTTCCTCTGTTTTTTGTATGTGTGAGCTACAGTCACATGATTCCCAAGCATAACTTTGGAGTTACTCTTTTGGTAGGACCTTATCCTGGAGCATTCTGAGAGTCTTGAACATAAAAGGGACCCATGGAGAAATCACAAATCTTATCCTTAGTAGGAATACTTCCCGTCTTATGAAGCTGTATGCCCCTCAGTAGAACTGCTTGAGGACAAGGGACACAGCTCAGCTTTCCAGTTCTCGAGTGGAAACAGAGACCAAAAGAAGACAAACTAGGTTGTGATCCAGAATCCATAACAGTGGGTATCACCAAGTTGCAAGGAATTTCTTGATTTCCAAGAGAGCGTTTTCCCTCCTGCCAGACTTCTCTCAGCTCCAGAGCCCAGTGCTATCTCCCTAAAGCAAACGTTTCTGTCTATTTCAGGCTCCAGAGAAGGCCAAACTGGGTGTGAGCCACCCAGAGCCATTTGTCAGTGTTGCTCTCCCACTACGCAGTGCCAAGCTGGCATCTGGGCCTGGGCCCTAGCACTTACGCTCTCATAATTAAAGAGCTGACGTATCCAAACAGCCATAACTTAAATGCTTCATGGTCAGGGAGTAGAGGCCAAATGTGGAAGAGAGTGTTGACTCATAAGGTTCGACGGAGCCAGGTTATAAATGTCCAGCCTTGTTTGTCTCTGGTGACAAGTACATAAATACTAAAATTGGTACAGATGGCTTCTTATAAAACTGAGCTCCAAAGAGTCTTCAACCTTAGGCAAAGTGAACAAAACCCACTCTATTCCACTCTGGCTAGATGGTAGTGTTTGCAGGCCAGTGAGCCGGAGTCAGTTTCAGACTTGAGTCTGGGCTTGCTGACTCAGTGGGGTGTGCCAGGGCCAGTGTGGTGAGAGAAACCCTTTGTGGTTCTTCATGGGACGCCATAACAACCTTATTGGTGTTACAGAATATAGACGGCTCTCTGAACTCTCTTCTCGGAATGGCCACCCATCCCAAGGGACCACACTCAGGCCACAGCTGTAAGCAAAAGCTGCAAGATTCCCTTTAGCTTCAGCTAAGACTCGCTGGTTTTCTCCACTGCACAGACTGGTTGTGGTAATTGTCTTGGACTAACAAACTTTACTTCTCCCTGTAAAACAATGTAGAGTCTTACTGTTTAAAGTATAGCCAAGTATATTTACAACTCCTGGGAATGCCTTTGACATACATAATCCCTCCCTGCATACAGTCGGACTCACTTAATGAGAACATGCATTTTGAGAAGATCCTCAGATGGTTCTGAAAGTACATTAAACTTGAAAAGCGCTGATCTAAACATTCAGATTGTTGTATGTGCATTTATCTAAGGTTATGTCTATATGTACCACCCCAGTCTGAGATATGTAAATAGAGCAAGAACAGAGTCCAATGCAACAGAGCTCCCTTCAAGTGAATCTAAGTTTTACCCTTGCAGGTTTATTCCCTCTTTTATTCCCTCTAGTATTTTTTGTGGCAGAATTTGGTTTTGATCATCAGTGGAGACCTCAAGGCAGAATGTAAACATTTTGGACTATGATAACTGCTAGTCACTATGTTGGGCACGTAGGAACTCCTCCTTTACTTGGACATGTGAATGGTCACCAAGTCCCTCTGGGATTACTTCCTGAATTTTCTAATACTAGTTCATATTCTTGTCATCTACAGCCTGAACATTGAAATGTTCTTTCGTCTTTATTAATAGACATTCTGTGTGTCATTTTGCTCCTGTCCAATCCATCGTTCAAGCTGTCTTCAGGAAGAACATTCTGAAAAGCAAATCAGATCTTAATGCCACTCTTCTTCAGCCATTAATATTCTACAACATCAGTCCTTTAAGGATACTCTGCAAGCTTTTAACTCACGGCACACTTTCCTACCTGATGAATCTAATTTCCTCCACTTTCTTACTTTTTCCCTGGCCCCTTAATACATATCCCATGCCTCCCCTTTAACTTGGGTCTCCTCTGTAATGAATAATCGTTTTTAACCTTTCCTCTCTCTGACAACTTTTGTTTTCTAAGATCATGTGACTCTTTCTACCACTTTAGTGAACCTTTCCTTTGTCATCATTTTCCACCACAGAGATAGAGTGAGCATCTTTAATGTCTAACAGCACCTCATCTTTGCTCTGTTTTTGCTTTTCACACACATGAACATAGTGTCTTGAACATACCTCTATCCATGTTACAGGAACCCTGGTATCTTGTATCTTGAAAATCAAGAGCTGCCATTGTTAACATGTAGATAAATACTGATTGGATTATATCACTAAATAAATGCAGTTACCATGCAAAATAGCTACCACATTACCCCTGGAAACTGAAAAATATAAACAGAACCTCAGATGTGGTGAATAGCTTCAAAAGATTAATCTTTGAGCTTTGAGTCAGGTATATTGGTTTGTCCATACCTGTCATCTAAGCACTTAGGGGGTCTAAGGCAGATGGGCTACCATAAATTTGAGACCACTCTAAAGATAGTGAGTTTCAAGTTAGCCTAAGCAACAATGTGAGATCCTGCCTTAGAACAAAATTCTTTTAATTTCTTGAATGATGGATATTAAGGAGTAACAACAATTGTGAGTGTGTGTGTGTGTGTGCATGCTGTGCATGTATGTATGTGTAGTAAGAGTACATGCACGCGTGTATGAACATGTATCTAGAGGCCAGAGATTTATGTCAGATAAATTCCTCAATCACACTCTACTTGGGGGTATATGGGAGCTAGGTCTCCTACTGAAGCTAGAGCTCACTGATTGGCTAGAATGAATAGCCAGAAAGTCCCAGGGATCCTTCATCTCTGCTTTCCCAGGGCTAGGATCTTAGGTGTACATTATCACTTTCAGCTTCTTATGTATATAATAGGGATCTGAATTCAGATCTTCATAACTTCTGCAGCAAGTACTTGACTGAGTCATCTTCATAGCTTCAGAACAATGATTAGCTGTAGAAGCGTCCTGTATGAGCTATGCTTCTATTCTAAAGGAAGATGTTCTCCTACCATTTAGCAAGTATCTTGTCACTTGTGACATAAATGAACATCAATGTTAGCGTCAGTAATACAACAAATTGTATTTTCTAGGGGTTTTGAATCTGAAACCATAAATACCAGCCCCACAAATGCATTTCTTGAACTTTTGTCATTGGGGTTTGATAGTGTTATCATAAGAGACTAAAGACAACAGGTCAATGGGAGGAAAAAGGTCCAGAAACTGAGTCTTGATCTCAAATCATCCTTATCACCACACTTAGATAACCAAATGCTCTGCTGCAAATTCAATTCAATAGGTCTCCCAAATCCCTTGGGGCCTTAAACAGAAGAATTCAAGAGCTGCCAACTATTACATAGCAATTACTCCTGAGATAAAGACATTTCACCAAAGGGGGAAATTCCTGGAGACATGGGATGTCCTAAAGGAAAGTGAAACATTCTATCCTGCAGGAAGTTCCTGAAACTGACCAGGTTCATTAGGTCCCTCCCTGCCCAAGCATATGTAAGCACTAAGAACCCCTGAGAGTCACTCTCAGGTCAGCTGTGCTGCTTGGAAGAGGCTCAGACCAATGGAGACACCTGGAAAGGACACTACAATCTGCTGAGATGCCACAGGTAAGTGAGTGTGCTCCGGGTCTCTAATTTCATGAGCAATCACCCACAGTGGGGTGGGCTTTGGGTGACTCAGTTGTCTTTGAGTCACTTGTGCTCTGTAAGTAACCCCCCACCCAGATTCCTGTAAATTGCCCCCATGAAGTCATTGTTTGATTAATTGACCTTGGTGATATCTGTATCTTAGTCTCTCCTTGGTTTCCTGTCTCTTGTATATGCATTTACACAGGCACAGTGGCACACAATAAAGCCCAGCTTTCTCCTTAGAAGGCAAGCTACATTCACATTCTGTGTCCCATCTCCACTCATCATTTGCAAGGTCTAAAATCCACCTAAAACTCATTTGTATTGGAAATAACAGTTGTGGCTTTGTTTTACATAAACACAGCTTTATCATTTAGCAGGTGACATTTGGGAAACTGGACTCATACTTCCAATCTTAAACTTTGCAATGACTCTCGTAGGTACTGGATGTGGTTCATAGATGAACAGCAGCAAAGAAAGCTTCTGCAGGTTGTCCTGCTTTCTGTCATCGAAACTATTGGCTCCAAAATCCATACTTGGCTGTATTGGTTGCCTTGTCCTTCAGATGTTACACCCCTAGTTCTGAACCCCTGAACCCAGATTCCCCTGTCCCTCGTCTTGTGCTGCTTGCTTGTTTAGCCATATACTCATCTGACCACCTTGTCTTTGCAGATTAACCTTCTATTTGCAGCCCTATCCTAAATGGGAGAAAGAAAAGTAACTGCAAGACCATTTACTCTGTTCTCGTTGGGTATGGATATTTAATTAATGCTGATATAAAGAATTACACTAGAGGATGTATAAAACACCTTGTGGTGACAACCATTCATAACATATAAATGTGAATTAAAGTCTGAAGACCAGGAGTGATTTTAAATGATTGATTATTGGCTCCTCCTAGATATGCAGGCTCCTAAATACTCTGTGAAATATGATACAAGACGCCCATTAATAAACCGAAGCAACTCTACAGAGCAAGAACCATCATTGCTGCATTACATAGGAAAAGGAATTCCTGGAAACACCAGATTTTCTTTTCTTTTCTCCCACCAACAGCTTACTCTCACAGATTCACCAGGGTCAGTTATTAACCCTCTAAACGTCAGTGTTGGCTCTGAGATTACTGATCACAGGAGATCATTCTCTGGAAAGATGGTTCAGCAACTAAGAGCACTTCCTGCTTGCAGAAAGACTGAAGTTCAGTTCCCAGCTCCAGGGGATTTCACAGCCTCTTCCAGCCTCCTCAGGAACACACACACACACACACACACACACACACACACACACACGCATACACACAGAGGGGGAGAGAATAAATATACTAAAAATAACTATCCTTTTAAAGAAAAAAAGAATCTGTTTAGCATAGATTGCATTCTCTTGTCAGTTCTGTTATCAGACAGGACAGAAGACTTGGAGAAATGAGAACAGACGCCATCTAGCTCTGTCACAGACTGGATCCACATACACGAAGATTCTGAGAAGGGAGTGCATAGCACTGTCTTCTGGGAAACTCGAGAAATGGAGACTGGATGGCAGTGCCCTCAACTCTGACCCGAGAATCCCCAAATCCAGAACCTTTGCACTGACAAAGCTGAATCTAATTCGGAAATGCTGCTAAATCTGTTCTGTAAAATTGGGGTAAAACGAAAGCTCTCCCTAGGGAGCAGGGAAGCAGGAGAGGGTGAAATAACAGTAAGGATGTCTGAAACATCACAGGAAATTATACTAGTAACTGTTTATCTTAAAACCCCTGCAATACATATAAATCAGTGGATGACATACATGTATGTTTTAAGTGAATTTTTCTCATCTGAGCTGACAATGATCTCTCTGCTAGTCAAAGACCACCTAACATAAACCCTGCCACCAGCCACGAGAAGCCCTCTTTTGAGTTGTTGATCAGGGTTACCCAAGAGATCCTCAAAGCATCAGAGGCTGTTGTTGCCCTTGGCTATCCTCAGTGGTGAAAGCTAATCCCTTGTTGTTGAGGACACCATAAAATTCAGACAGAGGACACAGAAGTCCCTGGGTAGAGACTGACATGAACCCCTCCTCCGGAGGTCTAGCTTTCTTGGTACCAAGATGGTGCCATGCAAGCTCCAAAGGAGGGAAGCAACCAACACTTCTACCCAGCTATGATGCCTATGAACCAGAGTAACCACCAACAGGGCATGATAACCCCAAGGATGCAGCAGCAGCCAGCCAGCAAGCATGCCTTGGTAGTGAGCAATGGCTCTTTAACTGGACTTAAAAGCCACTCAACAAGAGGAAAGCATGCCTGTACTGGAAACGTAGCCAACTGTCCATGGCTAGTAAAACCGGATTTTAGAAGAAAACCTATAACTACCACTTTATTAAACCGGCATAATTCTAACTACATCATAAACATTCATCCTGAAATTCACAACTAAGTGCGGTCCTCAGTCCCCACCAAAGGGACTTTTCTTTACAACAGAAACCATTATAGAAAATCACAACCAATCAAAAGACAGAATTGTGGAGCTCAGTCCCAATGGTCACATCTACAAAACAACTTCAGCCCCTAAGGCTCAGGGAACGTTGCCAAAGAGAAGGGCAAAAGACTGTAAGAGCCAGAGGATCAGATAGTTTTCTGTGAGATTGTGTCTCCTAGGAATACCAGGAACTATAGGCTTACAGTCTCTTCAACACGGCTGCCTAGACAGGAGTTGAAGGACAAAGGCAGACCTGCCAAAGCAACCAGGGAGCGTTGGAAATGAGCGAAATAGTCTTCTCCAGCAAGAACACACCAAGTGGTTATCTGCTATGAAATGGTCATCCCTGAAAACATACATACAAATAACAAGATACAGACTAAGCTGGTTGTATTTAGGAATATATACATCTGTACACATGCAGAGATGCATATAATAATTAATGAAAAAAGAAGCCATGAATCTGAAAGAGGTCTGCTGTTGTCCTTCTTCAGCTCCTGTTTAGGCAGCCATGTTGAAGAGACTTTAATCGTATAGTTCCTGGTATTCCAGGAGACACAATCTCACAGAAAACTCTCCGATCCTCTGGCTCTTACAGTCTTTTGCCTTTCTCTTTGGCAATGTTCCCTGAGCCTTAGGAGCTGAAGTTGTTTTGTCCAAGGCCTCCCTTGCTCCAGAGTGGGTTGGGATCAGATTGATTAGGTTCCTTGGTGGGATTCTTTCTCAAAATGTAAAGAAAATGAACAAAGAAGTGGATGTGTAGTTTAGTGGTAGCGCAGTTACCTGTAGCTCAGTGTAGCACAGTTGCCTGGGCCTGGGTTCAAATTTGCAATAACAGCAAAGGAGAAAGAAGAAGGAGAAGATGAAGATGAAGGAGGAGGAGGAGGAGGAGAAGAGGAGAAGGAAGAGGAGAAGAAGGAGTATTGATCTCTAGACTGCTTAAAATTAACCTAAGTAAATTTTCATTGAGCTGCTTTCTTTCTTCCCCTTGTCTGCCAAATTCTATGTCATTGTTGGGGACTGCGTGTGCCTGACGTCAGAGCATTGTCTCTGGCAGAGCTGTGGTCTCACAGAAGCAAGGTCTGTGTCATTGTTGGGGACTGTGTGTGCCTAGCTTCAGAGCATTGTCTCGGGCAGAGCTGTGGTCTCACAGCAGCAAGGCCTGCACAGAGCGGCAGGTGCTGAGGGTCTTTCTTAACCAAGACAGGTCATTAAGAGACATGAAAAGATGTCTTCTGGAGGGTTAATTAAGGAAGTTAATTTGAGGCCCCATCACAGGCCCATTAACCTTTCTCTGTTCCTAAAATATCTTCTACGGTGTGAGAAAGAAGCAAGGATGGGAGAAGGAGCCGTGTAATTAAACCCACTTAACCTTAAATGGCAAAGTGTCAGGGGACAGGGGTGAGGGGGTGAAGTTTCTAACCTGTATTTACAACCTTAGAACCCCAAACCCATGAGCCTCACTTGGTTCTGCTCCACTCAGCTGTACTGTGTTCTGGGGTTGGACAGCGTGTCTAGTTAGATGACTTCATATGTCTAACCTGAACCATGAGGAGCTGGTTCTATCTGGAAAGGCATTCACGGATGTTCACACGGGTGCTTGTAAGGGGTAGGGAGAGTTTTGTGTATGAGGGCATATATGTTCATACCACACACACATACACACACACACACACACACAGAGAGAGAGAGAGAGAGAGAGAGAGAGAGAGAGAGAGAGAGAGAGAGAGAGAGAGAATCTTAGATGTCAGTCCTCACCTTCCACCTTGTTTGTTGCAGGGTTGTTGTTGCCCAACTCTGAATATGCCAGGCTAGCTAGCTTTGGCACTCTCCACATTCTCCTGTCCCCCCCCCCCCCAGGTTGTAATAAGGTTGGGATTGCAGGCACCTCCCCACACTTCTGCAGCAAGCACTTAGCCCACTGAGCCATGTCCCCAGCAAGCCAGACACCTGTGGTTTTACTTACTAACTCTGGAAGTCCTATTATCTAACTAGTAAAAAAATCACTGTAAAATACAACTTGGAACCCTTAATTCATCCTTTTATATACAAGGAACCAAGGTCCAGGGATTTCTTTTTCTTTTTCTTTTTTTTCTGAAAGGGAAGCAACTGCTTAGGAGTCTCAAAAGTAGTTGGAGACACCACTGAGTCAAGAATCCGGCCAGGTTTGCACCACACCCTCATTGTCCGGGTTATTTCCCTGGTAAATATGTGGCATTTTGTGGGCCAATGAGATGACTCAGCGGGCACAGGCATGTGTCATCAGGGTTGATGACCTGAGTATTTTTCCCCGGGACCCACATGGTAGAAAGAACCAACTCCTGAAAGTTGTCCTGACTATCAAATGTGGCACAACACTAAATGTTACACACACACACACACACACACACACACACACACACACACACAAATAATAAATAGTGATAAATTCTTTAAATAGGAAACATTTCCTGTGTTTTTCTGTCTTTAGGCTTTCCAAATATCTTCTCAGAAACCTGTCATTTCCTGAGCACTACTCTGTCTGAACCCCTATTATAAACGTTGTACATAAATAAGAAGAAATCCTTCTCCTGACCTTTCTTATAGCATCTCTAATCTCACCTTAATTGGTTTTAAACATGCTAAAGAAAAATATAAATTAATTTTCTTTGCATACTGGCAAAAGACTAAACAGTCACTTTTTTTCTTTCTTTCTTTTTTTTGTTCTTTTTAGACCTGATTCAATATCTGGGAACCACATAGTAAAAGAAAGAACTAACTCTCGTAAGTTGTCTTTTAATTTATATCTAATACACACACACATGTATACATATACACATACACTTAGACACACTGTGACATGCATGCACACACATCTAAAATTTAATTAGTTAATTAATTAAAGTACATTCACTGGAAAATATTTAGGCCCTTGCATTACCCCCATCCGTGCTGCTACCCCACACAAAGAATCACAGATCAGTACAGCCATCGGTAGCGTAAGATCCAGCTGTGAAAGACGGTTCAGCCTTTCCATCTGAGTTCATCTAGACTGGGCCTCATGCCCACAGTTACCATCAATGCTTTCATTGCTTCTAAGCATTGCACTTAACATGGCTAAGATTTACACGTGACAGTTGACAGGCAAAGCTCAGACTTTTCCATCAGATTCCCACTCTAGAACTGTGTGTGTGTTTGTGTGTGTGTGTATGTGTATGAAATGATGCTTCTGTGTGTATTTATTTTGAAGTAATTCTTCAATATAACTATAGTATCTAGCCTCACTATGAAGATGAAACACCAGAATAAAGGCAACTCCTAAGATACGAGGATTGGGGAGTACCCAATGGCCAATATTTGGAGAGTCTGTTTTTTAAATTGATCTTATTTTTTATTATTATTTTTGGCTGTCTGTACTTTATTCCACCTTCTGCTTCTCCCCTCTTTCCCATGTCCTTTATTCCAGGTCTATGACTGCTATTGGCTACCTTTAATGAGTGTGATACTGAGAATTGTGACCAATGTCACTGTTAAATTTCAATGTACTTAAATACCATGGGCTAAAGCCAGGGCTCACAACAGCTTGTAGATAATGGAGAGAGGGAAGGGAGGGAGGGAGGGAGGGAGGGAAGAAAGAAAAGAAGGAAGGAAGGAAGGAAGGAAGGAAGGAAGGAAGGAAGGAAGGAAGGAAGGAAGATAAAACTGGAATCCAGAATACTTCATTCCCAACAAATTCTGTTGTTCAGTCTGGGAAAATCATTCAATTTGTCTGACCCCAAATCATCTCAGTTTATATCTCCCCTACAATGCCACGGTCCTGAGATGCTACTCTTGAATCCAAGGACATTCAATTTTTCAAAACTGGTGAAGTCACTTGTTTGACTGAATGGAAATTATGAAAATCTATTAAGATGATACCCAAGATCTAAGGCATATTAAGGGCTAAACAAAACTCAACAACAACAACAAAAGATCTCATTCATTTTATTTTGAACAGCTAGAATTGAAAGATAATGACATTTTTTTTCCAGAAGTAATGATGCAAAAAATCTAGTCCTCTGTCTAGTTAAATTGATACTGCCCTGTTGATGTTCAGACACGAAATAATTTTATAGAATAAATGCCAAGGGAAATGTGACAGGCCTGAGGACGTCGGGACAGGCCCAGAGGGCAGGAGAAGCCACAGTCGAAGCCTACTATGACCATAGCACCCTAATACCTCTGACAAGGAGCCCACATAACCTAGAACACACAGCAGCCGTGTGGCCAAACAAGAGATGGAAGCGGAATGTCTTTTCTCCTGACTTGTCTGGTTCACAGCATCAGGTGGGGCTCTTGAGTTCCCTCTCCTGATCTAACGTGATTAGGCCTCAAGTCTCCACGTGGGGAATGATGCTTCCTCCCCCATCCTTAACAGCAATGATTAAGTTCCATCTGAAATGGCTGACAGAAAAGCCCTGTCGTGGCTTCAGTCTACATTGTTGAAGCATCAGAATGATACGGTGCCTTTGTTATCTTGTGGAATGCATGTCCCTGGGGTACTCCTTTGAGTTCAACTAAAATGACAGTTTAATTCTCAGTAAATGAGTTCTAATTAAAATGCTGGGGGAAAGACTGTCATAATTGAATAATGAGAATAATGCAGCATGCATTTGTTTAAAAGTTCCTGTAAGCTGAATTTAGGGATCAAAAAAAAAATGGTCTCTAGGAGCTCACAGGCAAAAGCCAGCTCTCTGAAAAAGCCTTTAATACCCAGCATGCGTGCACGCTCAGCTAAGTCTGCATCCTGAGCAGGAATTGTTCGGAAACTAGCCTGAGAGTCTCATTCTCACCTCCTCGTCACTGCTTGCGTGATGCTTGTGAACGCATCCTTCATCCCTAGATTTGGAGGATTTATGATTGGAGTCGAACATGCGGTAGTGGAATCCGTTTCTGACTGAGTCTTGAACAGGGTAGCTGGGAGGGTCTCTGTGGGCTCACTTTTCGGGAATGCAAGAGTCTCTGCCATAACAATGTGTTTAGAAAACAGAGTCAGACAATGCCGAGATTAGAAGTCTCTGAGGGAAGTCACATGACTGTGTGGAAAGAGTTCGGAAGCCCTGCTACTTATTCTAAGACCGGGTGTAAATAACCCACCCCATATTCTCATGACTCCGTTAGATTTGTTTGGAGGATAAAATTCGACAAGACACTTCACTTCAAAGGGAAAAATATTAGACAAATGAAGCAAACTGCAGCCTAGAACAATGGGCTGACTCTGAGTGGCACAAACCTTGGCTTTACTTCCTAATGCCCACAATGGTGGCCACATATTTTAAACTAGGTAGGCCTGTAGTGGGCAAATCGACAGTAGCGGGAAATCTATATTATCCTAAAATGTAAAAATGTAACCATCACCCCAGAAGGCCCAGTTAACTATCACCCCAGAAGGCCCAGTTAACTATCACCCCAGAAGGCCCAGTTAACTATCACCCCAGAAGGCCCAGTTAACCATCACCCCAGAGGGCCCAGTTTCTACGCGGGGACTCCTCCTCAGCTGCTGGATAATTGGATTGACTTTCATGCTTCTCGCTCTCTGCGTTTCCTTTATGTCTTCCATCCTGGTAATAGTTCATTTCAAAGACTTCACAACTGTATTGAATTCAACCCATTCAGCGAGTTTCTGTCCTGTCCTTACAGATCTATGGGAAAAAAATAAATTCTACAACCGCCTTCTCCGCCTAACAACTTTTACAGTGAGTAAATTCTGTGCGATCTGAATTCGTTGATTGTGGAAAAAAAATGTCCCCCAGGGCCACCCATTGGGAGGCCTCCCATACACTCCCTAATCCAACCCAGTTTAGAGCCCTGACAGCTCCAGCAGAGATGCTTAGACACCCCCTTATGAATATGCAAAGACAATCTTTCACTTACAAAAGAAACTGATATAGCCATTATGGCCTGTGGTTAATCAAACCTCCATTCACTTCCCTCTGCTTTGAGAACCTTCATCAAGAAAAATGTGTTGCTAAGCAAACTTAGCACTAAGGACCTGGTTCCCTTACAGAACGATTGCCTAGGGGCCAGCTTGCTTAGAAGTAAAGATCCAAGCTGGGGTTCTTTTTGTTGGTAGTGGTGGTGCTTTTTTGTTTTGGGGGGTTGGTTGTTGTTGTTGTTTTGTTTTGTTTTTGCTTCTTATTTGATTTCCTGTAAAATCTAAGCTCAACTTTCAGTTGAAGGATGATTGGAAAGTTGTTCACACGTTGCCCATTTAAATAAGTTGGAGTTTACACACCACACACACACACACACACACACACACACACACACACACACTAGATCCTACTTGCTTCAGCAAGTGCTTCTTGGAAAACATCCAAGCTTGGGCCAAGGAAATGCGTAATAGAGCGGCTGACTTCCCAAGCATCTGGTGAATTCACAACCTTCACTGAGCCTTACATAATGTGTCATCAATATTCATTCTTTATAGACATCTATCTTAGTCATTGCCACCTCCCCCAGGAAACACAATCAAGGACCAGGAGAAAACACGAAGCACATTATATTGCAAATGTTTATTGAGAAACACAGGATGAGAAAAGGCCCTCCTAGCTTTGCAACTCATTTCCAATGGGACCTTATGGATTCCATGATTCCCAAAGAGGGAAAGACCATCCTGTGGCACCACGGTGAGGCCTTTAGCCTATGCACACAAACACAGTGTTCTCATAAACTACCCAGACCATCAGATCTCATCTAGTTTAATCAAACTATCTCCTTGCAGGTTTTAGGTACCACTTTCCTCCAGGGAGTGGGAGGTCAGTGACTTCCATCTCCAGTTCCCATCAACAACTTCTTGTTTTGCTCAGGAAGATCTTACAGAGATGGGAAGCACCCGGGCATTTGCAGACCAGACTTTGGCATAAATAATTAAACACATTAACCTCTGAGCTGCCAGATTTAGTTCTGGAGAAACACCATTCTATCTTCCCGGCTACAGCACACACAGCTCTCGGTCAGTGATGTCCACGTAATGTTTCCTTACTTCTCTTCGGCTCTTCTCATGTAACTCACTTGATCAGAGGGTGGTGGCTCTTAGATTCTGTACTTTCTCTTTACCTGTCAATCACAGGGACATTTATATTTACTGTGTCTTCCATTTTCCTCAATCTTTGTATTTGTGCATTTGAGCACACATTTCAGCTTTCGGGTGATACTAACCCCTCCCAGGCTTTAATTCCTAAAGCACTAATGGCTTAGTTGAAAACATGCCTGTGTCAGGCAAGCCAACGAACGCCTCATCTAAGCATATACTGTGCCATCCTTGGTCTACTTACAGTCACCCCAGGGACGAGAGCCAGGGACCTGGAGACCATCCTCTTAGCCCAAAGGACTCCAGGATTATCCAAACAAACCAATCCTAAGCCGTTATTATACCCTGTCTTGCTTTTTCTACACCCTGGTTTAGACCTTCCTTACCCCTGTGTACCTCCTAACCAAGGTGGATGTTCCTCCATGGGGTCCTATGTGGCATGGTGCACCTGTACGAATTACAGATACAGACCATCTTTCCATGACGTTGATCTCTCCCTGTAATTATCCAGTCATCTCCAAGACATCTCTCTGGGACAGATCAAACTTGTGTCTGCCCTGCATTCATTTTGTATAGCTTTGATATTATCTGAGATAAGATCCGAAATTGCAACAATGAAATTGCCTCCGAGACCCTCAGGGCCCTCTCAGCTCTAAACTTTGTGTGGGTAGGGACTGGGCAGAATTTGCTTCTGTGTTCCTAATGCAGCACGGAGCCTGGAAGGTTCTAGTAATCTCTTCTGGTTGCGGGGGCAGGGGGGGGGGATGACAATATTCCTAAAGCAGTGTTTCCATTAATGTGATGGTAGCTATAGGCCAGTCAGGGGTCCTCGGAATTCGGTCCAGCATCATCTTAGGCCTCGTCCAGAGAGGCTTACAGAAGCCCAGTCCCTCTGGGGGAAGGTTCTGGAAACTGCAGTAAGTTCCAGGTTGTTGTTGGAGAGCCTGTGCCTTGCTTTTGTTTCAAAAGCACTGTTCTCTGGTGGACTTCTAGTCAACAAAGGGCACAGGAGGTCTCTGAGCTGTGAGGAAATTGTACCCCAAGTGTTTTATATTCATACTGATTAGGAACCTACAGCTTTTGTTTTCCCCCAAACCTGTACACAATGCCGGAATCTAACTGATTGGTACTCAGTTCTCTCTGTCAAGTGGCCGAGGTAAATTTCTCCTTGAGTTGTTTTGCCATTGACATGTATGATGGTCAGTTTGAATTGTCCACTTGACATAGTCTAGAGAAGAATGTCAAGCATTGCCTGGATCAGGTGGACCTGTAGTCATGTCTATGGGGGAGTTTCTCAATTGTTTTAACTGCTATGGAAAGACACAGCCTGAAAGTGTGTGGCCCTAGTCCCTCATTTAGGAGGCATGGACCGTGTGAGTATAGAAAGCTGTCTGAGCACTGAGCATACATGCATTTCTTTTTCCCTGTTCTTGGATGTGTCTGTGAAGTCACTACCTCTTTCAAGCCCCAGCCTGTACCTATAGCTTCTCAACAGTGATGGACTGTAGCCTAGAACTGTGAGCTACAAATCAATACTTTCTTTCTTGTGTTGTCTCTCTCCTTTGGTTTTGGTTTTGTTGGGGTTTGCTATTATAGCAACATAACTAGAACTAGGTCTATGTAGGTAAGGTTTTCTATATAGGAGATAAGCGAAATCTTTGAATCAAATAGAATATGTGTGTGTTTGTGTATTCTCATGAGTGCCCATGTTTAAATCTCTTCTTTATGCTGCCCACTCCCTGGTGTGCAGCTAGTCAAGTATGACTCCCCTCAGTGTGGGTTATGTGCACTCCTTCCATCAAGCCTGGTGTTTCTGCCCTTGTCTTCTTCTCGGAACACTTGTCTGTGACCTCCACCTGCTCTGTATGCACAGTACAGAAAGAGTTGATTGGAAGCGCCTGTGGATTTTCATATCCACCCAGGAAAATATACTCTAATGAATATTCAGGTCTAGGCTCCTGAAAGATATGCTCCTTGGGGCACCAGGAAGCAGCTTTATGAATGAGCCCTTCTCTAATAACAGCTGATATGAGCCAAGGTCTTATCCAAAAACTTTCAGTGGAGTTTCCATCTAATTTTTTCCCCCTAGAGCTGACATCTCTGGCACTTCTGACAACATTGTCCCTACAGTGTGTTTGACAGGACTAACAACCCTCTAGGGAAGTGAGTGATGGCAGGTTCCTTTTTTCTTTCTCTTTCATCTCCCCCACTGTTTTTCCTAAAAACGTCAGAAAAATTTCAAGATAGATACTTCTGTGCAGGTGGTAAGACAGTCCATGAATAAATAATTAAGTTTAACTTTATTTCTCTGAACCCCCAAATCCAGAGAGTTAGCTGAGAACTCCTGACAAATTCTGTGCAACTCTAGCTTCCTTGGGGCTATCTCTAGGTTGCTGGGAAAAGTGGTCTCCTTGAAGAGATGGTAGACCCTCGGTTTGTGCTAATTATATCTTGCCTCTTCCTTATGGCTTGAATTCTGCCTACTTTGGTTTCCATGATCTCAATAGATGATCACCATTGTCAAGAACTTGATCACTTCTGTGAGCCCCCTGATCTGACATACATGCTCATGGGCTAAAGGACTTAGTCCCCAGCTGGTGGTAATGTTGAAAGGTGATTCAGTCATGAAGGCACTAACTCCATCAAAGAATTAATCCATTGATGAGTTCACAGCTGAATGAGTTATTAGGAGATTGGAAGCTTGCCCTTAAAGGGTGTGTCTTGCCCTGGTTCCTTCTATGAACTCTCGGCTTCCTGGCTGTCAGTGGGTAAATCGCTTTCCTCTATTGTGTCTTTCTCTGCTCTTGTTCTGCCTCACCAAAACTCAGAAACGACAGAGTCAGCCAACTACAAACCAAAGTCTCTGAATTAGGAATCCAAATGTGTCTTTTTTTTTTTGTCGATCAATTGTCTCGTGTATATTGTCACAGCAACAAAGGCTAACCATCATACATCTGTCTTGCTTCAAAATTTGCGAGACTCAAGACTCAAGAACTAGAAGGATTTTCCCATCTAGAATTAACATGCTTTCATGGAATGCCAGAAACTTCACTATTCTTTGGATGTTATGTCCTGATGTGAATAGTATTTCATTTAATATATATTGTTTCAATTGCTGTCATGAAATTATATATCTCAAAGAAAAATAGAAATAAAACTCTCACTAGTAGATCTAATTCTGGGTCAAACAACAAGGTGACTGAGACAGCATCCAAACCCAGACAGTCTGCTTTCCTAAAGAATGCAATGACTGCCACTTTTCTGGTTGTCGCAGGGCAAAGGCCAGACATCAATGCTATGATCCTAGTTGTTCCTTTATTGCTGCTCCTGACACTCCAAGGAAATAAGAGTCCAGCAGGCTGTCAGCTAAGCCCAGCGAGACAAGGCAACCGCATATTTGACCTTGACTATGTTAAACTTAGACTTCGCCTTAAAAATGAAGGTGAGTTCTCTCTCCAGCTCCTCAGAAAAATTGGCAATTAGATAAGAGAAATCAAATTAAATCTAGCTGATGTCTGCAACTCAGCTAACCCTGGGGCAACAGCAGTTGCCAGCAGGTGGTTCTAAGCAACACTTTGTGGTAGTCATGTCATGTTGCTTAAGGATGTGAGAAGCCCAAGTCTACCAGCTCCCAGTGTTTGACAAACCACATTGCTGTTGGGTTATATTCAAACAGACAGCTCCATTTGAGTGGTCCAGGGAAAGCCTTCTCAAGCAATCAGGTATGGTCAGAAAAAAAATTCCCCAGACTAGCTAAAAACTGGTGTATACCCACTTCTGAAAGAAAGTCGGAGTGAGGAGCTTTGCATGTTTGCACATTCACCATTCATTCATTTGACAGACATCCGGCAATTATTTATGAAGCCATAATCTGTGTCATTGCCTGTGCTTGGGGGCTGAGCTTGCACTGCCCTGCCTAACACACAGCCTCTAGGCAGGCAGTCAATAGTGGCCATGCTAGAAAGTTCTTATGTGTCAACTCAAACCTTTCCTGGAATGCCATTCTTATTAAAAATTCGAGACTTCCAACAGTAAATTATTTGTTAATGTTAACCAAAGACACCAAAATGACAGATTGAATGAAGTCTTGGGACCTACCAAAGCAAAGAGTGACATAAAGTCGCCTAAAGTCTCAACTGTGTTTCTCACTCAGCATCGCTTCGTATTTTCGTAGGAAGGAGTCTGTCAAAAGCAAAAAGGCAGTATTCCACTTGGGTAAGAACCCACTATGTGGCTAAGAAATATCTCAAAAAAAATGTTATAATCATCCCTGAAAATTAAGGAATTGAAAATCAAAAGAATTTTGAGATTTCCTCTTACCCTTCCCACCCGGAGTGGAAAGGGAACACTCATTCACTACTGTGGGGTTGAAAACTCATCCAGTCACTCTGGAAATCAGTGGAGAGAATTCTTCAAGTGCTAAAAGTGAATCTACCATATGCACCAGGATACCAGGCCTCGGCGTATGTCCAAAGGACTCAGCATCCCACTCCAAAGATGCTTGCAATGTTCATTGCTGCTCTAGTCACATCCATCTATGCACAAAAGCTAGAAAATCAAACCTACAAGATCAACCAACTAAAGGTTAGTTAAAATGTGGTAGATATACACTATGGAATACTATCCAGCTGTAAAAAACAATGGAATTTTCAAGTAAATGGATAAACTAAAAAAGATATTATTGAATGAGGTAACCCACACTCAAATAACAAACCACAATTTCTTTCTCATCGGACTCTCCTAGTTTCAAATCCTCAGATATGCATATTTAACATGGAGTCACTGTATATAGCAGCATATGAGTGATTTGAAGGGAGGGATGGAAAAATGAAGGGTTTTTTTATTAGGTGAGGTAGGAGATAAAGACAGAAGGAAGGTAAAATAAAAAAAGTCATAAGAAATAATATTATTGTGTAGTTACCTAAAATTACGTATATCACAGATAAGTATATATTGTTGAAATGTTATTTTCCCATCTGGGCTGACAATGCTCCACACTCCAAGAGCCATGAACTACCCAATAAAAACCCCAACGTCAGTCAAGGGAAGCCTCCTTTTGAGTTGTTGATCAATTGTTGTTGTCTAAGAGACTCTCAAAATATCATAGGCTATTGCTGTTATTCTTGGTTACCTCACAGAGGTTGAAGGTAAGTCCATATAGTCCATATATATTAAGACATAACACCCAGAGGTGTTGACCTGAATATCTCCTTCCTGTAGACCAGCTTTCATGGTACCAGAAGGAAGAGAAGCAGCAAGTATTACCCAGCTATGCTATCTCTGAACAACTCAATCACCATGACACAAGATCCCTAAGGTTGAAACAGCGACACACACACCTTTGTGATAACCAACAGCTCTCAAATTGGACTCGGGCTGACTCAACAAGAGGGAAATCATGTCTGGTACTGGAGACCTAGCCAACTATCAGGGGCTGGTAAAGCCTTGGATCTTGGAGTAGAATCTATAACCACCATTTTACTAAAGCAGCCTAATTCTCAGCTGCACTATAAACATGTGTCCTTCTACCCACAGATGAGTGTATGTCTCACTCCTCATCTTCCCTTTGCAATAGACAGAGGGCATTACAGAAAGCCACAATGGGTCAAAGTGCAGAGAACAAATGACTGTGTGCCGCCCGTCCTCAACTAGTGACATCTAGAACACTGCTCAAGCATCTGCAGTTCAGGAATCATAGTGGAAGACACAGAAAGACTGCAAAATCCTGAGAAGCAGGGCGTTTCCTGTGGAAGTGATTGCCTAGAAATGTCAAAGAAGCTATACCAGTGAAGTCTCATCAACATGTGAGTTTTTAAACTGTACCTTGTTTCCCAGTAGCATATGAATCTAGAATGGCAGTTGTCAACTGGCTCAGGTTTATGTTAGGTCCATGATCCTCATAGCATTCCTATGAGGAAAGAGGTAACTAACCATGCTACTACTTTATTTCCTTGTTCTTGTCATTGGTTTGGTTTTGTTGTTGTTATCGTTTGTTTGGTTGGTTTGGTATTTTGCTTTGTTTTGTTTTGGTGTCACATGGGCCTTAGGAGCTCAGGCTGACCTCAAGCTCACTATATAGTTGAGGCTAGCCCTGATATCCTAATCCTCCTGCCTCAGCCTTCCAAACTCTGGGCTTATACATAACATCAGGAGGCCTGGCTTGCTTCGTTTTATCTTTGGTCATCTGCCATGGCATTTTGTTCTGTCAGTCAATGAACAATTGTCAGTCTCCTCCCTGTTTAAAATATTGCACTATACTGTTAACTTGTATAATCCAAAATGGTAGCCCATAGCTATGCATATTAAAATTAATTAAAATGAAATAAAATTTAAAATTCAATGGCTCCATTGCAATAGCCACATGTAACTACTCACTATATTCATTGAAGAGGGCTACCTTAATATAGCATGGTTTGGGTTTTAAAATGTTCATATTTGTAAAAACAAAACTCTATGGTCAGCAATGTGCATCATCTTCATTCTTGAGCAATGGTGTCACTGCAAGTTGCCAAAGGATGAAAGTATGTTTCTAACGTCCTCAAGACTTTCTACCCTTTACCCCAGAGTCACTCTCCTACTTCCTTATCCTCAGCAAGTGTGCTGCCAAGTCTTTTCATACTGGATACAGGACAAGAAAGATGTGAGTGGATGAGGGTCTGTTTACATTGGTCCAGAGGATGCTCAGTGTGATCCGAGTCCACATGAGTTTCCATACAGTTTCCCTCCTCCTCTTAGGCACTTTTATCCTAGCTTTAGTGAAGCCCATCCAGCTGCGCTGCTGGCACCAGCTAGTCAGGTGATCCTCTTTCCTGTCTCACAGTAATGGCCAAGGAGGCCACTTCTGTAACTTACAACCTTCACCAAGGTCCCACTGCTGCTTCCCAGTTTCTGTGTTTATTGTGGACAGCTGAAAAGCTTCCTGTCTTGCCCTTCTTTGTCTCTGCTTCCGTATGATTAGAAAAGAGAGCCAAGGTTGGAGACTTCTTCCCTCAAGGCAATGAAGCCTTCAGTTTTCTCTGATGCGCTGTCCTCTCTCACCTTTCACTATCCCCAACTTGATGTTGGACTCCATGACAACAGAAGGCCTCTTGAAGGACATCCAGCACACCTTCCCAAGGAATGCTCGTGTCTTTCTCTGTGTAGGAAATAAAGTATTGAAGAGCAATCGTCTTTGATCCTTTAGAGGGCTTTGGTTGGTTGGTTGGTTGGTTGGTCTGACAGTTTAATTTCTTTCTAAACCAAAAACAGGGAATCAAAATGTAGAGGAAGCTTGTCTATATCCCAGACCAAAGAAAGAGAGAAAAAATAATAAAGAATCTAGATTTGATCTAAAAGGGTGCAAAAGTCAAATTCTGAAGACAATTAGGAAATCACTGTTACTTCTGAAAGAGAAAAGAGAAGGGATAAACGTAAAGAGGGGAACTGTACAGGGGAGCAGAGGGAGTTCAGAGAAGCAATGGGGAGGGGGGCACTCTAAGTTCATGTGAATGTTGATCCTTAACCTAAAAGGAAAGTAGATGCCATAAAAGAATGAAAACAAAGTTAAAGATCTTCCCCAACACAAATGAGTGAACAACGACATAGCTGTGATTAGACATGGCATTTCATTTTCAAGAAATCTTAACAGGTGGGTTTGTCTTTCTTTGCACTGTCAGTACTGGCTGAAACCCTGGCAACATACTCTAAAGTAAAGAGGACATGAGAAGTGATTGGGTTCCATCAGAGAAAACAAGGACAGATGACCCAAGCTTCCAAACAGACCTTGGATCCTGGAGGCCCTTAATTGCCCAGCCTCTCCCCAGTAGAGGGGCCAACAATCATCAAGGACAAGGTTTTGCTGAACCCATCCCTTAGTGTATGTGGGCCAAAAACTTACATGGAGCCAGTAGCCTGGGGAGTACTCTTGCTAGTTAACAATCTTATGTAACTCGTCCCATTTGATGGTCTGAGGACACTGACAAGGCATTGGATGCAATTTGCCATGCCTTCTTGATGCTGAGATTTGACCCTATTCCCACATTGATTTTATTGCATTCTCTTTGGGCCATCTGATCAAGAGATTCCACCATGTTTCCAAGTGTGTTAGGTGGGTCTTAGGAGACCCGTGATGGTGGCTGTCATCAAACTATGAGTGCTGTGCACTTTTGGGGACCAAAAGAACTCACGCCTTATCCTCAATATGAAGAAGAGATTTTAGCAGAACACTGACAGGATTTAATGATCCTTGAGAAATTTAGTTTTGGCCATGATGTGAAAAACGACAAGTAAAGATGCCAGGTAGCAAGTCAGGAGGTCACCTAGTAGAAAAGTTCGCCCCTAGTACCCACAAAGTAGATTGGGTGAAAGTTAGTGGTTGGGTGGGTATCATTACAGCAAGAGAGAATGGAAGCACTGGAGATATGTTTTGATAGCAGAGTTGGTTAAAATTTGCATTTTTGTGAATGGATACAGAGTCCCCCTTGTCTATCTCAGGATTAGGACAATTTAAAGTACAGCACCCAAAGAGGATTGTAGTAAGTCATAAGTAGGAACTTCATGTTAATTTGAAACTAATTAATACCTACATAAATACTCATATAAATGTTGGGTATTTTCAAAGGGGGATCCTTTAGAATATAAGTAATATCCCATCGTCTAGATTAATTTAAATGAAGTTAATTTTAACAATATTTTTTGCTAGAATCTAGTAATCTTTTTACATTAATCACTATTATGTTGTCAATAGCAGAACAATTGAAAGCTAACACACTGCCTCAATGCTGTGCCCTTTTAAAAATAAGAACCAATGCAATCAATGAGAAATAGATTTGTTTATTCTGTAGCATAAGAATCCATGTGTCAGGATTTGATGCACTTTTGGAAAGCATTTTCTACATCCTTGTGGAAGCATGTAGCTAGAAAATGCTGTGAAAATGCCTGAGCAATAGTCGGTTGGTGAGAGGATTGTTAATAAGGCCAAACTTCATTACTTAGCTTGTTCCACCTTGACTTTTTTTAGCTGCCTAATGCCTTTGCAATTTATTTTTTCTTATATTGAAATTGATTAACTTTGATATTAAAAACCCATACATGCATACAATGTATGGGTTCTTTGTTCTTTTCCCCTCATATTCGCTGTCCCTCTCATCCCTGTCAAGCCCTGCCTCATCCCTGCTTGTCCTTTTCCCAGGCTTATGACTTGGGGTTTATGTTTGTAACACACTTAGGTTACCTGGGGCCATCTGCATGACCACTGGCCTGGGAATGTCCCTGGAGCCTGGAGGGGACATCAGAGGACACACAGATGAAGGTGATGATTTCCCTGATCCCTGGATATATTAGTAGCAAATAGTTGGGTGCTGTTAGTTTTCCGTAGGATTCTGGCATAGAATTAAGCATCTTAAAATGCTTTGACAGACTAGTAAAGTTGGGTCTGGAAGATACCTTGAGTGTCTCTTATGAATATCTTTTATTTAATCGGATTATGTATTGCACATTGTACAAATGAACGTTTGCATATACATGTGTGTGGAAGCCAGACGACAACTGTGAGATGTCATTCTTCAGGTGCCACCATGGATAAGGCACAGCCACGGTAGAAGTTGCTTCTGATATAGCAGTACAGTTTCTCCTCCAAGCTTTGTGCACAGAAAAGTCATTCTCACTGCCTGTGAGTAACTTCTGCTTAAATTGCCCTCTGATCTATCCTTCTCTCTGAGACCCTGATTTCATTTTAAGCCATAAACTCACCCCACAGGCTTTAAGGCACATTATACAAATTTAGGAACATTAAAAGATAGTCAGAATGTCCAAGGATAGCAAACTTTATAGTGTTCCACCAAACAGATGCATTCCCTGTGTTCTCTAAAGACAACCCAATAAAGTCTGCGGGCACTGCCCGATGACCCAGAGCCTTAGGACTGGATCAAGTTCCGCCAGATACAACAGCAAGTATGTAAACAGATGCATCATCAGCCTTGAAATATGAAGATGACCACCTGGAAGCATCATCACATGAGATCCCCAAAGAATGCTGAATGGGAACAAACTGTGCAGTCACAGTGTGTGAGTGGTATTTCTTAAACCCAAGGGCCTGGACCCATTTGGACAGTTATTCTGTAATGTGTCTTCTTTAGCAGGAAGCCACCACATCGTCAGTACTCTCCATCCTGTGTGGTCCTTTCCAGTTCTAACACTCTGTTGTTTTGTCACCTTGGACCACGTGTTATGAAAAGATAGACCAAAAAATCCAAGAAAGCCAGCGTCATCCTCACAACACAATGGAACAGGAATTCTCAGATTTGTAGTTTGAGATCGATAGAGCAGTCATAATATAAGCAGAGGTTCTTGCTATAAACTGTAGATTTCAAGTCATTTCTGAAATTTTTTTCTGAACAATAGCTGAGGTTTTGGAGTTTTACTAAAGTAACTTTGATAATCCTCCTAATGTTAGGGATTATAAACATCTTGGGCCCAGATAAAGCAAACACAATGGCAGGTGCGCTTCTCACGCGTTTCCATACCTCAGAGACCATCGGGGGCTAAGCACGCTTAAGCTTTTGATCTTTTGCTGCATTTGCTTCAAGACAGAGTTAAAATGCATCACTGCCTGAATTCCAAAAGCGAGACTGAAAAGTTCCCAAAGTAACTTCAAATGTGGGTGCTACTCAGTCCCGTGTCAGAAGCAGTGCTTTTTTTTAGGGAAATGACTCTTGCCACTAGGCTTGGTCCTTCAAAGGCTTGCAGGAAAGCTTCTTGCTCAAGTCGGTGGGCAGACAAGGCTTTGGCTAGAATCACTCGGTAGAGCAGAGTAATCTGAACTAGAAGCTTCTTTGTAAAGGCCTCAACTCTCTGAGAAAAAAAAACAAAAAAACAACAGAAAACTCTGAGATAAGCCATAATATGTCTTGTATGTGGCATGCCCATGCCCTACTTAGGAGCAAGGGCAGCAAATCTAAAGTCCCTTCGTCCCTGTCTACATGGAACAACAGAGGTTTGATACTTTTGAGACATGTACCCAGCACATTGATTACTTTCCTACATTCTTCTTACATTACCCTTTGGATACAGTGATGATTTGGGGTGCCTTTTGCATTCTTTATTTCCTGAGTTTTCACAGGACTATGATTTCAAACATATTGGAAACACGCTCCAAAAAGACTGGGCAGGGTTGGGGAAGACTTTGGCGTCCTGGGTAGTGAACATCTTGGTCTATTTGTAAAGAAGGAGAAATACTAAGCACATAGTGGTATCCGCATCCATTAACTACATAACATCGAAAAAGTTTTCTCCGTGACTCAGTTGACACACCTGAAGAATGGGTATAACCACACCTACACAGCCTACCTCACCTCACTGAGGAATTAACGAAGTACAATAATCCTTCGTTGCAATTCTAAGCTGCAGTTCATGCACATACCTAGCCGATCAGTTAAGAATTTGAATACTGTAAAGGTCTGGTGAGGCTCAGTGGGTAAGAATGACTTCTACGGAAAAAAAGAAGACTTGAATTTGACTGTCCGGCACCCAAATTAAAAGCAATTCATCGTTTTGTAGCCCCAGTGCTGTGAGGAGGAAGACAGGAGGATCACTGGGGTTTGCTGGTTGCCAGACTAACTCTAGGTTCAGCGAGCCCCTGTCTTAAAGGAAGAGAGAGTAATAGGGCTCTGAATCTCCCTGTAGCCACTGAGCACACAGTTACACTTTAAAAATTGAGTATCATTAGCAAAAGGAATAGGTTAAAATTTCTTACACAATTCTGAAAATAACATGCATTTATTATCTTTCAGAGCCAGGAAAATAAAAACTACATTTCCAAGGAGGGTCTGTTTGGTAACCAAGCAAACAATAGCCATGCTTGCTAGCTGCTGGCTTTGGCTTCGCTCCGGCATCGATACCTTAGGCTGTCCTAGGAAGCTTGTGAAGGAGTCACTGTTACAGAGATGATCACGGAAGACTGAACCTAGCAAGGTGCAGATTTTGACCCATAGTTGCTGGCGCCACTACACAGCTGAGTTAGCAATCAAATCTGGTAGAAAAACCATGACCTGTCTGTCATCCTTTCTCCTCCAGAGCAGCTAATTCATCAACCAGCACCTCTGTCCTTATCGTCTGGCCTGGAGTCAATGCCCACCTCCAGGTTAGGACTTAACTTTTGTTCTCCCACTGTCTCCTTGGCTTTGGTATGTTCTTTGACCCTACATGGCTCGCCAATAATATTGCTTTTGGCACATGATCTTCTAATAGCACTGCACTTCATACCAGTCAGACTCCATTGTTGCCTTGATTGAACCATCATGTCTTCCATGTGACCTCTTGCTTGTTTCTCCTACGAGGCGCTCTCTCTCTCTCTCTCTCTTTCCCTCTCTCTCTTTCTCTCCCTCTCTCCCTCTCTCTCTCTCTCTCTCTCTCTCTCTCTCTCTCTCTCCTCTCTGTCTAAGATAACTTTAACAATGATTTTACTTGTCCCACTCCAATGCTGGCTTTCCCACTTCTATTACTGTCTCAAGATGAATGTCCCACACAGATGATGTGTTCTTTGTTCTTTAGCATCAAGAGACCCTCCAGGAACCTGCCTAGATTTTAAAAACAGACAAACAAACAATTCATTGTATTAGACTAAGGGAGATACTGGGCCTTAAAGACACAGTGGAGTGGCAGCTACTGGAGTCTGGGAGATCTCAGGAAGATGGTCTGGCAAGTTTTCTTAGGCTGTAGACTTCAGGATTGTCTAACGATAAACACGAATCAGTGAAATCACTGAATATGTCAGTTCCCTAGGCGCCTAAGGTGTGTCACCCCAGGTCTCCCCACCACTCTGAGCAGATGCTGCAATGCCTCCAGTCTGTTGAAAGAAACAGCGTGGCAGAAGTACATTAATTTGCTCAAAGTACCTAAGGATATGAGAGAAATGAAATTCAAGCCCAGAGGGACTGGCTTTGAGAGACCATACTTTTAACTAGTATACCATCTCTCATCTGGGGTAAGTGAGTTACTGGAGGGAGTCTGGGCTGGGGAGGGGATAGGTTGTTGAGAGAGGGCACCTGGTTTCCAGGAAGGTCACAGAATAATTCAAGTGCGGAAATCAAGTTCTAGCAGTTGTAGATGAGTCTGCTGACCCATGTGACCGGTTAGTTATTGCCCTACTAGGAAGCAGGGTAGTGACTAAGCACTGCCCCTGGAGGTAAGCTGGGGGATTACAAAGAGGCCTTTGCTATTCGAGGTTCAGAAATCATAATTTACTGATCCTGTAGATCATTAGAGTTTAGTTCACATAGCATCCCCCAGTGGGCTCTGGGTCTTGGGAAACCTTCTCTTCCTAGAAGAGAGCAGGACAAAGTAGCACATCCCTTTGCTTACCAAAACTCTTTCCTTTTACAGCCAGATCTCTAAAGGATCCCACTGAGCCCTCCTAGCCTCTCATCCCAGGGCCAGGAGAATCTCAGGATGACCTTAAGCAGGGTCTGAAGTGAATGCCTCATGCTGGAATACTAGGTCAAGTCTTGGCTCTGTTTAAATCATAGTAGGGGAGAAGAAAGACATCTTTGGTGATGGGGTCTCTCCAAATACCTGAGACGGCCCAGAGTCTGGAGTCAGAATGGAGATGCTGGTCCTGTCACGTGTGACTGCGGCAACAAGAGGCGGACTCCTCTGCACCTGAGTCGGTGCAGGTCTCATGCGTAAAGTGACACAGCGGGGTCTGCACATGAAGCCACTGAGGCTTAAACACAGACCAGACTGGCTCAGATAACACCTAATAGATTTGAGCTTAATAAAGAAAAGAAAGGGTCTGGCTTGGTTTGTATCTTGGAAAATCTGAATGACTTAGAAACGAGTGAAGAAATCTCAACTTTTTTTTTTCCTCGGGAAGAAAAGAAATCCAAATGCCTAAAACTAAATAATTATATTTTAAATCGCCCCCCTCCTCCCCACCACACACACACACACCTTTGGGCAGAATAGACCATCCATTTGTAGCTGAAAGTTACACCAACAGCTAGGAAAGTGTTAAATAAATCTGGAAGGCCAAACAAAAAAAGAGGCACGAGCTGTCTTTGCGTTGCCATGACAACAAGGCATGTTACCTGGACAAAGAGTTTGGTAATCTTTAAAAGAGAATAGCCAGAGATCTTTCCATCTAGTTCCCCAGGAAAGATGCATCTTGTCTGCAGACTGTTCCTCAGTGGACAAGATCTGAGAGGAACGAGGATGATCTAGGGGGTAGAGATGGTCTTGACTGGGCGCTTTAAGGGAGAGGCAAATATCCACAGAAAACACAGGATCTCACTGCTCAATGTCTCTACTGCTGCATCTATGGCCGAAAGGAAAGGTCACTGATTGAAAAGCTTCCTCACAGGTGAAGACCCCCAACTGCTACAGATTATGCCTACCAGAGACAAATCCTAAACTAACAACGTTTTGATTAACGGCAGTAAGACTAAGCGCTCGACTTGAAAATGCATCAGGGTGACATTTCCTCAAAGTCACTTCCCTAAAAAAAGGAACTGAGCATTGAGGTTTAGAAAATGTGTCCTTTGCTCCATCTCTGGGTTATCGCACTGAGGGGGTGGTCCCTCTTCCAATCTATACTCTATACTTCCCACAGCAATCCTGCACACCTCTTGTTTTTCTGTTTATTGACAGTGTCTTCAAAGCAAAAACATAGACACTACTTGTAATAGTATTCCCTCTAACTGAATATTTTCCAAACATGAGACCTTTAGCACAAGTGGCCGTGAAAGAAAGCTGTGTTCTGCTCTGAGCTCCTCCTCACTCTAGAAGGGTCTCCTTCCTCCTGTTCAATAACATCTCTTGGCTTGAGAACAAGCACTGGAGGACAAAGGAGAGAGAGAGAGAGAGAGAGAGAGAGAGAGAGAGAGAG
>NC_022012.1:35199020-35204715 GCF_000317375.1 Microtus ochrogaster | reverse complement strand
GAGAGAGAGAGAGAGAGAGAGAGAGAGAGAGAGAGAGAAGAGAAGGGGGAGAGAGAGACAGAGGAAATCTATTTTCCAGATCAAAGTAATCAGTCATCCATTGCCATGGCTGCAGACGTCTTTTTCTGTTGTCCTTTTCATTGAACAGACAAGATGTTTCTCAGCTCCCTGCTTCTTTTTTCCCCTCTGAATTTGTTTTCTCATTGAGAAAAGTGGTCATTAAAGTATTAGTTTAGGTTGATTGGCTCTTCAGCAATAGGAGAGGCTCTGAGGTTTTATTATGTTTGACATGGTCTCAGAGACAGTGGCTGGATTGTTATACAATGTGGAAACCATACCTTAAGGCGGTAGGCCTCTTCCTGGGGACCTACCCAAGCTGTGAGATTGATGACTTCACACCAAGCCTATCACGATCCTCCTGGGTGCTTTCAGGGCCTGGGTGTCTGGCTTTGTCCTTGGCTGCTGCATGGGAGTCAGCTCCCTGCCTTGGTCATGGAGCCAGCCCCCTCCAATAGACCTACATTCCTCCCAAATGGCTGAAGCTGCCCAGAATTCTCTTCCATTTATATCAATCAGTGGCGCATTCAGTAGGAAAAGCGGGGAGGGAGAAGGGAGCGCTTTGATGTTTCCGAAAGACAGAAATCACTTGGATGTTCTTCCAGGGCCACTCGGCAGCAGGTAGAGGGTAGGACAGCTGGTGGGGAGGTTGGCAGCTGGGATGTGCCTGATCAACCGTAGCAGGGAACTGCTCTGCCCTTATGAACTGAAAAGTTTGCTCCTATAGTCCAGTAGGGAGGATAAGAATAAGGAAGAAAGATCAGAGGGCCAGGCACGCACCACCTGGGACAAAGGCCTCAAGCCGTACCAAACACCTTGCCAGACGATTCCATTATGTTTCAAGTCCAATTGACTGAAGTCTTTATGTCTAATCCAATACAAATGCATGACTTCCAATACCAATGTTGCAAAGGGTGGCGAGCTGCATGCGCGCAGATGTTAAGTCTCTCTTTGCCCATCTGTTAAAATACATTTAGCAACAGGCTTACTTTAAAGATTCATAATACCACAGAGATGCTGTTTGCTAATACGCACTCTGTGCCAGGCACTGTGCTTAGCATTTATACGCGTCATCTAACTGTGGGCACACACACAACCACCCCTTGCAATAGGTGCTGTTGCAAGGTCTCTATCTCTGACAAAGGCGAAATGCACCAGGAGTTGGAATGTGTTATTCAGACTCAGACCAGTCTACTGATACGTACGGTCGGGATTCAAGTGCAATCAGCTCAATGGTGCCTGCCCTATTAGGCAATACTTGGGAATGAAATAAAATAATGGATTAATGTATTGACTCTGGGAGCAGACATACAGCAACACGGCCAGTCATTAATTTTGCAGTGTTAACATTATTATGACACTCCTTCTATTGCTTTGGCCAAATGAATCAGAGTCTGTGACAGTGTCTCTAAAGGGGAAGGACTTCAGGAAAGCAAACACATCAAATGTGGAGATTGGCCAGAGCCGATGCACAGAAAAAAAAAATAGTATTTTTTTATCTACACATTCCATAAACATAAACACACTGAACAAGATTTGCTGGAGGAAACGGTGAAGGGAAAAGGAAGGAGAAGTCGGGGGCCAAGAAAGAGCTGCTCATTTCTAGAAGTTGCCTAGCCTTGCCTAGGCAAAAGGGGGGTCTGGGTGGAGGCAGAGCTAGATGAATGTCTTGGAGTTAGACAAAGAGTAGGGGGAGGTACAGATGATAGTGACACCCAGTAAAGCACGCCTGGGCTGGGGCAGGGATCCCTAGCAGTTAATGCGCTGTGTTCTTGCAGAGGATGGAGTTTGGCTCTAAGAACTCACATTAGGTGGCTCACAGTCTCCTACAGTTTTAGCTGCAGGGCATCTGACAGCCTGTTCTGGACTCATGGGCTATCCACATTCACATGTGTGCACATACACACACATATATAGCTAAAAGAAATAAAAATCAATTGTTTAGATTTATCTATTTCCGTGTGTGTGTGTGTGCATGTGCTCACATAGGTTTTTTTTGTGGGGGGGGGGGTATCACATGCATGCAGATCCTCTGTCACTGGAGTTACAGACAGTTTGAAGGCACCATAGGAACAGAATCCAGGCCTTCTGCCGGGAACAGTAAATGCTCTTGACCAACAAACCATCTCTCCAGCCCCACACACATAATTTTAAAGGAAAAAGCATTTAAAAGAGAACTGAAGAACACCCTTTCCAATGCTCACATCTATTCGTACTGGAAGATGCATGCACACAACACTATAAATCTCTTGTTACCCAGAATCCCTTGTTATCTAGAGCTGTCGCCAACTGCAGATTCCTCAGGAGTCCCCCAAATCATTATAAGGCCTCATTCCCTTTTTATTAAATGAGTATTTACTTAGGACTTCCTGTGTGTCTGGCACTTGAGAGTACAAAAACTATAAGAAAAGTTAACAAGGGCCCCTCCCTGCCCTAAGTCTGCTATAGGACCTAATTTGGGGAAGTTTTATAAAGAGTGCTCTAAAAGGGATGGCTAGCCCATGGGGACCAGCTCTGACATGAACAAGTATGAGGAATAGGATGGTGGCTAGCTCAGAGGTTGCTTCTCCCTATTGGAAACCAACTTCGTTGTTTTTTTGTTTGTTTGTTTGTTTGTTTTTGTTTTTTTTAATGGAAGCCATCATGAAACCAAATGAAGCCTGTCCCATTCATCACTTTTGTTGTCAGTTGAAGAATCATCTGTATCAAATTGGCCTGTGGACACGGGGTCATTTTTTTTTATTGCTAATTGGTGAAGAAGATGCCGGTCTACTGTAGGTGGCACTGCCCCTGGGCAGGTGGGTCTGGATCATGTAACAAAGGTAGCTGACCTGGAGTGACAGCAAGCCACCTAGTGGTGTTCTTTCACAGCCTCTGCTTCAGTTCCTGCCTCTGGGTTCCTGTTTGGAATCTTGCCTTGGCTTCCTAATGATGAACTGTAACCTGTAAACTAAAATAGCCCCGGCCTCCCCAAGCTGCTTTTAGCTGTGCTGTTCAGCACATCAGCAGAAAGCAATCTAGAAGAAGGATGTTTTCTGAAAGTGAAGGAAAGGTGGAGAGCAGGCCTCCTGCTGCTCTGGTGGAAACTGTCTGGGCAGGAGGGAGACGCTCAGACTGAAGAGGGCAGGGAGATGGGAGCCAACAGAGGCCTTCACATGGTGGAAGATGGGGTAGTGTTGGACGGTCCTAACCTTTTCAACCAGGAGCGCTCATCTGGGGAACATTTTAAAAAAGGAGAGGAGATGTTGCGAGAAATTATGAACCATCACTATAGAAAATGTCATTTCCTTCTCTTGTCTTCCTGGAATCCCCCAACTAAACATCAAAACCTAAAATCAAGCACTGCTCCTATAGCTGTTGAAGACTAGGCAGAACTGAGGGGCTGCCCCTTTATCTAATTCCATCTCTGCTACCTTTGTAAACATCTCGTATTGTGATCTCTCTCTCTCTCTCTCTCTCTCTCTCTCTCTCTCTCTCTCTCTCTCTCTCTCTCTCTCATCCTCCCCTTCCCTCCCTCCCTCTCTGAGATTCTTGATGTCTTTGCTATTTTCTCTAACCACTACCCTGGCATAAAATCATGTGTAGTAAGTGTTTGCTGATTGAATCAATAATGTTTTCCATACGCCACACCTAAAGGAATTGCAACGTAGATCCAAGAAAAGTGAGGGAACGAACATTTAGAACTGACATTCGAAATGTCTAGGACCATTTTAGATCAAAGCAGTCTGCTCTGGGGCAATTACCTTGACCTCTTTGCAGCTAATAAACCAAGCTCTGAAAAACAGGGACCACAATTCACAGAGCCATGAGCTTCATTAGTGAATGTCAGTAAAGGGCTTTTTAAGTGGCAAAGCAGATAATTATGGAAAATGTCTCTGACAAAGACATGTCTCGGGGACAATGAAGGGCCTTCCTTCCAAAAGTTAAACTATGTTTTACCCCAACGCAAGGTGCTGCAGAGGATCCAGTGCACCTCTCAAAAGAGCCTGTCCCCAAAGGGTCCCAAGAGGATGTGTTCACCAAGCTCACAAAACACTTAGAAACAGTCAGCAGTCACAGTGAAGTAGATGCGTCCTCCCTGCTCAAGGTCACCGTGTTCCTCACTGAACTTTCAGCTTCCCTATTGTTTGCCTTGCCTACTAGCTTGCGCCTTTCCAGATCATCAACCGAGCACTCAAATGCACTTGACCTTTAGAAAGACACTTGTGCTCCCAGGAAGGACGTGATCATTTATCACTGCCACTTACCAAAGTGGTAGCTACATAAATAGATACCTGGGCAAGCTGGAAAGCAGCTGCTAGCCCATTTGCACTGACGTGATACAGTTTAGTCCAGACGAGCCACAAAAACAGTACGACACTGAACAATCAAATGGTAAATACACGGGAGTCAAAACATGCATGACTGGTATGTTTCATACTTACCTGCATAGCCTTCCAAATACAAGGTATATTCCATTTTACATTGCTTGGCTAATTTTGAAATTTGGGTATAGAAAAATTAAGAGATAGTAATCCCAGAACATTTGTGTTTGATTTATGTTATTATAATTGACACACACACACACACACACACACACACACACACACACACACCCCTGTCTCTCAAACTGGTTTTGGTGAGGATAGATTCATTATTAGTTTGCTCCCCAATGACCACACTCCAAGCTCAGCAATAACTATGAGAATAATGAGCAAAGCTTGCCAGGGTTGTTTTAATTGTCATGGTTAATCAAAAGGCCAGCACAGGAAAGCATAAGAGGAAGAAGTAAAATTAAAAATTAAATAAAAGAAAGAACATAAAATTAAAAAGAAAACAAATCAGAAATCGGCATTGCTTTATCCAGCATGTCAATCTCTTCCATGCAAGGAATAACACTCAGTCTAACGTGGCATTTCAAGCTTGGGCGGGGCAGGGGGGCTTCACTCCCCTACCTATAGAATATTAAAGACACTGATAAGTCTCGGAAACTTCAGGCTGCTTTCTTATCACCAAAGCAGCTCACAGCCTGTCATTACTCATCAACATTAAATGTGGAAAATTGGCTGCAGCTATAATTAAAACTCTGGTTAGTATCCACATTAGCTAGCTGATCTTTACATCAGCCACTCAAAGCTCTTTTGAAACTTATAATTGCTTGAGACAGAGATAAAATGGCAAGATTTTCTTATTATTGCTATAACTGAAAGGACCCCCCACAGAGTCTGACTATCATATAGAAAAGTCCTTCAACTGCTGGGAAATGGGGACTCGGTGACTTTTTAACTAGACTTATAAATGGGAATTGTGATTCTATGATCTTTGGGGAAAACAGAAAGATCATTCCATAACGTGGACTTCACTAAAAAGTCTCATTCCTGGTGGAGAAGCTACCGGCTCAGGACATGAAAGGAATTGCTAAAGCAGTGGCCAGTTTTCTTCTCACTGTTCAAACACTGCCCTGAGGTTGTCTTAATGGTTAGACACCTTCATCCTGGCTCATCCTTCACAAACACCTGTCGCTAGTGGGTTCTTACCTTGTGTCCTTTTCAGGGAAAGAACCATCAAGGTAAGTAGCTATGGGACCCACATGCATAAGAAATTTCAGATTACCTATTCTAATAAACAATCAACACAGAGGGAAAAAAACTTTTTTTTT
>NC_022012.1:35185101-35197588 GCF_000317375.1 Microtus ochrogaster | reverse complement strand
AGCCTTCCTTTTTTGTTTAAACAGAAAAAGGGGAAGTGATGGAGGAAGGTCATTGGTTAATTAAATAAAGAAGCTGCTTGCCCTGATAGGTTAAAACAAAGGTGGGAGGGGTAAACAGAACAGAATGCTGGGAGGAAGAGGAATTGAGCTCAGAGACGCCATGCTCCCCTCTCCTGGGCTTACGAGGGGATAGCTCTGCTCTCTGAGACACACGCTATGAAGCTCCGACCCAGAATGGATGTAGGCTAGAATCTTCCCATTAAGACCGGTGCTCACAGATTATTAGAGATGGTTTGATCGGGATATCAGAATTAACCAGTAAGGGCTAGAGCTAAAGGGCCAAGCAGTGTTTAAAAGAATACAGCGTCCATGTAATTATTTAGGGTAAAGCTAGCTGGGTGGCGGGACACAGCCCACCGCTCCTATTACTACAGATCAAGTCTCCTTCCCTCATCAGCCTGAAGAGCAATCAGGGCTCCCTGCCCTCTGGGAAGTTCAAGGACCACCCGCCCAGGTCTGAAAAAGCATGGGATAAAACCGGACTTGCTGAACATAGCGGACAATGAGGACTGCTGAGAACTCAAGAACAATGGCAATGGGTTTTGATCCTACTGCACATGCTGGCTTTGGGGGAGCCTAGGCAGTTTGGATGCTCACCTTACTAGACCTTGTTTTTTGTTTTATTTTAAAGGACTTAGGTGGGTAATCTAGTTCAGCTGGGACAGGCACTTGCTGTCAAGCCTAAAGAGCCAAGTTCAATCCCCAGAACCCACATAGCAAACGGAAAGAACTGACTCCCATTGAGCTGTCTTATGTAGCTCAAGTGTGCATGTAGGATACATGCATGTCCATGCATGCACATGTGTACATTCATGCACACAAATATTTTAAAACAAATAACAAAATGAAAAGAATAATTTATTTAACAAATATTGTATCACCGTAACAAACATAAATTGAGAAGTCTGAGAAAACAATGTCTACTTAGACACTAGGGACTTCAAATTTACCTCCAATAGGTCAATTCACTTAATCCATTGTGGAACAGGGAATTGAACCCAGGACCTTACATACACCAGGCAAATGCTTGGCCACTTCTTTACATCCTTAGCCCAGTGGATCAATTTAAAAATTCAAGCATTAGGGGCTGGAATGGTGGCTCAGAGGTTAAGAGCATTGCCTGCTCTTCCAAAGGTCCTGAGTTCAATTCCCAGCAACCACATGGTGGTTCACGACCATCTGTAATGAGGTCTGGTGTCCTCTTCTGGCCTGCAGGCATACACACAGAATATTGTATACATAATAAATAAATAAATAAATAAATAAATAAATAAATAAATAATCCAAGCATTATACCTGGAAATACCTAAGTGGAGAAGAAGAAAAATAATGCAAGAAGGATCAGGAGCAGAGCTCGGAGACCCGTGTTGCAGAAAGGATTAGCTCCTGTCACCCTGAACCAAACAAGGCGTGAGAAGGGCCATCATCTGGAGACGATGGTGCACACCTGCAATCCTGACATTTGGGAGGCTGAGGCAGGAAGATTCCTGAAAGTTCAAAGCCAACTTAGACTACATAGTAAGGTCCACACCAGCCAACCTAACTTTGAAATTAATAGAGTCCCAATTTCAAAATAAATAAATAAATATTTTAAAAAGGACGGAAGAAAGGTGATCATTTCAAGAAGTAACGAGGACTCCCAGTATCTATAGTTAAAGTTTAAGACCCATAAAAAAATTTACAGCTTATATGGCATCATTTCAACGATTGACACATAGATCTCTAGAAACTAAGGGTCTAGACATCAAATAAAGAATTACCAGAGTCAGATGAAAGAAGAAAAGTCACAAGCAGAACCAAGATAAAGCTCTGCAGGCCACATCAAACTATGCTTGTTTTTTCATTAAAAAGCATTGGCAGATACATCTGTCAATTTTATTTGTAAATAAATTTTATTTGTAAAAATGTATACACATATACAATAATTCATAGATAAGGAATTTTGATCCAGTTATCTGAGTAACTGCCTGTTTCTTCAGCCCATTTTCTCTGCTTTAAGGTTCATGCTTTGGTGAATCACTCCTCTGTGGAATTCACCTTGCAAACTAGACTCTGAGTGTTGGAGGGGGATGTCTTCCTTTTATCCAGCTCAGTGTCTGTCTTGCTCCTTGGGGCTGAGTAGCAGCCCATGCTCACTGAAATCACTACATTTTAACTTCTGTTTCTCCTCAGAATGGGCTAGTTAAGTGCTTCGTGTAAATGTCTGCTGAGAAATTCTTCAGGTGTTCTCACTAGGCTCTCTATATAAATATTAATAATTGTTATCAATGAAAATATTGATTACCACTGTAATCACAAATAACAATTGCTAAGTAAGAACTTATCAATCTATACAAATATAAAGAGAAAAGATGTACTTTCTGATTTATGTTGAAGTTCTCATAGCTTTGCAGAACGTGTTTACGAATACCGTTTCAATTTATTTGTTTATCAGATAAGCACATTAAATTATCATAACTCTACCCATCACCCTGCCACCAACAAATGCCACATGCTAGGTCTTGATGCCTTTTGGTAAACTGGTAATTAGTCATTCCTAATGCAAATGTAGAGATCCCCACAAGGCCTGGCAGGGATAATACAGCACCCATCAGTATTGAAAAGGGATAGCGCTCAACCTGTATCAGCTCAAACCAAAGAAAGATTCAGAAAATCAGAGCACAGATCTTCTCAGCCCATGTAGAAAGGGAAGAAATCTCAGGGGTTTTCCATGCCCCCTCGAGTAATGCTTGCACAGTGTTCAGGGCTTCCTCTCATCCTGGCGTTTCCCCACTTAGCATTCCTGGTAAGACTGAAATGGCAGGTGACTCGTTCACAGGAGGTGGGTCACATTGACAGTGAGAGCAACTGATGGGGGATGAAAAGGAACTGATAATAAAGTTCACGGGAGATCTCATCAAAGTCACCAACTCATGACAGTAGAGAGTAACTGGAAAACGTGGGCTTAAGCTCAGGAACCAGAAAGAGCATCCATAGTACCTAATCAATCCTCTCCAGTCGTCCCCTGGAGATGCCTACCCCTCTAAAAACGTAACAAGTATGCCTCTTTAAAATGACTGTGCAACTATTCTCCTTCATCCATCTAGAGTACAGCTGCCTTTAAATGTGTTCTCAAACACACCCCAACATGGCCTAGCACAGAGCCATTGGTCTTCACAGTTCTCAGCTTAGCCATGCACCGTGGCACACACGTTTAGATAGTTTTCACACCCCTTCCATGCTGAATCCTTCATCTGATGTGAGTGTGCCATAAGTGTGTTCTATCTCCTGGGTCAGCAGATAAGAACACGCTCATGAGACCCCTCTTCTAATACAGAGTTAGCAACTGGGAGCTCCTACCCAGCCAGGGACTACATTTTCAGTTCTATTCACTCTAGACATGACTGCAAAATATCAGTCAACAGGATATCAGTCAAGTACCTGGGATCATCAACTAATAAATCAAAAGCTTGTGTTTTGACTCACAGTTTCAGAAGATCTAGCAGAGTCATAAATGTTAGGAAACAGAAAGTGAGTAGAGATGGCGTCTTACTTTTAAGCTTTTACGGTGTGTCCTACGCCCATACTGTTACACTCTGTGATACAGTTTAGATCTTAAGCATCCTGGGAAGACCCATGTGTTAAGGGTTTGGGTCCTCAGGGTGGGGCTACTGGGAGGAGTAAAACCTATAAGAACAGAGGCTGAGTGGGATGTCATTAGGCCATGGGGCACACGACATTGAAAGGACTAGCTGGACCCCAAACTCTTCCTTCTCTCTCTCTGCTTCCTGGACACTAGAAGGACAGTTTTCCTTCTCCATAGACTCCTCATGACTTCTGTCCTGTGCCTCCACCAGTGACCTAAGGCAAATGAGTTTGCCCTGAACATGGGCAGGGCCATTTAAAAGTGTGCATCCAATTAACCTCTTCCTTTTATCTACTGCTGTTGGAATCTGATTAACAGCCCCCCTTTTGCCTGCTCCGAGTTATATGGGTATCCAGGCTCGTGGGTGGTTAAGACTTGGTTGAGCCCTGTGATGAAAGGAACCAGACTCTCCCAAATCAGTACATTGAAGAAAGGCATTCTGTGGCAGAGCAATACATGGGACAGACCTGACAGGATATTACAAATGGTTATTATTACTTCTGTTTAAAAAATCTTTAGATACTTTAGGATCTTTTGGCACTGGAGTATATACTAACTAATACATGAATCTGGCAAAGTGACATGCAGGGACATTTTAAGGATAACGAATCCACAAGCAGGATGTTCACCAACTTGCCTAGAGAAGAGATTGAATACCTTTACTTTCCCAGAAAGGATTAAATGGGGACAGCAACCCATGAAATTATCTGTAGCAATAGTGATTATACAGATTGGTGTGGCAATGGTGTTTAAATCTTAGAGTAGTTCCCTTCAAATTTATAGGCCCACATTTGAATTTTGATACTGTGAGCGAATGTTGAGGTTGTCATAGAAACAAGTTAAAGCAACACCGTGCATGTGATGTGCGGGACGACTTAGCACTAGGAGGGGCAGCAATAAAGCAACATGAAGATATTACACAGGGAAAACGACTCAGGGTCGTGACGTAACCGTCAGCCATTTGTCTTTGCCCTTGTATGGATCTCATACACTGGTTAGTTAACAATTTTATAGTATGGCCAGTTCTGAAGAGAAATGAATTTCAGAATTTAGATGAGAGTATTGTAGAGTCCTTGCCCTAGCCATACTAATCCTGCTTCCACAGAAGAGAAATACACAATCACAGAAGAAGAGAAACCTGGCCCTTCTCCCTGGCCCAGACGCCTAGCTGTTGCTCATTCAAGTCACCGTGTTCTTTTGTGGAACACTAGAAATTCTAAGGAGGACTCTCCTACCTTTGCCAGGGATGCTATTCTTCTCTCCAGGGAGCCTCAGGACCTCAAAGCTTCTGTGGGCATCTGCCCTTGTCTGAAGACAGCACATTGGCAGGTGGCTGGAATGATCTGGTGGCATCCAAAAGGAGACAGGTAGCCATCTGGGGAGAACGATTTGGCCATGAGAACAGTTTAAGAAGGCTGATTTTCAAAGCTGTTCTTTGAATGAGTAAAATAAGGGGATTTTTTTTTTTAAGCCTTCAGATTCCCTGTCTTATATAATCTGTCAAGGCAGTTCTGGGGAAGTTTCAGCTTTTAGGAGACATGAAAATAAAATCTTGCAAACCTTCACATTCCTTCTCTTAGTCTAATGTCCTTTCTTCTCCCTCAAATCATTCTCTCATTTCTGTTTATATGCACACATTAAACAATTTCCTCTCAGCTCCTCTTTGCTTCATTCAGAAAGTGCATTGATCGACTTTCCCGGAAAAGATGCTGTAGAGTGTTTCCACCGCTGAGACGGTGGGAGCCTTGAAAGACTAAAAGCGGCTGAGCCGGAGTGATGCTTTTAATATACGGAGAAATAGCTGCCTGGGATGGAGACTCTGGACCCCACCCGCAATGATCTCAATCATTTTAAGACAGAACAAAGAGGCATCTGCAGACATCAGAAGATACTGAATCAGTCACCATGCCAGACAGTCTCAGGCGGCCCTTTGACAGCTCCGGTGAAACCAGGTCAAAGGCATCTGGTTGGCTCAGTAGACAGAGGAAATCAATAATGCTAAGGAGTGGTGTCTGGAGCAGGAAACAATCCTAGCCAACAGACAAAATGGGCTCTCTGCTCAGAGTTCCTGATAGAAGCCCTAACAACTGCCATCTTGACATGAGTACTGTGATATCCATCCAAGAGGAGAGAAAATAAAGAACAGAGGTGGGGACAGCAATGGCAGGTGCCAAGGAAGATGACGTAGAAGTCCAAACAGGTGAGTGCCTATCAGGCCAATTCAAGAAAAAAAAGAAAGAAAAAACACTCTGTCAGACTTTATCAGAGGACAAGCAGTTACTACTCAAAGTGCGAAGCTCTGAGTTCAGATCCTCAGAACCCATGTAAAGCAGGGCACAGTGTCCATGACCTGCTGCTTATATAGGAAAATGAAAAGCAGAAACAGGTTCACCCAAAGCTCCAGGACAGCTAACCTGGTACACAAGGTGGCAAACAGTGAGAGAGCCTGTCTCAACCAAGGAAGAAGACAGTGACCTCCACCTAAGGATGTCCCCTGACCTCCACCGGTGTGCCATGGCATATCTATAACACACTTGCACATACTAATGTACACAGATCACACACACACAAGCACACACAGAGAGGAAAATAGGAATAAAAAGAAGAGAAGAGGGATAAAAGAAATGAGGAAGAGGAAGAAGGAGGAGGAGGAGGAGGGAGGAAGAGGAGGAGGAGGAGAAGGAGGAAGAGGAGGAGGAGGAGGAAGGGGAGGGAGAGGCAGAGGACACCGTAGGTATTCAAAATCACTGGAGATAAACTATAGCTTAACCTCAAAGAAGATTTTTTTAAAGTAGATAAAAGTAAATTAATACTAGAAGAAACAAAAAGCTAGTTTAATTTAAAATATAGTTATTATATATCTATGGCATGAGCCAGATATACCTTACTTAAAAGGAAACTGAGGCTTAGAAAAGTTGAGCCACTTTCCCACCCTCATAAGGTCATACATGATGACACCGAGACCGAAGATCGGCATCCACCTCAAAAGCCAGGGAAGCATACTCCTCCTAGGCTTGTTTCTATAGTGCTCCAGGCTGTGGAGACCACTGACGGTCTTCAGCATGTCTAAATCCATAAGAATAAGAGCAGAAGTCTTCAAAAGCAACTGAGCTGTCAAGGAATAGGGTAGAAGCATCAAAAAAGGATGGTAGAGGTATTCAGATGGTAGAGATTTGAGCTTCGTCAGATGGTCTTCCTCGATTGGCTAATCTACCGCTTCAGGAAAAGAAGGCTGTTAATATAAAGCAATAAACCAGCGGATTATAGTAGGAGTCACTCCCCCATACTACATAGAACACAAATGATACAGAAGGCACACAGTTACTCGTCAACGCACAAACTCCACGTGAGGATCCTGCTTGCAGTGCTCCTCGCCAGCAGGTGGAAAGGCATGAGCCTGCACGAGCCTCTTGATCCACTTATATATGTTTTCCTAGTGGTAGCAACAGAAAAAATTATAACTGGCTAATATTTGTCTTATTTTATTCACGTCTGAAAGTTAATCATGCGCTTTATGAAAGAAGCTAAAACCGACACAGAGCTAGCTCACAACCGAGCTATGCTTGGCTCCCCTTAGCCAGCAGAGTTAAATCAGTTCTTCAGGCTCTCCCATCTGGCTATGCATGGGTTCGAGGCTATGCTCATGGAACTTTGAAAGTCAGTTGTCTTCTGCGCTCTGCTTTAGTTGTCTTCAGTGACTTAGGCCCTGATAGTACCTCTGGTTTGACATTGTCAACTTCAGCAGTCACAGCTTAATACAGTATAAGGGGTTAAGAGTAAACTGTGCTGAAATAAAAGTATATTCTAGAACAATGCTTCTCAGCCTCACTAATGCTGCAACCCTTTAATACAGTTCCTCATGTTGTGATGACCCCCAACCATAAAATTATTTTTGTTGCTACTCCATAACTATGATTTTGCTACTGTTATGAATTGTAATGTAAATATCTGTATTTTCCGATGGTCTTAGGTGACCCTGTGAAAGGATGGTTTTACCCCCATGGGTGTTGCAACCCACAGGTTGGGAATTGCTGCTGTGGTAGTTAATGTTTTGCCTACCCTCTTAAGCTAATTTGTCTCTCGTCTGTGCCTTTCAATTAAAGTTAGACTAGGGAAATGCCTTTCTGAATACATGAAGCTTGAGCTGACGAGTTCCATAGTTTTAGAGAAAGAGTTGTGATTTAAGATTTCCATAATCAACGAAAAATTTTATGCCAAAGGTAGATGGATAATTATGGAGGGGTCCGAGATGAGATATTATGCGTCACCTGATTCTTTCATCTTTGGAGAAAGTACATGAAGGAGACAGAAAACGGACCTACAAGTCTTCCAAGATGAGAGAGAATCCCATCTTGGCCTCTAGGGAAAGTTAAGGAAGTCATTTTTACTTCACTGAACCTCCTTCTACTCCCTCCCTCCTTTCTTTCCTTCACACCCCCTCTCTCTACCCAGCTTCTCTTCTTCTTTTTGTAATGCGAGCCTGTCAAACTAAAGGCCTCAGGTATGCTAGGTAAGTGCTCTGCCACTGAGCTACATCCCCAGCTCTTTGTGGCTTTAAAATAAAGATGATGCTACCATCCTTAAAATGCTGTGGGGACCATGTGAGTTGATGTTCACTATAGTAAACATTACTCCTGGTACACCTACATTCCCAGTGAGGCTAACTTTCTTCCTCAGCCCCTCCGATAGCACTCTATAGATGCTGTATTTATGTGTGAATGGGATGGAGGAAGAATTTTCACTGTGCCGAGCAGCCAAGGGAACTCTATCAAGAAAGGAAGGGAACATCAATTCTTCACAGTCTTATTTCCTGCACCTTTAATTATCTGAAATAAGCGGCAATTTACAGCTCAGCTGTTTATAACCTTGGATACTCTGGCATCCATGGCTGGCATGGTGTCCTCTCAGACAAAGAATGTCCAAGAGCTGTTAGACCCGATGATGGCTTTATTGCTGTGTATTGTATTGTATAGCAGATCTCCATATTCTGTTCATTAGAGTTGCTCACAACTGCCCAGGTCCGGCAGTCAGCCTCTGCTTTCATACTGTCCTACTTTCCCAGAATGCCTGCATCTCCAGGGCCATTACAGCCTCCTGACTCCCTCACATTTATCCTATTATGCTATTATCTTGTACCCAGCACTGCCTGTTTATGTTTTCTACTTTATGCTACAATATGAAGGGACCAGACCTTAATCTCTCCGTTGGGGTCAGCCTGCTCATTGTTGGTGCCATTTACCGGGGAAAGGGAGGTGTGGAGATCTGTGCATGTGCACAGTGTCAGAGAAGGCACAGTGAGGACCGAGCCACCTCGTGAGAGGCTGCTGGCAGAGGAGAAGGCAAAGCAAACTCAGCTAAAACAGCAAAAACTCAGTCTTCCCAGTCTCCTTTAGAGCCGGAGTCAGACGCAGTCGAGACTGAGATGGGAAATCATCAATGAGCAGAGATATTAATATTATGTTCTTTAAAAAAGTAATGTCCTAAAAACACACATCTTGAACCCAAGGGCCAAGGAGGAAAAGGCAGGAAGATTCTCAGAGCTCCCTGACCACCTAGTGAATCCAAGTAGATGAGCTCTGGATTTAATGAAAAAAGCTGTTTCAAAATATGGTAGAGAGTAATAGAAGGTACCTGATAGGGGTCTGCATGTGCAACTTGCATTCACATGTGTATGTGCACACACACACACATCCATACACACACATACACGAGCATCTTTGTAGTATAGCATATTAAAAAAAAAATACCTTTACAGAACTGTCTGCTTGTACTCAGACTGAATCGGATGGAAGTCAAGGGCATTTAGATTTAACTCCTGGCTTGTCATGCATTTTGATTAGCAAGCCCTATGTCTCTGACCCTAGAGCTATTCCACCAGATCACTCAGTGACTTCAAGTCCCCCTCGCTCACCACTGAAAATGAACTAATCCTCCTGTTTTACACAGGTTTCGGGAGGAGTAACAAAATGCACAAAAGCTTGTAGCATCATAGCTGATCCAGATCCAGGGCAACCAGCATCGCACATCCCGCTTCTTCCTTCAAGACCCAACTTGGCCATCGATCTAGCAACCACAGTGATTTACTTAAGTGCATGGTAAAGTCTGTGGCCTGTCTTTAGAAGTAAAATGGAGCTTCCACGGGGCTGGATTCAGGCTGTCTTTGTTCAGGAACCTAAGGTCAGTAAATATTAGTAGATTTAGGAGAAAGTGGAATTTGAAGCCGGTACCACACTTTGTACATTCAAAGTAAGCTCATTGTTATTTTAATTAAAAATTCTAAGCTACAGATACCAATTACTATTAATAATGGTCTATGTCTGTGTACAAAAAATGGTAATGGGGCATGAAGAGAAAGAGAAAGGATGATGAGAAAGAGGATAAACTGTAAGATACCCCATGCCAAACAGCAACCTCCTACCACCTAGATTAACCGAAATGTTCACAGAGAACAAATCAACATGACTGCCAACTGTTCTAAAAGATAATGAAGAAAAAAGATGTGCTTTGTGGAAAGGGAGAAAGACCATCCCCTTTCGCAGCTAGGCTGAGATGCTTCAGTGTCCTCAGACATGTTCAGATGACCCTTGTCACCATGTCACTCAAGTGGCGAAACAGATGGGAGGTCGGTATGTGTCTCTTCTGAATTGGTGAGCTGGCCTAAATGAGACCCTTTGTTTCCTGAGCACCTATTACCTGTCCATAGCCCAGCAGCAGCCTCGAAACTAATTCAAATCAGCTTAGGCCCAGTGCTATCAAGTCTGAGCCACGCATGATAAAGTTTGAATCAGATGCCTGTTTAGAAGGATGCAACAAGCAAGCCGCCTTAAAAGGAAGGAAAAGGGCATTGGCCTCCATTCTGGGAGGGACAGTGTCTTGACCTCTCCTCAAAGGAAGTCTTATGTGCAGACCCAGGTGCTGTGGAGGGGGGGCTGGAGGGGCAAGGGGAGATAAAAGGCTGTCTGGAGGCCCTCTGACCCCAGCCCTCCCACGGGAAATGAGGGAGGAGGCTGCTGGCTGGCAGACAAGCAGGTGTACCCTTAAGAAGCCATGGAGATTAGCTGGGGCTTATCCAAACCTCTGCAGGAGGCAAATCTCTCCTGGCTCCCCCAGGAGACTTGAGCACTCACTCTTCTGGCATCAAATAAACCAGATGCAGAATGGACGTCAACTTGGCCTTTTGTGAATCCAGAGACCCCCGAGAAGGCATCTGGACAGCATCACACTCCCCGGGACCCCAAGGAGAGCAAGCATTTGGAGAGATGTCAAGGGAAAGGGAAAGAGGGAGAAAGAAAAAGCCGAAAGGCAGGGTCACAGTCAGATGAAGCCTCATCCATATGGCTGGATCCTGGTCTCGAGAGCAATTGTTTGCTGCCCGGATCAGATCAAATGCAGTGTTTGGGGAAAAAAAAAATGGCTTCTACTGAGAGCAAGTGGCACCTGCTCAAAGGATAAGGACCCCTCTTTGTGTGTATGGCGCTAAAAGAAGGAAGCAAATGAGCCATTTCAGCATCGAGAAGAAAGGAAAACAGGTCCCCATCCACAGAAAACATATCAGCCTGACATAATGTTCAAGCCCACTGACACGCAGGAAAGAGTATGAGCCTTAGACTCAGCAGAAAAACACCAGCTCTGCTGTGTGCAGTATCAGCTGTGTGGCCCTGAGTGAATTACCTAGCCTCTCTGAGAATCAAGCACCCATCCTAACCAACACGCTCCATAGAACCGTCTGAACATTGATAATGGCTATAAGCACCCACTGCAGTAGGAAGAAAAGTCCCTCCCTCCTCATTTCCTTCCCTCCTAAGAAAGAGGGAAAATATAGCAAGATATGTTCAACCTGTTACATAAAAACACATATAAAATGCTACATGGACCGTTGTCCTTTCCCTGATGACATTCTCAGTCTGGCCATGTGATTGCTACCTTAATAATGGCTTAGCTATCATCTCAGAAAGCCCCAGGAACTGCCATGGCAGAAGAAATCCAGGCCACAACTTACTGAAAGATGATAACTCTAGTTGCCTTTCAAATACGATTGACAGTCACCGTGGAGACACATAGGTTGTAGAGTTGAGCATGAGCTAACACATGGTCTTGGCTAACAGTATAACTGCTAGTAAAGCTTCCATCACTAGTACATAAGCAGCTCTTAGGGTAAAGAATGAGCTATTTTGGCTCACAATGTCCCTAGTGACAGTTCTGGTCATTTGGCCTGTTGCTTCAGAGGACACCATGGCAGAGTCCTGTGGCAGAAAATTCTTATTCGCATCAACCTGACCAAAAGGCAAAGAGACGGCCACAGTCTCAATATCTCCTCCAAAGACATGTCTTCAATGGCCTAACTTCCTTCCACGAGACCGCTCACATTTCCATGTACAAGACAATTTGCTCGGGAGTGGCTGAAAGTTCAACATCCTCCATTCAATCGTAACAGCAACTGTTGCTGTCTTCTGCTTCCAACCCGCGCCAGCCCTTACAGAGAAAACAAGACTGGTAACTCAACGCTGAAGTGTAGACTTAGCTCCACGTAGCTCGCCGTCATTCCTGGGTAGGGAGGTTTCTCTGAGAAGCCAAATCGTGTTGAGCCTTAGCTTTGTTCTTCCTAGAGATGGTTCAGTGCTTATTCCTCTTACACTTGATCTATCACCAGGACCTAAGTTTCTGTGCTTTCAGAACTAGAAGGAAGTGCACACTCAACTCTTCCTCTCTCACTCTAGATAGAAAATAGAGGGAAGGGGCTGGAGAGATGGCTCAGTGGTTAAGAGCATTGCCTGCTCTTCCAAAGGTCCTGAGTTCAATTCC
>NC_022012.1:35183702-35185001 GCF_000317375.1 Microtus ochrogaster | reverse complement strand
ACATATACACAGACAGAATATTGTATGCATAATAAATATATAAATATTTTTTAAAAAAAAAAGAAAAGAAAATGGAGGGAAGTTAAAGAAAATGAAGAACTTCTCCAAGGTCATAGGACTGGCAAGGCCAACACCCCACTCCATGTTTCCCTTCCCTAGGGGTCCAGGCAGGTTGTTAGGCGCGTGTGCAGATGAAAGAAGCCATCTTCCTGCACGGGCACTATCATCATCACAGAACTGAGTGCACAGGTCCTCTGATGAGAGGCAGGTGCAGCAATAGTAGAGGGATCATCACAAGTGCCCAAGCATCCCCTTAAGGCATCCCTAGGGGAAGTAAATAGTGTACAAAAATTATCTTTTTAATTCTGAGATTTCTTTGGGGTCTGCAAAGCTAGTTAAATTTTGTGAAACTACTGTAATTATTATAAAGATGGGAAATTATCATTTGACTTATCCTCACAATAGCTTGTAAAGGAGGTCTACTCTGCTATAATTTGCTGAATGTATGTTTCAAGTGCCAGATACATGCTCAGTGCTAGTACTGCAATGTGTATCTACAGCCTCTAAGCTCAAGAAGTTCATTGTCTGGGCCTGGGAGGGAAGGTGAAAACAGGCATGAGAAAGGGTAGATGGAAGACCTAAAACAATCAAACTTTTAGACAAGGGGAAACTTCCTGGCAATGCATTTGGAATGGTGTTTTATGTGTAACCCCCAATGCACAGACCACCAAGGAAACACTGAATAAACTACATCAAAACTTTTCTGTGTGCAGCAGGATAAGAGTAACAAAATAGAAAAGACAACTTGCTGGATGGGAGACTAGACGATGGATCTGTTAAGAGACCTGACCTACAGAAGGGATTGACATGTTCATCTCTAAATAAACAAGCCAATTCCAAGATGGACACAGGACTTGACCAGACAGTTCTCTGGAGATAACAAAAGATCGACACACACCTGAAATGACATTTAGCATCACGGAACATTAATGAAATACAGAGCACCCAAGTGTGAGGGTGAAAGCCTGCAATGCCAGCTACTTGGAAGGGCTAAGGAGGGAGAATCACAAGCTTATGACCGTCTGGGTTACTTAGTGAGACTTTCTCAAAAGAAAAACCAACAAAGAAGGCTGAGTCTAGTTCTCAATAGTAGAGTGTTTGCTTAGCATGTGTGAGACCTTAAATTCAATCACCAGTACTGGGAGAAAGAAAGGAGAGAAAAGGGGAGAGGGAGGGAGGGAAGGAAGAAGGAAGAGAGATAGAGAGGAAGGAAGGAAGGAAGGAAGGAAGGAAGGAAGG
>NC_022012.1:35178033-35183602 GCF_000317375.1 Microtus ochrogaster | reverse complement strand
AGGGAGGAAGGAAGGAAGGAAGGAAGGAAGGAAGGAAGGAAGGAAGGAAGGAAGGAAGGAAGGAAAACCAAATATACAATGTGATTTCACTCTACCCCATCTGGGTATCTACATTAAAAACAAAATAAAAGAGCAAATAAGACGTGATGATGAAATTATAAAAAAAAAAGTGGAATCTCTAGTAAGTGTGAAATAGAGCAGTTATTATGTAAATCCGGGGTGGAAGCTCCACAAATTAAAAATACAGGGACTGTTTGTTCTCTCAATTCCACTTCTGGATATTTCTCCAAAAGAAGTGAAACAATGAAGTCATGAAGTAACTGGGCACCCATATTCACAGCAGAATTATTCTCAGCCAACAAAAGAAGTTGAAGAAACCACAGGTCCAGGGGCAGGTGAGTGGAGATTTGAGACATGATATATAAACAAAATGAAATATTGTTCAGTCCTAAAAAGTGAAAAGAAAAACTGTGGTATGTCTTATGGTGAGGTTGGACCGGAAGGACATTATGCTGAGAGACAATAAACCAGTCAACAGATAAGTGATCCACTTCGATGAGATAAGTAAGCCAGTTCAAACGCATAGGGAGAGAGAGCAGAAGGGTGGCTGTCCACGTCTGGGAAAAGAGATCGGAGAGAGGAATTATTGTTTAATAGCCACGGTCAGATTTGCCGGTGAGAAAGGCTCAGTGGATGGCTAGTGAGGATGGTAGCTCAATGACATGGATGCATTTAACACGGCTAAACTTATTATCTGAAAATGGCCAAGATGGTAACTTTTGTATTAATAAACACACACATTAGAATTGTCATCATCGTAGCTTCAAATGAAGACAAAATAGGTCTCCAGAGACCAGCCAATGCTATAAGAACTCACACCAGAGACACAGGAAAACCCTCCCAGGAAAGATATCTCAAGTCAATATGATCTAGAAGAGACAATTCAGGGAATAAGGTGTTCACTCATAACCAAATCCTTAATTGCCACATAAAAGACAAGTGCATGGCAGGTATCTGTAACCCCAGCAGGGCCGGAGCAGGCAGAGCAGGTAGACACTCCCCACAGAAGATGCCTTAGTACTAATGTAGCTGGATTAATGAGCTCCAAGCTGAGTGAAGAAGACACACTGTTTCAAGGAACAAGGCAGAGAGTATGGCCTCTATCCAGGCACAAACATATAAACACGCACACGACACACACATACACACACACAAGCACACCAATGTGAAATTATGCTATAATATGGGTAATAGGAAGCCATCCTGAAGAATGATGACTGAGCTCCTGCAAGTCTTCCCTAAAGACCAAGGTTCTGTCTAGAGCTTGAGAACCCAATACTGCTAAATTCCTTCACTTAAAGAAGACACTTTAAGTGCCCTTTCAAATAGAATAGAAGCATTGGGACAGATAAGCATGTCATCTATCATTGAGTTTTGCTTCCGGTTGCTGAGAGGGTATGCTTCCTGTCTCCTGGAAGAACCATGAGGAACAGGTCAACACGGAAGCTGTTCGGTTTTGAAAGCAAATGTTAACTTCTGGAAAAAAACACTTACCAATTTCTTTGCACCTAAGAACTACTGAGAGTCTCAGCTGTTCAGCAATAGGCAGATCTCCTGAAGAGCCATAGTCTCAGAAAGATGAGGCAAGTCCGAGGTAGGATTCACTAAGAGTGAACACAAGAAAGCCGAGTCACCTGGAGTAGGGGTACGATGACTTCAACAAGACCCCAGCATTCACATATGCCATCTTATACATCGGTGCCCTTAACAAGCTATTCCTTGTCCCCAGTATTTAGCTAACTCCCTTGTATATCTTCCTTATGCCAAGTGCTCTGCTGGGCTTCCGGGAGCCAGATGCAGCCTCTGTGTAAATGTAAGAAATTGTTAATGAAAACTTTTCAAGACCACAACATAGGCTACATTTGGGGTTGGTGTGCCTGTATGCATGGAAGCATACATTTCTCTCAGGACACTATTGTTAGGTGAGACAGTGAAAATTGACAGAAAGGAAAAGACAATCAAGTCCCACCCCCTACTGTATGCACTTCGTTTTGCTGAGAAGGCTGTTGGCAACCCATGATCCCTGACACCTGGTCTCTGGACTTGGTTGCAGCCCAAAGTTGAGGTTGAGATCACAGGCTCCCATTCCTGTTCATGCTGTGATCCTCCCGGAGCAGCATTTCCCATCCCCTGGCTTCAGAGGCCACAACCCTTCCTTTGATCAGGAAGGCAAGGCGCCAGGCAGTGTAAATGGCAAAGGCAGTCAACGCCAGCCTCCCAACTGCAAGGTTGGCTGTATTGTCTTTACAAATGAGAAATGACATATCACAATGATTACACGGCTCCGACAGACCTCACGGCCTGCCATGCTGGTTCAGTCTAAATCACAGACTGATTCAGACACCCAAACAAATTAACACATGTTTCCCGGTGATGCAGAATTGTGTCTGGGTGTATGTGTGTGTTCATACCACTATACAACCGCATCACCAATTAAATATTTATCAGACTTCCATTGACCTATGAAAGTCATCATCCACCAGCCCTCAGAGCATCATGGCTGGCTGGTTTTAAAAGCTAGTCTGCAGCCTTGGTCAGCGGAACACATTAAACCTTCCCTGTGAAAAGCTCTTGCTATCTTTTGAACTGGATCCATAGCAGGGCTGAATGAAGCTTTTAGAACCAGTGAGAACCAGATGGCCCTCCAAGATCATTTTTGAATGTTTGGATCTGAGTCATTTGTATGCAGAAGGCTTCACAAACTAGCAATCTGGGTGGCAGGCTCCAGGCTGGGTCCAGCTTTCCAGACAGCCCATCTTTGCCTACAATTGAGAAGACAATATTGTAAGGTTCCACAAAAATATTGCAGCATTTATCTATATGTGTAGCATCAAATACATGAAGTGTCCCTGTCAGGCTGTCATTTCTACGGGCATTCTCACAACTCCTCCTCCTCCCTCCTCCTCCCCCACCCCGTTCCTTTCCCTTGTCTCCATGCCACCTATCATTTTTCTTTTATCGCAGGCACGGAGCCAGCTTTGTGAACCAGCCAGCAGAGGGTACTACGTTACTGGTGCAATAACCCAAGCCACAACAAATGCTGGGCTGAGATTTAGATTAATTCAAATGGGCTCCGCTCGGTTTGTGTTCTGGGAATTCCTCATTTGCAAAGGGAAGGCTGTGGGATGGAAGAGAGGAAAATGAAATTGATCCACAAAGCCTGCTCGTCTGAGAGGAAAGGCGCAGGTCTCAGCAAGAGGCCAAGGGGTGGAACAAGCCCAGGTTCAAAAGTGGGAAGTGATCCAAATTAAGGGGCGAGCTTAAAAGCCTCTAGGCATTTACCGTAGAGAAAAGGAAACTTACAACCACACAAATATCAGCTCATGGATATTTATTGGAATCTTATTTACAGTCACTCCGAGCTGGAAGCAATCAAAATGTCCTGTAATTCATGAATGGAAGACCAAGTGCAATATTGTTATACAATGGAATATCGTTGAGCTATAAAAACAAATAAATTCTAGCTGGATGTTGTGGTTCAAGCCTGTAATCCCCACACTCAAGATGCTGAGGCAGGGGATCATCGCGAGTTCAAGGTCAATGTGGGTGAGTAGCAAGGATCTGTCCAAACAATAATGAAATAAGTTATTGACACATACAGCAACATGGATGAGTCTAAAAGACATTGTATTGAGAGGAAGAAGCCATTCCCTACCTCTCCAAAATGTTATATTCTCAGGAGTCCATTAGTAGGCTATGCTTGCAAATCTGAGGCTGTGGGGATAGGACACGACAGAGGTATATGACTACAAAGCAATGATGTGGGAAAACATTTTGGAATGACAAGTGTTATCTGTACCCTGCTCTGGGTGACAAATCTAAACATGAGTTAAAGCCATCAAACCATAGTCTAGGGAATATAAGTTTCATTTTACGCTAATTTTAGAATCAGTGTTTTTAAAGAAAAAAATTAATGTGTGTTTAAAATGACTGCTACAAGAACAAAGAGATATAACCTGAGGACAGGATTAGATAAGCAGATACTTAGTGAAGTCCGGGGCTTGAGAGAAGGGAGCTGTTAACTCAGTGTTGAATGCTTATCTGGTAGATGCAAGAACCTGTTTTGCATCCCCAGCACTGAACGTGGAAAGATGACGGTGTGTGTAAGGTGTGTTTGTAACCATCTCCAAGAGTATGCAGACAGGCAAAACATGGAAGGCCAGAGTGGAACTGAACCGAAACAGAACAGGTTGACAAGAACCAGATAAGATGAGACTTCCCATGGCCGACTGGTAGATATGCATAGTAGGGTCACACCGACTCTAACAACTTGGGCTGAAGGGTCCAGATGAGCCATCCGGTCCCATATGGTGGTGACAGAGCAAGGACGCCACTGTGGCCAACAGTCACTATTGGTGCAATGCCAGTGTCTGCTCAACCTTAGAACCAACATCCATGAGAGCATAAAACAGCCTTCAGGGATTTCGCTCCCTGACTCACTAGTAAGAATGGCTCATTAGTTTTGGGCAGGAACTCAGGTGACAGAGCAAGTAGCCAGAAAATTTGGAATAATCCTCTCACTGCCAGAACAAGGAGCCTGGGGCAGCCGACCTGTATAGAGCTTGTGAGAAGTCTCATCCCCAGACTGTTGTTAGGTCTTACAGCTAATCTGTTGTCTAGTTTGGGATAATGTTTCTTTTTCTTTTCTGTCATAAGAAGGAAGATGAGACTCTATTTCACATGTATAGAGAGTGGAACAGGTGATCCCCCTGCACCCCAGTGGCATCCACATTAAATTCCCTGTGTCATTCAACCTTTTAGTCCTTGTTGGGATTGGTCTTAGATGAATTGGTTATCAATATCTGTGTTGGCTTCCTCCTTAGTCAATGGTGAGAAGATTCACTGAAAAAAAAAAAGTAGGCCACAGGTTTTTACCTACCAAATGTCCTCCAGTGCCTATCTATGGTGTTTATTTTTGTCTAACTCTGGGGAGCTCAGAGGAGAGAGAACTGACTTACAACTAATGTATGTGGATTTCTCATCTCTCACAATATGTGAGAATAGTCTTATTAGAAAAGCTGAGATCTGGGTATAGGTTCAGTTTTGATTTTAATTCTATATGAAACTGTGTCTTTCTCTTTGTTTTTCTCTTCATTTCTTCTACAAAGGGAGCTGGTTAGGTCAGACTATCAAATCTGACATTTTTACACCTCTGTATTTAATCCTAAGTATAAGTGGGAAATCATTAAGTTGATATGCAAAAGAATTGATAATTTCAGTTAAATTCAAGAGTTCTGAGAGTCCGCTCTTCTTAGACAGCCAGTTAGGAACTAAAACACTAAAATAACCAAAAAAAAAAAAAAGAACAACTTTGAAATTCATACAGTAGCACAAAGGGCCCCAGATAACCAAAGCAATGCATTGTTCTGAACAAAAAGGATATTGCTGGTGGTATCATCATACTTGGTTTCAAACTATTCTATAGAGCTGCAGTAATGAAATCAACACACACACACACACAGAGAGAGAGAGAGAGAGAGAGAGAGAGAGAGAGAGAGAGAGAGAAAGA
>NC_022012.1:35164146-35177933 GCF_000317375.1 Microtus ochrogaster | reverse complement strand
GAGAGAGAGAGAGAGAGAGAGAGAGAGAGAGAGAGAGAGAGAGAGAGAGAAGAGAATGGAGAACCCAAATATAAACCCAAGCAGCTGAAGTCATCTGATTTTTGACAAAATGCCGAGCTACACACTGGAGAACAGACAACCTCTTCAACAAATGGTGCTTTGAAAACTAGATATCCACATACAGAAGAATTAAATTATATTCCTCTATTTCATAGCGTACAAAACTCCAAATGGATCAATGATCTTAATGTAAGACCTGAAACTACAAGGAAAACATTCCAGATCTAGATTTAGGCAGAGACTTTCCGAATGAGACTCTAGTTGCTCAGATAACAATGCCAACAATTGACAGATGAGACCTCACAAAGCCACAGGCTCCGTACAGCAAAGTAAACAGTTAAATGAATGAAGAGACACAATATAAAATGGGAGAAGATCTTTGCCAGCTATACATCTGACAGAAGATTAATATACAATATACACAAAGAACTCAGAAAAGTAAATAGTAGGATATCACCATGGCCAGTAAACGGACTAATAAAATGAACAGACAGTTCTCAAAAAAGGAAATAAAAATGGCCGCAAATCATATGACTAGCTGTTCAACCTCGCTGTTAGGTATCGCCAAAGAAATGCAAATAAAACTACACTGAGATTCTGTCTTAACCCAGTGAGCACAATAGCCAAGCAATTAACAGCAAACGCTGCTGGTCAGAATAGACCACAGGAAACTACACACTGTTGGAGGATCATAGACCAGTCCTGCCATTATGGAAATTAGTATGAAAGTTTATAAAAAAATAAATAGAAATAAATCTACTATTTGGCCCAGCTATACCACTCCTGGGTGCTTACCTCACCCCCCCCCCCCAAAAAAAAACCTTCCCTAGTCATTATATAGCAGAAATATTTGTATATCAATGCTAGTGAAATTATGGTGAAGTGTGGGTATCCAACAACAGAGGATGCGTAGAGAAGATGGGATATAGATACACAACAAGATTGCTTTTGGCTATGGAGAAAAGGAAAGTCACATGCGGGAGGAATGGAGGCAACTAGGGTGATCACATTGGCTGAAGTAAGCAGTCCCCGAAGGACTAATAATGTGTTTTCTCTCGCTTGTGGTGCCTACATTTCATACAGTCACATAAAAGCAAGTATGTATATGTTAAATAAAAGAAGTCAACTTAAGGGGACCAACTTAGGGATGAGAAAAGAGAGGATCAGGGCAAGTGGGATGGGTTGTATCTTCAACACACAATATGCTGAAAATACCCATGTGTAACACTGCCACGTCCAATGAGTAAGCATAGTGAAGATTTTAAACTCAAATTTAAAAAGAGTAAGAGGACCCTGTCTTTAAGAACACATAGCACATCCAATCAGAATATGACTCTGGATAAAGGATTTGAGTTAAATTCTAGTATACTAACTAGAACCACTTGAGACTTTCATTTAACCTATCAGAGCCCATTTTGGGGATGATGACGACTCCGGCTGTAAGTGAAGGATAAATAGCAGAGTACAAATTAGTTTTATTATTCAGTCACTTGTATCATTATCCCGCCTCAAGTGTTCCCGCCTTTTTGCAGTTGATCCCCATTGTAACTCTCCTCATCTCAGCAGAGCATGCTGCCGGTGCTGTGAAATGCTAATCGAGGCCCCCACACCCCCAAACACTTCTCTGCTCCCATCAACACAGCTCTCCATTATCTCTAGTTTTCTCTTGCTGTTGCTGAACACCTATTGGCTGCTTCTACTGCCTCATAACTTGTACATCTATGCTTTTAATCACTTCAAAACTCCAACTTTTTGTACTACAGGTCTTCCTTTCAAGACCACAACTTCTACAAGTATCAAAATGGAGCCCAGAATTTCATGCAGATACCCTGATTCTTCTCTTGGATTCATCTTGATCATTTCAACGGAATGCTTAAGTATTTATAATGCTTTCTCTCCACCACAGCATCTTCCAACCTACCCTGATTTTTTTTTATTCTTGCCCATCTCTCAGATCCATCTTTTCTTACCTCAATCATCACATGACTTAAGCATCTTTGATGGTATTATTATAAAATCAGACTTGGAAAGATACCTTCGTGAGTTTTTCCACACTATCCCTGCTTACCCCCTCATCACCTGCTCTCACATCTGAAACTTGGTTGGAGAAGACAGAAGTCAGAGGACAAAAACAGTTTTGGATATTTTTCATACACTTCTGCTGTTCTGATACATTGCCCACTCTTAGTGAAAACCTCTTCTTAATCTTTCTCTTCTCTAGTCTTTTCCCTTCTCTCTTGCCCAGGACACTTTTCAAAGTCTCCATTTCCTTCCATTTAACACCTACTTCAGCTAAATCAAGAGAGATCTCCTTCCCCTAAACACTTTCACAAGCCCATGCTTGGGATCTTGTCAGCGGGGCTTCTCAGAATTCCCTCCAATTTTCCTCCCCTTCTCTCTTTGCCTAGGGAAAGTCTACTTAACTTTCAGTGCTTAGCTCCAATGCTACCTCCCCTAGAAACCTTACCAACTCTTGAAAAAATGAAATGAAAATTTAAAAACTTAAGGCAATAGTCCATATTGGCCTTGTTGTTGCTGCTGTTGTTACAAGGGTTCATTTGTTTGTTTTTATTGAAACAAGGCACTATTCTCAGCCATGTCTGACATTGAAATCACTCGCAAAAATCCTCCTGCCTTATTCTCCCAAGTACTAACATTACTTGGGCAAGGTGCCATGTCTGGTTCATATTAGTCTTATGAAAGCTGGCAGTAAGTGGAGAAAAGCTTGCTACTATTTTGAGTGATGGTAGTAATTGATCTCCTTCACAAAAAGCCACTGGTCCAAACCTAGAAAATTCTAAAAGAAGGGGATCTATCTCAGAATAGCAGTACTGGGGAGAAAACATTCTGAGAAGTCTCAATGCTTCCGGTGTCACTGGTCCTGATGTCCTTGTGTCCTACATAATCAGTTTTACATGAGAGAAAAAGGAAGCTTAAAATCTATTTACTGAGACAAACATGGCATGTACTCACTTATTACTGGATATTAGCTACTAAGTGAAGGGTAACCATGCTACAATTCACAGACCCAAATGGGTAAGTAACAAGGAGGGCTCAGGGTATCACATGGACCTTCCTGGGAAGGGGCAATAGAGTAGATTTTGCTGGCAGACTGGGGGCAGGTGGGGATGGAAAAAGGAGGGATCAGGTGGAGGGGAGGATGGAAGAAGCAAGTATGGTGGAGATGACCGGAATTGGAGGGGCAATGTGGAAACCTAGTGCAATGGAAACTCCCTGGAATCTACAAAGGTGACCCTAATGAAAATGCTTAACAATGGGAATACAGAGCCTAAACAGGCCATTCTTCTAAAGGTAAACCAATGACTGGTCGAACTTGAGACCTATGCCACGAAAGGGAGCCCATACCTGACACTGCCTGAACAGCCAGTGACAGGAAGCTAGATAGCCCAGAGACCTAGAGTAGAACCAACCATGACTGGAAAAAAATGAATGAAATGATTCTTAATGATATTCTGCTATGTTCATAGATTGGTGCTTAACCCAATTTTCATCAGAGAGCCTTCATCCTGCAACTTATGGAAACAGATGCCGACCAACAGCCACGCATTAGGCAGAGCTCAGGGAACCCGGAAGAAGAGGGGGGAAGAAGGATTTTAGGATCCAGAGGGACGAAGGATACCAGGAGAACATGCCTCACAGAATCAACTAAGCCGGGTTTATACAGGCTCATAGAGATTGAAGCAGTGATCATGGAGCCTGTATAGGTCTGTGTTAGGTCATCTGCATATGTGTTATGGTTGTGTAGCTTGGTGTTTTAGTGGGACTCCTAACAGTGGGAGTGGGGTGTATCTGATTCTTTTGCTAGCTCTTAGGACCCCTTTCCATCTACAGGTTCCTTTCCCAGGCTTGATATGAAGGTTTGTGCCTCGTCCTATTGTGACTTGTTATGTAAGCCTTGCTCATTGATAGCTCTGGGAGGTCTGCTCTTTTCTGAATGGAAACAGACAAGGAGTGGATCTGGGGGAGGGGAGGTGCTGCAGTGGAGTGTGGGGATTGGGAGGAGAGGAGGGAAGAGATATTGTGGTCAGGACATAGTGTATGAGAAAATAATTTAAAAAATTAATGTGTATGAAGTGCACAAAGTTTGATTCTGTGCCAGGAAACTAACAAGGAGTATCAATTTTTTTTCAAATTTTATTATGGTACTTTAGTGAATTGGTGCACAAATTGTGTACTTTGTAGGATCTCATGTGATATGTTAATATGTGATATATCATTAATGTATGAGTCAGGGTATAAATATCTCCCTCAATATTTATCTTTTCTTTTCAATTTTTTTGAAAAGTCTTAAATTTTCAAGTTGTTTGGGGAACTTGAGCACATTCTGCTGTCTACTGCTATGGAGTACAATACTGGAACCTATTTCTCCTTTCTAACTGAACCTCAGTTGAGGGTGTGTTTCTTAAGAGCAGTTTGGGTCTTTAAGCACAGTAACCAGCCCACAGTAGCAATGGGACTTTAAATTAGTACACTCTGGGCCAAGAAGCTCCTGGCAAGCATGCACTTAGTCTCAATTCATGACTTAAGACAATACATTTCATTAGTGTGAGTGTTCACATGTTCCTGCATGAAGATGTTGTGCACACATCTCTCTGTGTGTGGAGGCATCAGGATGGCACTGAGTCTCTCCCTCAGTCACTCTGAGGCAGCAAGGATACAGAACAGCTCAGCAACATGGAACTCTACTTGGTTTGAGATATACAACACATCCTTCTAACAACAACACATCCTTCTCCTGCTGATGTGTTTCACAATCTACAACCTCCCTTGTATGTACTATGAACACACACCTCTCCCCTAACAATTTCCTTCACTGCCTAGAATCCCCACTGCATTGACCTGCACAGAAACTCTCCCAAAACAATGTAATAAGTTTTCTACTTCCCTTACCAACCATAAGGTATGGCAGTTTCTATTCAAACATTCCTAGTTATATCTCAGATTAGGAGCAATAAGGCCAATCTGGTTTGAACTAGTTTGGAGTAGACGTCTAATTAGGCAAATTTTATCCTCTGAACAAACTTTCAGAAAGAATTGCCCATTCTTCACCTTATATCTATGCATAATTGGGCAGACGACACTGAGAGAAACAATTAATAAATGGGACCTCTTGAAACTGAGAAGCTTCTATAAAGCAAAGCACACAGTCAACACAATTTTCTGCAACCTACAGAATGAGAAAAGATCTTCACCAACTCCACATCGGACAGAGGGCTGATCTCCAAAATATACAGAGAACACAAGAAACTGGTCATCAAAAGAACAAATAATCCAATTTTAAAAATTGGATAGAGACCTAAACAGAGAATTCTCAACAGAGAAATCTAAAATGGCTGAAAGACACTTAAGGAAATGCTCAACATCCTTAGTCATCAGAGAAATGCAAATCAAAACAACTCTGAGGTTCCATCTTACACCTGTAAGAATGGCCAAGATCAAAAACACTGATGACAACTTATGCTAGAGAGGTTGTGGGGTAAAGGGAACACTTCTGGATTGCTGGTGGGAGTGCAAACTGGTACAGTCCTTTGGATATCAGAATGGCGATTTCTCAGGAAATTAGAAAACAACCTTCCTCAAGACCCAGCAATACCACTTTTGGGTATATATCCAAAGGAGGCTCAATCATGCCACAAGGACATGTGCTCAACTATGTTTATAGCAGAATTGTTTGTCATAGCCAGAACCTGGGAACAACCTAATGCCCCTCAACTGAAGAATGAATAAGGAAAATGTTGTACATTTACACAATGGAGTATTGCACGGCGGAAAAAAAAATTAATCTTGGAATTTGCTGGCAAATGGATGGATCTAGAAAACATCATATTGAGCGAGGTAATACAGACCCAGAAAGACAAATATCATACGTACGCACTCATGTGACTTTTAGACATAAAGAAAAAGAAAAGCAGCCTACAATTCACAATTCCAGAAAACCTAGACAACAATGAGGACCCTAAGAGAGGTATACATGGATCTAATGTACATGGGAAGTAGAAAAAGACAAGATCTCTTGAGTAAATTGGGAGCTTGAGGACCATGGGAGAGGGTAGAAGGGGAGGAGAGGAGAAGGGAACAGAGCAGAGAAAAATATATAGCTCAATAAAAATAATAAAAAAGAAATAATTGGGCGTGCATATTTCTAAAGTCAGATGCATTGTGGAAAGGGACATGTACAATAAGGAAAAACTTACATAATCTAAACCTGTCAATCAAAACAGACAACCACTCACACTATGCCCCGAACAACAAATCCCTTTCTCTTTTGAACTCTATAAAAAAAAAAAAAAAGTCTCACTAACAGCAGACATCCTTGGGCACTCCCCCATTCAGGTGGTCCACTGTCAGTCTCAACAGATTATTCTGAGTATAAATACTATCATTTTGCTTTTGAATGAAGACTACTTGCTGCTTTGCAATTGGTGTGTACCTTTATTATAATTCTTTTAATAAAAAGCTAAGAACCTTGTAATACCAGGCCCAGACACTGACCACTGCTAATAAATCTCCATCTTGTTTTTGTTTGTTTGTTTGTTTGGTTGGTTGGTTGGTTGTTGTTGTTTTTGAGGAACACTCAAAGTTAGCTAGATAAGCTGGGCAACAAACCCAGATGTGTTCTTGTTTCTATCCTCCCAGTGATAGATTACAGGTACATGCTACTATATACAGAATTTTACATAAGGTTCCATTTCCCCAACCCATTGTCATGTGTGACTTACTGTGGGTAACTGAAAACTCCACCGAGCCCCCAGTTTCCCTTTATATATATGGGAGGAGGGAAGACTGTGAAGTCAAATTAGATTATCATTACCGAATGACTTTGCATGGTACTAATAGATTTACTTCAATAGACTGAATAGAATACATTTATCTCTAAGTTCTGATCTTATGCCTAAACAACCTGACTTCACTAGTTAGTGATGCTGGCATTTCTATAGGGTATCATTTCAGTTATTTTTTCTCAGAGGCTGAAATGAGGGTGGGAAAAAAATGCTCCCAAGAGACAGAGGCTGGTAAAACAAACTGAAGGGAGGAGAGATGAAGCAATGATGCTAACAGTGTGAAAGATTACTCATTTAAGAATGCCTTTTATGATGTGGGATTTCCCTCTGTATGCTGTGATTACCATTGATAAATAAAGGGACTGCTCTGGGCTTATAGCAGAGCTATAGGGGAACAGAGATAGGCAGGAAAACTAAGCTGAATGCTGGGAGAAAGAAGGGCAGAGTCATAGAGAAGCCACGGTGCCTCTGCCAGAGACAGACTCTGGGAACTTTACCGGGTAAGCCACAGCCTCGTGGCAATACACAGATTAATGGAAATGGGTTAAATTAATATATAAGAGTTAGCCAATAAGAAGCTAGAACTAATGGGCCAAGCAGTGATTTAATGAATAAAGTTTCTATGTGGTTATTTCAGGGCTAAATGGCTGGGAACCAACAAGCAGCCCCTCCTCCAACACTTTTATATGCCACAACAAATTTCATTTTCAACAGTTCTGAAGCAGCTAATCTCCATGACATCTCATTTCTAAATCTGTGCCCAGAGAAGTAACTCCGGGAAGGATTTTCCCCAAATCCTCATTGTTTCTTTTATATACAAACTCATATCAAAGCCATTAAAATAGCTGTTAAGATAGGGTAGGAGCGCCTGCCACCAAGCCTGACCACCCAAGTTTGATTCCAGGAATCCACAAGGTGGAAGGAGACCAGCTCCTGTGAGGTGTACTCTAACCTCCACACATGTGCTGTAGAATGCACACTCTCTGCCCCTAAAAAATTCACAAACTATTTACTGTAAATATTTCATACTAAGTGAATGCATACACATTACATAATATGTATATATTGTTGTATTTTGTCTCTTATCATATACTAGAGAACTGTATACTTGACTTAACAAACCAATTGTCAGGATAGCACAATTATTTTCAAAGACGTCTCAGAGCTCTACACGTCCATAGGCAGCCTGTACCGCTGGACTCCACCTGAAAACAGTTAAGAGTACAATGGCAAACCTTTCTCAAAGCACCATCTCTAGAGAGCATCCTCATTTCTCACATCTGCTTATTTTTAAACTCAACTCCTTGAACATAAAACGCCACCTCCAAGTGCCATCCCTTTGCTGGGCTGACAAATCCCTGGGGGTTTTCTACGTATCTCTCCACAAGTCACAAGGACAGTGTGCTACAGTGGTTGGTTAGCACTGATAGCAAGGTCTTGTACGTCTATAACAACTAAGGTCTCTACATCACAAATGAAGTTATGTGAACTTTGATCTGCACAGCCTTCAGATCCTTTGACAATGGGGGGCTTGTTGTCCATTCAAAAAAGAGGCCACCTATGTCTGCCCTGCTGGAGGAAGAAAAAAGCAATCTTACCAGTATTAATAGGAGATAAATCCAGAAGGTGTTTCTGCTTCAGAATTGTGAAATCTCGGTGACAAACACATAGTTTTTTTAAAAAAAGAAAATATTTTCAATTAATCATGGGACTGGAAATTAGTTTATTAGTCATGGCTGTGTTCTGCCCTTTTAGCCAATTCTTTACATTAGTATGAAGACTTTATTGGTAAAGAGCAATGAGGAGTCACTTTCTGTCTTCAGTGGTCATATACACATGTGATCTATTGTTTGATCCTGGGTAAGACATTGTTCTACAATGTCAAAACTTACTGTTTCCAAAAAAATGTACTGTTTCATTTCTTTTAAAAAGATGTTTGTGGTCTACAGAGTTGTGGACCAGTGGTTAAAAGTACTGGCTGCTCTTGCAGAAGGCCTGAGTTTGGTTCCCAGCATCTACATCCGGTGGCTCTGACTCTGGCCTCTGTGGGCACATGCACTCACATGCAAACACATACACATGATTTAAAATAACAATACATAAAGCTGCTTATAGCCTTAGGTTCCAAGAGACAAAGAAGCACAAGTAATATTTTGACCAAATGGTGTTTCAATACATAAAAGTACAGGAACTAGAACAAACCCACCTTTAAGAAATGCCCCTGGGAAGCCGGGCAATGGTGGCGCACGCCTTTAATCCCAGCACTCGGGAGGCAGAGGCAGGCGGATCTCTGTGAGTTCGAGACCAGCCTGGTCTCAGGACAGGCTCCAAAACCACAGAGAAACCCTGTCTCGAAAAAAAAAAAAAAAAAAAAAAGAAATGCCCCTGGGTTGGGGAGAGGGGTCAGTGGTTGAAGTGGTGGCTGAGAAAGTGTGTGGACCAGAGTTTGGTCCCCAGGACTCACTTCACCATGTCCAGGTGGAAGTGGCAGAGACTGGGGAATTCTCCCAAGAAAGCTAGCTAATGACACTTCGTCTGTGTCCACTCTAGGTTTCATTGAGAGATTCGCTGCAATAAATGAGGTGAGGAACCGATGGAAGATGAATTCTGATGGCAGCATCTAGTCACAACATGCACGTGTCTGCATGCATATACACTCACAACTGCTACCTACTCCTACACACATTTGAATACACACGTGCAGGAAGCACACAGAGAGAAATGGAAAAGCAATGTTCAGGTGAGAGGTCTGCATGTTTTAAGTTTATGTCAGCCTGATGTGGCAGCATGATCTTATAATCCCAGCATTCGAGAGACTGAGGCAGGAGAATCGTCATGAGTAAAAGCACAGCTTGGGCTACAGTGTGAAATCCTATCTCAATAAATAAAAACAAAACCAGAAGCTTTATGTCTACTGGAACTACGACAGAGATCATGCGGCATACGTTGGTCAACACACAAACTTGAAACTGTGCCTTTAGCACATCTTGGGATCAGCCTTGGACCCAAACTCAGTTATTCTTTTCTAGTTGTTCCAGAAGTTGAACATCTCTAGAGGGTCCAGGCTAAGATTGGTTTCTTTTAGATTTGTCCCTCACCCCAGGCAAGAGAACACCTTCCAGCTCCAAGGGAAACCCAACTACTTGACAAAAAGCAAACAGAACTTCCCATGATTTCAGTCCTACAGATACACGGTCTTGAACCCACCTCTGTGACTTTTCTGATATTTTCTAAGTGGAAAGACAGCTTAGCTTCCCATTTCATCCATCTCAGACTTTATCAAAGGAGAGCTGATCAGAAAAGTGGGACTCTTGCTCCATTTCTCTCTGGCCAAAGTGCTCCGAAGAACCCGGGAAACCAATTTCTGACCTCCCCATTCCCCAAACTCATTTTTTAAAATTTTGACTTCTGAATCAACCCCAAATGACTAGTCAAGAACTCAGAAAATATAGGGTGCCAAAGACATAGCTCAATGGTTTTTCAAGGCATAGCTCAAGGCATAGAGAAGGCCTTGAGTTTTATCTCTAGCAATATTAAGAAAGATTTTTTTTACTGTCTGTAACTACGATATCACAGATAAATTCCCTTGCTCCCAATGTCTGGTCTGGAGCACTGGGAGGATCACAGGGCAGTAGACACACTGGAAGTAAACAGCGGCCTATCACGGTGGCCACAACTGAATTCACACTGTAGCCTGCCTTGCATTCTTCAAGAAGTTTGTTTTTTTTTCCAGACATTTCAAACTGTCTCTTCACAAAAGAAGGACAAGGTGATTCAGTCTAGGATTAAGACCAGTACTGGAAAGGGAAGGAGAAAGGACGCGTGGGTCGTTAGATGCTCACATATGCAAGGTCTCATACTTGGGATTTACATGTTTTCCTAGGGAACCCAAAAGATTTTTTCCAGACTCACATTAACAAACAGCCTGTTATCATTCCTTGGAAAAGAAAGAAATCATGAGTTTGTATTAACCACCAAGCACCCACTCACAGCATGTGGTATTAATTGAAAGGCTTCTGGGAATTCATGGTCTCTGCATGGAGGTATAGCCATCATTGACTGAAAGTACACTTAGAACTAAAATACTGAATAGTTAGCAAATTCTGAAAATAGTAAAGAACCTTAGAGTCCAGCCAGAGTGGGGAAAAAAATAGCATGAAAGGCAAAAAAGGGGGAAAACTTAGAATCTTTATTTTTCCCTGAGATGAACTTTTGGAGGGCAATGAAAATTGTCTACTTGGAGCCAAGTGATTTTTTTTCTAAGTTAAAACTTAAGTTTGCAAAATGCATGAAAGTGGCTGGTAGCTAAATTATTCCACCCTGCAAGTCAATGTATATGGAAACATTGTGAGTTGATTTCAATTATTTGAAGAGATAAACATGGTAGAAAGTCAAAGTGGCAGGTTGTAAAACCCAGCGCTCTCCTGCTCTGTCAGATGCCACATTGGAAGCAACTTCCTAGGGCTCTCACTTGGGCTGTGACTCTGGAAGCTTCAGAGGTTATCCAGAGTTAGCCCACTCACAGAAGATAATCATTCATTTATGAGCGTCATCCAAAACAGCAGCCAAGCTGAAGCTATAAAACAATAGAAAACCGAGATAGACGCCTACACAAACAATCGTGTGTGTTTGTGTGTGTGCGCGTTGGTTCATAAAGTGACCACACAGATTTCACATGCAAACTTAGATGACCCAAAATCACAACCACAGAGTCAGACTGAACTGAATTCAGAGCAGAACACACAGCAGTTCTGACCCTCCCGAAAATTTCCATGTAGGTTTGCACAGAATCAATTAATAAGTGAACGGGAAGCTTGACAGATGAGTAAGCCCTTTCCCACAATTTTAAAGAAGAAAAAGACAGCATTCAACAGGGATCGTGACAGAAGAAACTGCCGTGGGCAAGGAGGCTGAGGCGGGTCTCCACAGCCTCCCCAGCCTCCCCCCTCCACCTCCCACCAGACTTCTTGGTCTTACTCCATTTCCTAATTCTTGGGGCTGTACTGCTGAGTTGTTTATTAAAACGGTGTACAATGAAAACATTCCATTCCTCTATTCTATGAACCACTGTAATTTTCTCCCTCCTCCTGGACAGAGGCCACTAGGACAGGAAAGCTTCAGGAAAAAAAAAAAAATTCAAAAGCAGAGCAGTGAAAGCAAAGAAAACAATAGACAAGCCTGGCTTTGACAATGCCGTCCCTCAGTCCCCTTTCTATGCCTGCTGTGACACTGGCATTCAAGAGCAAGGGTGGCTGCCATCTGATGCATGGACAATGAACTGAGAAATACAAGGCAGAAGGGGGAAGGAAACCGGATGAATTCTGAGCTAAGATGCAGGGCTCTCACCTTGTCCAGGTTATTATTATTATTATTATCATTTTTGCAAAGAGGCTGGATGGAGGCGTCCCGCAGAGAAGAGGAGAAAAAGGTGTCTTGAATTGTTGAGAGGTTCTGAAGCTTTCTGCATTTGCAAATGCATTTCGAACTGTTTGCAGGGTTATGTGCTCTCTCTCTCTCTCTCTCTCTCTCTCTCTCTCTCTCTCTCTCTCTCTCGTCTTATGCCCTACAAACCTCCATCCCACCTCTCTGTTGGTATGAAGACCGACCTTCTGCCTGTGTAAGAAAGCCTGCGTGTTCCTCAGTATTTGCATCGGGACACACACCTGCATGCATTTCTGGCCGAAGGAGCCTATCACAGGGACTAGAGATATCAATTAGTCAGCAATAGCTGAGGCTCTCAACGCCTGTGATGGAACAAAGGTAGAAAAACTCACTTCTATCCCAGCAGCTGCATCATGCATCTCAGACTGTACAAAGCAATGCCTTTCTCTGTTTTTTCCTCCTACTTACGCCTAACTCTATGTCCTACTCTGGTTATTAACAAACCCAGCCCAGTAATTAGCTGTGGCGCATCCACAAACACGTGTGTTTCTTGGGCATCATTGGAAACAAGACGTGTTAAGCAAATGCCTTAAGACAAATACAAGCTTACAGCATATTTGATCCTTACTTCCTTTTACCCAGCTGTCACCAGGAGCTAAAAGTAACTGTGTGGCTAACGTTCTTTGTCTGTCTCGGTGGTTTCTGTGAAAGAAACTAAGGAAATTTAGCAGAGAAGAAAAGCAAAAGAAAACGTTCAGCTGCAGAAAAGCATCCTGGGAGGTTCATTCTTCTCCTCAGAGAAAAAGCACTTCAAGATTTACAGGCAGCCTAGGTTTTTGGCTAACGGGAGTGTTTGTTTTGGGGAGGGGTGTGCATGTTGGGGTGTTTAGTTGCTTTTGGAGAGTAACAGCTTGTGTTGGACATGCCTGTGCTCACTTGCGCTGGCTGGATTCTGAGCTCGCTCACCGTCTGAAATAAAATATCTCATTTTACAGAAACCTTCACACAACCTACTGGAAAACAATGGGTTGCCTTCAGTGGCCAAGGACACAGAAATATTGCTAACCTGAAAACAGGGGAGAGAGACTAACAATCGCTCTCCCGCACTTTCAAATTTCCAGAGGAATGGTGGGGTCTGGAGCCGAGTTTGTATGTGTGCTTTGTGCCCCTCCTTTCCCATACGTGGGAACTGGGATTTCTTTCATTAGACCTTCTTGTTAGAATTAAAATCATTTCCAACTAGACACAAAATATCGTGATGTTCTCTGACTCTGCAAAGGAGACAGTAGTCTCAACTGGAGACTTTTTTTTCCCCTGTAGCTGAGCTGGAACAGGAGTGCAGGCAGCCGCACAGCATTCTCTGTGGTCCGTCTACTCTGATCTCTTTTCTTGAGATTATCACTCTAAAGAGCATTCTCCCTCCCTGAGCACAACAGCTCAACAATAATTTCTCCCCTTTTAACACGTGAAGTAGCCACAGAAACTAAGAAATTTGGAGCTGACATTCAAAGAGAGACCCCAAAACAACAGATCATTAAAAAA
>NC_022012.1:35156957-35164046 GCF_000317375.1 Microtus ochrogaster | reverse complement strand
AAAAAAAAAAAAAAAAAAAAAAAAAAAAAAAAAAACCTGTTTACAGAGACAGGGAATGAGAGACTAGCAAGCTTTCCTAACGAGAGGAAGTGCTACAAATCTTAGAGAGAGACTCAGGTCAGAATAGATCAAGGGTAGAGAAGGGCTAAGGAACCCCCTCGAACCCTGGGCACTTAGAGAAAAAAAAACTAACAAGGTTGAGGAGGAGAAAGGAAATGTGCAAAATAGCCAGCGAGGTGACCCACCGTCCTGCGTGCGCCTTGACTCTTGCCGAGGGGAGTAACAGCCACAGCAGTGACATCGGAGTTCTAGCGGGTCAGGTGCCACCTCTGCCCAGCGCTCTCGCCCTCCCCAGCAGGACAGAAAACCATGCCCGAGACAGAGAAGGAGCAAACTGGCGCCACCGCCAAGTCACAGGCCCCCATCAGCACCGGCTGGTCTCTGAAAGCCTTGGATCAAGGGTCCCATTCAAAGGCAACGAGGAAGCAGACAGTGGCAAATCAGACCCTGGCGGGCCTTCTGGAATAATTTAACTCCTCGCTTCAGCATTTAGATGGGGATAGCGAGAAACACAGGCGAGAGCTCCTTCACACCGAGGCGTGAGCATATGCCTGCGTCTCGGTGGATGTATTTTTAGACACGCTGTCGTGGGCAAGGCAGCCTGCGACAGCTTTTGCTTCCCAACGTGGGTGCCGCCTTCTCTGCAGCCTGAAAGCAGCTGAGGGAGTCCAGGGTAGCGATGCACATCTCTCGGCAAGCCGAAGGTCAGACAGGGGAACACCACCACCCCCCAGAAAGAAAAAAAAAAGGGAAGTCAGTAAGCCATTGTCCCTGTGCTCAGAAAGCATTCAAAACATTTTCAAGATGTGTTCTAGAATGAGGTCGTGCTCTGTGGCCGTGTGTGCACTTCCTGTCTTTGCGGGCTAAAAGCAGTAGCAGGATTCAGACACACCTTGAGAAAGAAAATTCAGGAATACACGCACCATAAGAGTGAAAACATTAGGCAGGACCTGTGTTGCTTATAACATGTACTAAGTTTGTAAATTCATCCAGACTATAGAACTGTATTATTCCAGAAGAGTAAGAGGCGAATGAGGCTTTGTGGCAGATTCAAATGTGCTCTTGAGATCTGGTTGTCTAACCTGAAATAACTAAAAAATAAACTCACATCTCATTAAAATGTAGTAAACACCAACACCTGGGCATTGCATTGTGAACTAAAGCAACAAGGTCGGGTGTGCTCTTAGCTGACCTGGAGATTCCTCCCCCACTGAGATATTTTAGAAGACTCCCTTTTATGAAATATGTATGTGGACATCCCCGACACATATAAAATTCTCTAGTGGATTTTATGGAAGAAATCTATGGAAGAGTCGGTTAAGCAATGAAAATAGCGAGCCAACCGTAAACAAGATCTCTCACTGCATGCCGGTCTCTGTCGTGTTTCATGTGTTCTCGTTCATGTGTAGAAGGAGTATGGAGAGGATGGAAACGGGCGAGGACCAGCTTGGGGCAGGCGCTGCCACAGCTAAAATTGCTTAAGACGTGAACAAAATGTCTGCCTTCCGCATTCGGGAGTCGGATTTGGGATTGGTTTATTTTTCTTCTTCTTCACTGTCGTATGTAGGTAATCAGCAGAGAGAGGGGTGCGGAATGGGTTACTTCCACTGCCACAGAGAAGCACTCCGAGTTTTGATTTTCCTTTAAGAGCAGAGGCAGTGTACAATTTCGCATTGTAAATCTCACAAGGCCTGAATAAAGCTCTCACAAGGACTGACAAAGAAAGAATAATTCACGTCCGACCAAAGGGCTCCTTTCAGACAGATCTGGGCCCAAATGCATGGAGAATCCGGAGTCCAACTCTCCATCACACTTTGCGGGGCTTTCAATTAACGACAGGGCAACTAGATCGATAGAATGTAATAAGAAAAGAGCTTTGCATTTCTGTAGCTATTAATTCGCTGAGTAACTCCAGCAGTAAAACGTGACTGGAAAGGAAAATCACTTCGGGAGATGGATGCTCTTAGCACACCAGGCAATGTCTCCCCCCAGTCCAAGAATGAGCGCTGCAGCTTCTCCCTTCCAACCAGTGTTGTTGGGATTGAGTGAGGGGCTTGTCCTATCAAAACTGAGTCTACCCTTTCATCAAAAGACCCTGCAATACACTAACAGGGGGGTATGGTCACATGGGCCTTTGCTCAGGATTTTGGTGCAGATACCCCGATGTGCTAGTCACAGCATGTGTGAATGGGAGAGGTGGTCATTGTTCTCTGCCTAGGAAGGCAACCCTGTGCCACCAGATCCCTGATCTTGGTTTTTAGTGGCAATCTGCAGAGAGCAAAGGCTGGAGAAAGGACAGACGAATGAGCATACTCACGAAGCTCTGCCACGGTCCGGAGGTCCACAAACAGTGAGGGATGTACCCTGGCAGCGCTGTGTCTCTGCCTGCTCCATATTTATCACCAGAGACAGACCAAGAGAAAGAGCACATTCTCCATGGCAGGGCAGCAAAGGACTGGTCTAGGGTGTCCCTGTAATCCTGGTGTTTAGACATTTAGTGTCACTAGGGCTTCAGAAATATCCAAAATATTAAGATGCATAAAAAGCACTATCCTTCTGCTAATTAGTCTTGCGAACCCTGAGTGACAATCAGATACCAAGCGGTCAGCCCTAAAAACAAACACACGCAACACCAAATGGACTGAGCCGGTTTCTCGTGCTTATCTATTTGTGCACACACATGCATATGCAGTAATAACTAAAGAAAAGGAGACTGCAATTGAGAGGAACTGGGAGCAATACAGCAGGGGTTGAAGTGAGGAGAGAAAAGGAAATGATGCAGTTGTATTTAATTTTAAAAAATGAGACACCTTAAAAATATAGTCTTACTGTAATGATTAAATGAGATAATATGCATAGAAAATTCTATAAACTGTTCAGCAGTTCTGCCCCAGGAAAGATTTGTCTCTACCTCTTGCATCCTGGGATTACAAGCAGAGCTCCAAAGTCCACTCAGCTTCCACATGGGTGTTGGGCATCCGATCGCCACTCCTCTCATTTACATGGCAGGCACTTTACACATTGGGCCATCTCAGCAAGCCCAGAAGCAGTTTTTAAAAACATTCTTTTTGTTACTTAGTCATGATAATTCTTAACTAATGAAATGAGACAATGGATAAGAGAGCTTAAGAGAATTGCTACAGAGTGTCAAGCTTTATTAAGACATCAGGCTCAGAGGCTGGAGAGATGGTTCAGCAGTTAAGAGTGTGTTGCTCTTCCAGAGGACCCCGGTTCAATTCCCAGTGCCCACATGAGGCAGCTCATGACTGCTTAGAACACCTGTTCCAACCTGATCAGAAGCCTCTTTTCCCTGCAGACACCTGCACTCACATGCACATACCCACATACATACTCATAATTTAAAATAAATCTTTAAAAGCGCCTTCATGTTAATGAACTATGCGTGGTTAATACAATATTTGGAGACTTGTAGAAATCACAAACAAACTAACAGCCTGCTTCCGTAGGTGTGGTAAATAAGAGTGCCATCTTCTCCCTTTAGAAGAAAATTATAATAGTTGCAAGAACAAGAACATTCACTCTGTGTCAGACGATCTAGAGAGTGTGAAGGGTTTCACTTCAACAACTATTTCATCCTCACAATATCCTCAAGACGTAAATGATGGTGTTATCACCAGTATTTGGCAGATACAAAAGTGAAGCACAGAGAGGTCAAGTGAGTTTCTCTAGGACACAAAGCAGGTGCATAACAGAGCCAAAGTCATACCCAGATAAATTGATACCAAAGTCCATGCTCTTTTTCTCTATAGATCTTCATCAGTCTGAACTTCAGAGCAAAATAGGACCAAAATGCCTAACAAGAAAATTGTGGGAGAAAAAGACGACCAATCTGCAGAGCTGAGTAAAGTCACACCCAGAAACAAAAGGGAGCAGAGAAACCTCATTCATTTGTGTAAGGAGAACAGCTCTGCCACAGAGTGAGACTATTCAAGGAAGGCTTAAAAATCTGATCTCAGCCCAGGGGGCAGGCATTCTGATGGCAAAACAGGAGTTGAAAACAGAAAGTCCCTTTTTCCATGAAAAATAACCTTTAAGACAGTAGGATGATGAGGCAAGAAATAGCTGGATCCAGATCCCCAGAAGAACACGTCTCAGTAGGATTAGTATCTGCCTTCATGATAACTATTGCTCAAATTCTTGTCTATGGACACTACCTGGGTAGCCAGGAAGAGTGGCTCACGCTGATAATTCTAGCATCCCACGGCAGGTGGGAGAATCAGTGTGTGACCAAGACCAGCCTGAACCTACATAGCAAGTTCCAGAATAGTCTACACTATATAAGACTTGTCTCATTAACGAAAGAATGAAGCATTTGGGGAAGCTTTGCAGGGCCTGTAGAATGTGTTGCCACTGGGATTCACCATCCAGACCCCCAGCAACACATGCAGTGTGCTTTTCAAGAGAAGCTGTGTGTACCAGCCTAGGCACCACGTGAGGAAAGAAGCCACTGCCCTTCTCTCTGCACCAGATATTTAAGGGAAACTAAAACAGAACATTTAGTCATAATTCAAATAATGCAGGTGCACACACTTTAGAGATGCCAATTACTTTTCTGAGTATAATAACACAGATCTGTTACCAAAAAATTAGGGGGACAGATACGAAAGCCAAACAAGCCAAACAGATGACAATTAAATCATCCATAATAATAGCTACAGATAGCCACTTCGGAATTGATGACTCCCTCCTCTTCCTTTGCATGTACAAATGTTTATCCCCATACCTATAAACATTGTTACAATAAATGGATCACAACAGCTAGTTTCTCTTCCTGATAGTTAAGTTCAAACACATGCTAACAACTACAGACTATTCTACATAACCAATATAACTTTCTTAGTCATTCCACCAATACTGGACTGCTTCCAAATCTTAGGTTACAAGTACAATTATTAAAGTCATTCTTTTAACTTAAGCTCATGACAGTTTTCTTTAGTAGAGATCAAAAGTGGGTTTATTAAATCAAAACACTTGCAGTGTATGTGTGTGTCTACTAAATAGGAAGTTTGGTCATTTTATGTAGTTATCAGATAGGGATTCCATGTCTCTGCAGTGTTTCCATTTCTGCTACTTATTAAGGGCAATGGTGAGTGAGGACAGTGGACTGACTGGTATTTTGAGAATCCATTGAGCACTTCTTCCGAGTTTACACCTTATCCATATCCTCTTTTTTATCATCTATGCTACATTAGTATTGTCTTTCTTATTGATTTATAAGATACCCTCATGTGTGTTTATGTATACCTTTTTCTATAGTCAGTCAATCACCATATAGACATTTCTTTTTAGAGAATGTGGGGGTGTAGACACATGTAAATGTAGGAATCTGTATGTTTGGGTTCCCGTGTATGTGTGTAGAGGCCAGGGGTTAGTATTAGGTGTCTTTCTTGATTGCTTACCACCTCAATTCTTCAGAGAGAGTCAGTACATCCAGACCTCATGAACTCATACAGACTAGCTGGACAGTGAGCTCCAAGAACCTGTTTGAATCCATCCCCATACTAGTGTTACAGACATGCACCAGGACACCCAGCTTTTCTATGTGGGTGCTGGGGATGCTAGCTCAGGTCCTCTAGTGCCACAGGCACCTTGCCAACTGCCATCTCCCCACCCAGCCCCACCACTTCTCCACCCCCAATAATTATTGTAAATACAGCAGTGATGTATATTTCTCCAAACCAATATGAGTCCTACATATTCCAATCAAAATCTGTGTTTAACTTTTCTGTAGAAAAAAAAAAAGAAAAAAGAAAAACCTTGAAAACATTTTCTGCTTCTCTTTGTCACATGGAGTGAATGATCCTGTGATCAGAGTTAGAGGCCAGCATTTCCTGTTTTGAAGGTTGGTAGACGAGTTTTGAGGACTAAAGGTTGGTAGAGTGGTTTTGAGGATTTCAGATGTGATCAGACTGAGGAAGAAACTTGCTGGGTCTGCACAGGATTGGCCAGGCTGACAAAGGGACTAGAATTGATTGAGACTAAACAACCCTCTTCAAGGACATCAGAAAAGTCAGGAGTCATGGGGGCTAATCAAATAAGACCTTGTAGGAATAGTTGGGGCCCAAACGCTGACAAGAGCACTTACGAATTGGACTTTGGAGAGATCAGGCCCTTGCTTGAGCCAATCTCTACAGAAATGGGTGAAACCAGGGGCCGAAGCACACCGACAAGGAGGAAGGTCACAAGTACGGAGAGGGAAGAGCAGAGCTCAGGGCCCGTCTTCCTGATGGCCGGCACGTGGACAGTACGTGCCAACAGACTTGGTGAAGGTAAGGGAAGATGGACGCACTTGGCCTCTCATTTCTGAAAGCAGCTTCGGTACCTATTCCCCTCACACCTGGCGCTCTGGTCACGGAGAGAGTCTCCTTGGACAGTTGCAGAGTCCCTCATTTTTCACTGGCACAAAAGTGGAATTCAGGCTGCAGTAGGCATTCCTGCTTCACTCACCCTCTTCCTTTGCTGCAGTGGCAGGAACTGGTTCGAACAAAGACTGAGAACAGAAACCATCTACTCACTACCCAGGCACAAGCAGGGGAAGTAGGGTGGAACAAAGCCACTGCACCACTCTGTCCCACGGGCTCAATGGGAGCACATAAGGGGATGATGGAGAGTGGCGAGAAACAGCAATTGGAGCAAGCTGGTGGACGCTTGAGTTGCGCAATGGCTCTGTGCTCTTCAGTACATTCCCTCACCCCTCTGAGCCTCAATGTCATCTCCTATACTGTGGGCATAGTCATTGCAATCACCTCACGGTAACTTAGATGTTTAAGGACTACATAGGGATCCTGAGGCTGTAAAACAGCTCAAACAATATCAAATCAGGCCCGATGGCAGAACAGAGAGCCTAAACTCAAGCTCAGACCCCAGGTCTACCACTGTTGGTCCTGTCACTTTGTTCTCTATTAAATGTTGCTACAGCCGGGCGGTGGTGGCGCACGCCTTTAATCCCAGCACTTGGGAGGCAGAGGCAGGCGGATCTCTGTGAGTTCGAGACCAGCCTGGTCTACA
>NC_022012.1:35135154-35156857 GCF_000317375.1 Microtus ochrogaster | reverse complement strand
TAATAATAAAATAAATGTTGCTACAGTGGCACCCACTACACAAAGCTACTGTGAACAGCAGAGGAAATAACACGGGCACTGGGAGCAGAGGCCATCTTCCTAGCGGCTGGGTGTGTGCTTGCTCTCATTCTAGTGCCCAGATTATGAAACTAAAATCCTTAGGTCAAAAGTCACTAAGAGGGACTGGGGAGATGACCCAGTTGGTAAAAGGCTACTGCCCAAGCACAAGGACCTGAGTTCTGATCTCTAGCATCGACGTCAAGCATTTTTTTTAAGCACAGAAATGCATGCCTTCCATCCCAGTGCTGGAAAGGTGGATACTGACAGATCCCTGGAGCACTGGCTGGACAGCCAAGCTGTCCGAATTGATGAGCCTCAGTACAGTGAGAGACCCTTTCTCAAAAAGAAGAAAGTGGAAAATTATTGAAGAGGGAGTCTGATACTAACTGCCAGCCTCCACATACATAGGAACACATATGCACACGCACCCACATTCATACATGCACACACACACACACATACAATCAGTCAGAAACCGAAAACACGAGACAAGGAGGAATTTCTTTTCCTTGGATATGTACTATAACTGAAGTTGACTTTGTAAGCTGATCTTCTCTCCTAATGGAAACTCACACTACAAGAGCTCAGGCTCCTGTGGCAATGCCAGAGGCATTCCCCGTGGGATCATACATACGCAGTGCCTCCCATACAACCAGCATGACAGTTCCAAGGTGGCCTCAGTTCACTCAAAGGGCACAGATGCCTTTCCTCAAGATGGTGACTATGGGCATATTCTCTCTCTCTCTCTCTCTCTCTCTCTCTCTCTCTCTCTCTCTCTCCCCCTCTCTGTCTCTCTTTTTCTAGAACTGGATGGTTGGTTTTTCTCAGGAATTGGGTGGGTTATTTTAGAAATTCAATCTGAAAGGAAAACCACAAAATATCCTGAGTCCCAGGACCATTATCACTACCCACTCCTGTATTTATTTTGAAATTCTTTCATCTGTGCATCCCCCCCTCATATTCTCTCCTCTCTCTCTCTCTCTCTCTCTCTCTCTCTCTCTCTCTCTGTCTAGGTTGGTTGTTTGAGCCCAACCAATTAGGTCCTTGATTCACACAGCTCACATTCAAGAGGGAAAGTCAAACAACCACATTGATAAATAAATACTCAAAGTTGGGATGTAAATATTACAACTAAAAAAGGGGGGCTGGAGGCTGGAGCAATGACTCAGTGATTAAGAGCAATGGCTGCTCTTCCAGAGGACCTGGGTTCAATTGTCATTACCCACATAGAAGCTCACAGCTATCTGTAACTCCAGCTCCAGGGGATCTGACATGCTCATATCAATGCATATGAAATGAACTTAAAAATAATTATTTTTTTTAAAAAATAACATGACAGTCTGTGTGTGCCTACAAGGGAAGACAACCTTGAGGAGGGGAGTTTAAAGAGATATGCAGACAATATTCAAGGAGAAGCACCTATAAACTCTTCATGAACATTCTTAGAAACTATTGAGATGTCCTACCAGAAGATGCTCTCTGTGAGCAGCACAAGAGTCAACATGAGGGCCGTGGATACCAAAGCTCACCAGCTCTTCACTATGGAGGCAAAGGACAGATCAAGGGTGGGTCTCAACCTGCCTACCACAATGAAGGAAGGCAAAATGAAAAGTTGATAGCCTTTTCATGGGTTAATTCCTCCCACAGCACCCACTATGCGTGTCTTAGAAAGGATGCTGTCTGGAGGATGACAGAATAAAGCCCAACTAATGTGGCTATCAGAAGAAGTGGTGGTTGGGAGAGGGTGGGAAAGGATGGAGCTTACGGGTAAGAAAGGAGGGAGATGGGGTTCCTAGTATTTGAAAAAGAGTAACCTCTGGGAAAGGGAACACATGAGACCTCAAATTTATACACTGTCTACACACAGTGAAGATATTCCCCTCTCTCCTCTCTCTCTCTCTCTCTCTCTCTCTCTCTCTCTCTCTCTCTCTCTCTCTCTCTCTCTCTCTCTCTCTCTCTCTCTCTCCTTTCTAGCAATCTAAATCCAGCACATTCCTCAAGAGCCAGCTCAAGACTGGCCAGGTTCCACATCCCTGCATCCCAGAGCACATCACCTCCCCTCAGCATCACTGTACTAAGATGCATTGTTCTCGAGTCACTAGGGAATTATTTCCTTGCTCATTCAATAAGATGATAGACTTCTCAAAGACTAAGTATGTTCCTTTACTTCCTTTGTATTCCCCAGTGCTCAGCTTACATTGTGCTCACTCGAGGCACTTAACATATCAATGCCTATGGGATAAATGAAGGGTTTAATTAATCTGTATATTGGTAGGATTTCAGTAGGTCCAAAAGAGATGAAAAAGAAAGGAAGTTTCCTCTGTGTATCACAAAATTGAACCATCCCTGGGCTAAGACATTCTTGGGGCAGTTTTTAATCCTATAGATTACGTCTTATTTAAACAGAGGGCTTGGGGGTCCTACATTGGAAGTTTCTCATCTGTATAGGGTAGTTGAAGGGCACCTGCAGTGAGTGGTATAGAGGTACTTTTCAAAACCCTTGTCGTTTCTAATCCTGCCTTTCTAGACACTGTCTTGTCACCATCTCGACCCAGAGAACTCATGGCAGAGACCTTAGCTAGGCCTCAGTAACCTCCCCAAACCACCTCCTCGAAAGAATTAGGCTCCCCACACAACAGACCCCTCAACTCTTGTGGGACCTTACATCCCAATCAGATCAGTTTGTATTCTTGGGTCGCAGCAAAGTACAGCCATTGGTTTGGTCACAGATGCTGGGGTGCCATGCAAGAGTAGGGAGGAGAAAGGATTGGTGCTTTCAAAGAGAGAGAGAGAGACAGACAGACAGAGAGAGAGAGAGAGAGAGAGAGAGAGAGAGAGAGAGAGATTGCATCTAGCATTCAGTGATATATTACTTTCTTCTATCGAAGACAGAATGAGGTAATCTTTTCAGAATGTCTTCAAGGCATGAAGCAGATTTAGGTAGTCTTATTGTTCCAGTGTCTTGATTCCTAGCTAGAATTAAAGAGTGTCTTGCTTTTTACTTCTAACAAGTTTTAACAAAATAAAACAAAATGCAGAAACATGGAATGTGACTCTCCGAAGGCACCATTAGTCCATTAAGTCTGATGTCATTGCCTCAGAAGGCACTGAAACAAAAAGCCAGCCATCCCCAAGCCCATCCTCTTACCCAGCCCAGCAGTAGCCAGGCCAATGGACAGGAAGGTCTAAGGCTCCGCACAGAGAGCATCCATCATTCCCTGGCTTCATCCCGACACAAAAGGCTTGGTTTTCTCTAGTTAGGCAGCACGGCATGCCCTTCTACAGACCCCTGTCACACTCGGTGACCTCCTCAGTTGGTGTAGCCTTTGTTTCCTTTGCTCATTTCAAAAATGACTCAGCTGGCAGTGCACGCACGGAAGCCCAGCCGCATTTCCATTTTCAAAGCAACCCCGCCCTTGAAAGTCTCCACTGAGCTTTTAGCAGGCAGGTGCCAGGCTGTAAGGTTATAAGAAAGCGTTGTTTGATGCAAATCGTCAACCTGTAGGAAGAAATTAAAAAATAACAACAACGACATTTCCAAAAATAGATTGTATTAGGAAAGCAGTTTGGCTTCCTTGGTTTGTTGTTGTTGTTGGTGGTGGTGGTTTTCTTTTTTGGACTTGGGTCATCTTAGCACTTTTCCCAGTCTGCCCAGCCCCCTCAAATCTGTAGCCCCAGTTGGAGCTTGGGGAAATCAATTCACAACTGAAGGGGGAAAGTATCTAGAGACACAGATTCCCCCAGACAGCAGCTACTGGCAGTGTAAATCACAGGAAGCCATGGGAAGGGGCAGGGAAAGTTGCAGTAAACATAGCAGTGGGTTTTGCATCCATCTAGCAATAATGACCCCTGTTTAGTTTTAGCTTAGTTGCTCATTGGTAGAGGTGGTTTCAGATTCAAGAGGAAGATTGCAGAATATTTTTTGCTGTTTTTCTGTTTTGTTTTTTAAGCCACAGGAGCTATCTTGTTCTCTATATTTTGCTGCATTAGCAGCATCAAGCTTTTCTCTATGCAGAGTCATCTATCTGGTCTACCTCCAGTCTTCTACTTCTTCACACCAACTTGCTTTACCTTGCTCTGTACCTTGTGAATGACCTTAAATTTCCCTGCTTATATTATGACAGGTTGTTTATGTTTCATGTTTCAGGGACAGACAATAGATGTGATATAGGCCATTACTCATGAGTAGCTCAAGGGCTATGTGAGAAATGCCCTACCTCCTGACCTCTCTTAGAATAAAAATTGAAGCTCAAACCAAAAGAAAAGTTCTTCTGCCAGGCGGTGGTGGTGCACGCCTTTAATCCCAGCACTCGGGAGGCAGAGGCAGGTGGATCTCTGTGAGTTCTAGGCCAGCATGGTCTACAAGAGCTAGTCCCAGGACAGGCTCCAAAACCACAGAGAAACCCTGTCTCGAAAAAAAAAACCAAAAACAAAAAAAAAAAAGAAAGAAAAGTTCTTCTGAGAAACAGACTACTTTACTCTGGAGAGCCTTTGTGAAGAAAAAAATCTGGGGAGGGGGCTTCTAATAAAATAAAGTAAAATAAAATATATTTTACACAAAGTAGTATACTGACTGTAATTAAGATCACTAATTCATTTCCATCACATCTGCTTCTGGGAATGTTAACACAAATCCAAAATAAGAGATCTCCAAATTAACAAACTAGAGGTCTTTCAATGTAGAGCCCAGTGGATCCTCTTGCCCTCCTCTGACTTTCTTTGATTCATCCATGATGTGGGAGTCCCGTCTGTATGCTATAAATACTATTGGTTAATAAGGAAGCTGCTTTGGGCCTATTGCAGCACAGAATAGGGCAAGGCAGGAATGCCAAGCAGATAAAGGAGGAGAGGGAATGTGGAGCCAGAGAGAAGCCATGTAGCCACCACAGGAGACAGACACTGGACTCTGGACAGAACATTACTGGTAGGCCATAACAATGTGGCAATATGCAAAATAATAGAAATGGGTTAGTTTAAGATATAAGAGCTAGCTAGAAATACTCTTAAGCTAGAATTATTCTTAAGCTATTGGCCAAACAGTATTGCAATTAATATAGTTTCTATGTGGTCATTTCAGGTCTGATGGCTAGGAACGAACAAGCAGCCTCCACCTACACAACCACAGGTAAGTAGTGGTATGAAGGGAGGAATGAAGGAAGGAGGAGCCCAGATCCCAGTGACTACCAAATCTCTCTCCAGTTACCCCAGAGTTGCCAGTAAGAGAATCATGCTGCTCAGGGAGGTGCCTAGAATGATGGACCTCAGTGTTTCTTTTATCAGTTACTATTCAGAGTCTAAAGAATCTGCTGGATTCTTCAGACACAGTAAAAACCAAATGATTCTGTGCACCCATTTTCCTGATCCACTGCCACTGTTTCTATAGCTGAAGCTTCACTTCCTGTCCACTCTGCTGATATCTCTCTTTCATGCTCATCTTTGTCATCTTATATCTGTCTCTGAAACTACAAACAAATACTTCCAAAGACTTCCTGGACTTCTCCTAGCAATCCTTTCTGCCCTTTGGCTCTTACATACCTTTTACTTCCTCTTGATTCTTATAAAGCTCAATTTTCTGAACAAATTTCTTTTTGCTTAACTTAATAAAAACAGATGTAATGATTGAAAACTTCTGTGAGGAGAGATACCAGAAACTTCCCCCACCCACTTTGGCGGTGCTTGGAACTGAACTCTAGACTTTGAGTATGTTAGACAAGTGTTCTGCCACTTCACTATATCCCCAGACCATCAGTAGCATGTTTTGAGTAGTAAGTCAACTTTGAACCTGTGACTCTCTTGCCACTACCCCTCCCATAGATCCTATCAGTCTGCATTACCAAAGACTCTAATGGTCAACTGTTTTTTTGAATTGAATGCTCAGAGTTATCAGACCCACAGACTCTGAATTCCATGATAAAGGATTCCCCTCTGTGTGCTATGAATATGTTTTATTATTATTGGTTAATAAAGAAGCTGTTTTAGCCTATGGCAGAATATATGTAGGTGGGAAAACTAAACTGAATGCAGAGAGAAAAAAGACAGAGTCAGGCAAATGCCATGTAGCTACCGAAGGAGAAAGATGCCAGAACCTTACTAGGAAGCTTCAGTCTTATGGCAATACACAGATTAATAGAAATCGGTTAATTTAAGATATAGGAGGTAGCTAAGAATGTGCCTGAGCTATTGGCCAAACAGTGCTGTAATTAATAAAGTTTTTTAAAATTTATTTTTTTTTTATGTATGTGAGTTCTGCATGCCAGAGAGGGCATCAGATCCTATTATAAATGGTTGCAGTCACTATGTGGGTGCTGGGTATTGAACTCAGGATCTCTGGAAGAGCAGCCAGTGCTCTTAACCACTGAGCCACCTTTCCAGCCCCAATTAATAAAGTTTTGTGTGAGTATTTGGGTCGGGGTGGCCAGGAAATGAAAAGGCAGTCTTGGATTACATTTACATACTCTTTTTTTCTGCAAGATGTAGCAACTGCTAGCATGCTATTGACTTGAGAGACTTGTGTGTTCTGTTATTTATGCAGCATTCTAGACATTGCTTTCTCCTCACTGCAAGACGAAAGGGGGCTAAGGACTCTGGGTTTCTAGGCCTCTAATTGTAGGTCAGTTGAGTCTCAATTCAGGTGTGTGAGATAGACCTTCATTTTACAAAATTTGTATTTTTCAGTTTTCACTCAATCACAGAGCATCAGTGGAACTCTGGTAATTTTCATTCTTTTTATAATAGTGGGGATTAAGGTATAGGTCTCGTTGTTTTCAAAGGTTTGTTGCAAATTATATTTTATCTCTCCATAAGCACAGAAAAGAAGACAGAATCTCACCTGTGTCTGAGTTTAGTTCCTTGTCTAAATGCACGTTAGTAGACTATGTGCATAGCATGTGTAAGGGGGTGTCTGCCACATAATAAAGCTGAACTGATGCTGAATGTTGGGGTATCTTGCTCCAATTACCACAGAGTCCTGATCTATAACGTTCCGTCTTGAAGAAAGGTACTCATACTGCTGCATCATGTGTTTTCATGTGGAAGCAACCAAAAGGAAAGTTTCTCCCTGATAAAAAAGGGAGCCACTGGCTTTAACTGGGCGTCTGTGCCTAGTACATGGTCTCTGACTGTTACTGTAGGCACCTATTCTGCATTGCACATTGTGGAAGGCAGGCGGTGTTACCAGTAGTAAGAGAAGTACAGCGTTTGTCTCAGCCCCTTATAGGTAAGGGTAAGACAGAGGTAGAAGAGAAATCAGCAATGTGCCAGGCACTTGATAATTTTTCAACTGAATAATGAAAACAAGTATGGGTATTTGGTGTTCATAGAGGGGGGGGGAAAGTACCTAAGAGCCAGGGCATTTTGGGAAAGTCACATGTGGGCTACTTCGTTTGAGGAGTTGTTGCTACCTACACAAGACATCAGAGGATTGGTGGCTCACACCTGTAATCCCTGCACTTGAAAGACTGAGAGGTAGACTGCAGTTTAAGGTCAGCCTGGGCTACACAGTGAGACCTTGTCTCCAAACAAACCAACAAAACACAACAGAAAGGTCAGAGGAATGAAGTCACTGGAAATGGAAGCACATATGTACAGAATGGAAGGAACTGGGGGAGAAGATGATACCTTCAGGGCAAACAAATATCGCTTAACAGTTAGAACCTAGCTAGAGTCAAATATTTTGACAGCAGTTGAGTCCAAGAAGTTGGCAGGAGAAGACCGAAAGGGTCTGAGTATTTTCTAAGGAGGTGGACATTTAATTTGAAAGTGACAAAAACCCATTGCCATTGTTCTTGAGTTCTCAGTAGTCCTCATTGTCCGCTATGTAAGTCCGGTTTTATCCCATGCTTTTTCAGACTACTGAGAACTCAAGAACAATGGCAATGGGTTTTTGATCCTAGTGCACATACTGGCTTTGGCGGAGCCTAGGCACTTTGGATGCTCAACTTACTAAACCTGGATGGAGGTGGGCGGTCCTTGGACTTCCCACAGGTCAGGGAACCCTGATTGCTCTTCAAGCTGATGAGGGAGAGGGACTTGATCGGGGGAGGGGGAGGGAAATGGGAGGCGGTGGCGGGGAGGAGGCAGAAATCCTTAATAAATAAATAAAATTAAAAAAAAACAGTGAAAAAAAATAAAGAGGAACTTAGTTACATGGAAAAAAAAAAGAAAGTGACAGATCAATATGATTTTAAATAGCAAAAGTAAGATGTTTCTCTTTTTTTAGGAGAACAATTTTGTTCACGTAGATAAGTATTGAAGAATGTATTGGAATATTAAAGAACTGAAACATTGAAGTGGGGGACTTATATGTCACTACATCTAGACAAGAGTAATCAGTGTTGAAGACTGCAATGCACACACGGGAAAAACAAGGTAAACCGGTAAGGCACACTTGAGAGAACTATTAGGGATGGAGGGCAATTTAGATGGAGGAACTCTGGTGCCCCTCAGGTTTCTTGTTTTCTAATTCTGTTGATGGTCAAGTAGAGCTGGATACTGGGGGGAAGAACCCCCATCAGTGCTGAATTCTCTTACCTTGTGTTTTATTTTCCTGGGGACCCAGCCACTGCATTCCTAAGCTTGCACAGCTGTGATTACTACCACACTATCTATAGAAGATCAAGCCAGTCAAAATTCCAGCTTGCATGGGGACAAAGTTCATAGGGACATATCCCTAACTGAGGAGCAATTTGGTAACTACAGAAGGAGAAAAAAAATAATTCTTCCTTGAGAAAGTGGTTGTGAGTACAGACAGCTGTCCGTGTTCCAGTGAATGACCCCTATACCCATGTATGTATGAGAAGCACCAATTTGACTTAGTGGGAGAGGAGGCAGGGGTGAGGAAGAGGAGAAAGAGAAGGAGAAGAAAAGTTAGGAGGATGATGTGTTAAGGGAGATTCAGGGAAAGTTGGAGGAGTTAAATATGATCATATGTTCATTGCATGTATGTATGAAATTCTCAAGGAATATTTTTAAATAATAATTTAGGTTATAGTAGAAAAAATAAAAGGTAATATTAACAAAGGTTTTTGAAATATACAGATATGAGTAGAAACCCGACTTTCTTACCTACTGATGTTTTAGTACCTGAAAATATTAATTTTTTGAGTTTGTGGGTTTTCCACTTTAAATAAATAACATTTCAAATAAAGCAAAATGAACAAAATGGCATGCATTATTAAGGAAGAAAGTATTTATTCCTGTGTCCAATAAGTGTTGGATTCACTACTATTCATTAAGAGCTGTTGGGTGTTAGCTTAGGCCAATTTGCCAAACCACAATATGAATTTTTGCTTCTATTTTTACAGATAGAGAATAGTTGTCTGATGCAGCTAAACATAAACATGTAGACACATTAAAATATGTCTCTCCCTTTTCATATTAGGTGTCAAGTCTCCCTTTGGGCAGTTTGGGGTGCCAAGAATATCCTGATAAATTATGTGTGTGTTTAGTGAGACTGAGTTTTTCTATGTGATTTTTTTGATAAGTATAAGAATATGAGCAAATGTGGAGGAGAAAACTTAGCATAAGTTTTAGCCACATTTGATGTCAGATATGACTGATGAATGAGAATCTAGGTTCTGAATGCACAGGATGAGGAAACTCTTTGCCAACCACAAACAAGAAAGCACAGGAAGGTGGCGAAAGAGGAGCCCTGAGCTGTTGCGGGTGAAAACAGAAACTAGTGTAATCACTACAAAAATCAACACAGAGATTCCTCAAAAAATTAAAAACCCAACTACCATATAGCTCAGTTATACCATTCTTAGGCATACACCCAAAGGACTTCGTATCCTACCAGACACTTGCACATCCATGTCTGTCTGCATTCGCCACAAGAGCAAAGGACTAGAACCAGTGTCTTTGCCCATCAAAAGAAGAATGGAAAGCACAAGCATGCCCACATGATACACAATAGAATTTTACTTGGCTGTCAAGAAGAAAAGAAAGTATGAAATTTTCAGGAAAGTGGATGCAACTAAAAGAGAGGATGTGGACCAAGAGAAACACTCAAACTTGTGCAGCCACTTTGGAAGTCAGTGTGGCAGTTCCTCAGAAAACTGGGAATCAACGTACCACATAACCCAGCTATACCACTCTTGGACATACACTCAAAGGATGCTCAGTCATACCACAAGGTCACTTACTCAACTATGTTCATAGCAGCTTTATTGGTAGTTGCCAGAACCTGGAAACAACCTAGATGTCACTCTACCAAGGAATAGGTAAAGAAAATGTGCTACATTTACACAAAAGAGTATTATTCAGCTCTTAAAGTCAATGACACCATGAAATTTGAAGGCAAACAGATGGAACTAGAAAAAAAATCATCCTGAATGAGGTAATCCAGACTGAGAAAGACAAACATGGTATGTGCTCACTCATAAGTGGACATTACTTGTAAAATAAAGGATAACCATGCTACAATCCACAGACCCAGAAGGACTAGGTAACAAGAAGAGCTCATGGGGTAACACCCAGATCTTTTGGGGAAGGGGAAATAGAAGAGATTTTGTGAATGGAGGGGGTAGATAGGGATGGGAACATGAGCCACCAGGTTGTGGGAGACACAGAGAGGCTGAGTGCTGAGGGGGACAGCCTGGGCAGTCAGGATCAGGCAGAAGCCTGGAACAGGGAAATCTCCCAGGAGACCATGGGAAGGACCTCTTCCTTTGCTCTGACCTTGGGCTACATGTGTGTCTTTCTCTAGATAAGCATAGCTTCCAACAGCTCACAAAGGTAACTCAACTCTACTTAATGGCCTTTATCCCAAATTTAGGCCTATGGTGATTAATTCTCTTTTCTTGATCTCAATTCAGAACAGAGAAAATAATTACCAAACAGAGGACCTTTGAGACAAAAAGGATGTTTGCTTTAGCTCAGCCATAAATTCTCCAGAAAAACATTGAGGAGATGGGTTTTTTTGGGGGGCAGGGAGGCAAGGGTTGGTTTTTGAAAAAGGATCTTTGTGTAGCCCAAGCCGGACTGAAACTCACGATCCTCCTGCCTTCACATCCCTGTGCTGTGATCCCAAGCTTAAGTCACCACATTAGGCTGAAGTGCCTGCTCTTCAGAGAGGCATGGGATATGCCAGTAATACGGGGGCTCAGGAGAATCACATAATGGATGTAGAAAACTGACTGCCAATGCATGATGGGAATGATCTCCTGAAATTAAGATAATATAAAACAGCACATCTTCAGGTGGTGCGGGAGAACTGGAAGTATAGGCAGGTCAATCAGACAGGAAGTAGAGGTGGGGCAATGAGAACAGGAGAATTTTAGGAAGGAGGAAGCCCATTCCTGCCCAGACCACCAAGAAGTAAGATGTAACCTACCTGGCTGAGAAAGGTACCAAGCCATGTGGCCAACATAGATAAGAATAATGGGTTAATATAAGCTACAAGAGCTAATAAGTAGCCTGAGCTAATGGGCCAATCAGTTTTATAACTTATGGAGATCTGTGTGATTTTCTTTGGGGCTTGCTGGCTGTAGGAACTGGGCAGGACATAAACCCCAACAAGCCAGCCTTCATGTTACATTCAGGGTGATGATATTAGGTTCTTCTGAGTGAAATCTCATTCATTTGAGTCACACTAATTCAGAATCTAAGATAATCCAAACCAGATGGTATAACTTACTCTTGTCCTGCCAGGAAAGGGGGAAGAAGGGGGCACTTTAGGAGTAGTGGCTTCCATACAGATAAATGTCATGTTATAATTTTTGAACATTCACAGAGAAATTATGTAAAATGTCTAAATGGCATGTTACTTACTGATTTGGCGTACAGCACCGAGAAGAGCAGAGGACTGACCAGAGTGAACTCTGGAGTTGCTTGGACCATTCATCAGCCTCAAGGGCTCAGGAAAGCTACTTCTCCTCCTGAGACATCATGTTTCTCTATCAAAAGGGCACTTTACTCCTGTGCTATCAAAGCGCGAGTGCCCTTTGGAGACTTTCTTCCTTGGGAGTCTCTTGAAAGTTTTGCATAAATAACCAAAGGGAGTGCTAAGGAGGCAGTTCAGTTGGTAAAATGTTTACCGTGTAAGCATAAGGACCTGAGTTCAGATCCCTGGAATCCATGAAAAAGCTAGGCATGAAGATATGCTTCTATAATTCAAATGCTCTTGAGTTAGAGTCAGATTGGTCCTTGGAGCTCACTGGTCAATCGGCCTAGCCAAAATGATGAGCTCCAGGCTCAATGAGAGACCCTCTCTCAAAAGATACAGTGGAGAATAATTGAGAAGATACTTGATGTCACACGCACACCAAGTAAATCAGAAAGAAAACAAAAAGGACTTTTCTATACTACACACATCTCTTCCAGGCTATAACATGAAACATATTGGCCAAGGAATGTTGAATTCCAAGGCTGCTCTGAACATAAGCAGGCTAGCAAGCCAGGAGAGATTTGCGGACAGTGAGGAGCTTTCTTCCTGTTCCCCTCTGTCAATCTTGGCAGACATAGCAGGTCCCAACTTGTCTGGTTTCTATTTGTCTTTCTCTACACTGAAGTTTGTAGTAAAGAAGCTTGTTAGTGGTTAAGCTTCCCTCTGAATCATTCAAGTGAAAAATCTCTTATAATCATACATAATATTTGCTTAAGTTTTCTGTTAGTTACTTTTATGTTGTTGGGACCAAAATATCTGACAAGAAGTGACTTAAAGAGGGAAGGGTTTATTGTGGCTTCTAGTCCGAGGGGAAGTCTGTTCCAGGAGGAAGGTATGAAGGAGCATGAGGCAGCTGGTCCCACCTTGTCTCTGGTCAGGAAATAGAGAGATTAATTTGGTTTCTCTCTCTTGGTCTGAGATCTAGCCTGAGGGATAACACAATAAACAATCAGGGTTGATCTTCCATCGTGAGTGACTCTTTCTGAAAAGAAGCACTCAGACACAGAGATGTTTCCACAGTGACTCGAAATCCAGTCAAGTGGATGCTGAATTAGCCGGCACATTTCCTGTGTGTATATGAGTTTCTGCTAAGCTTCTCATTCACAAGGCTGTTGTCTTACTGGTTCTGTCTTTCAGAGAGGCAAGCCTCTGGTTCTAATGAAGGAGAGAGGTGAAGAAGAAAATGTGAAGTTTAAGTCACAGAAATCCTTCTGGGAACCTAGTTATTATTTCCTTTTATTATTTCCTATTATTTGCTTTCTTGTTAAATGAAGAGTTTCAGCCAAGGCTTGATGTCTAAACACGCTTCATTTTCTCTATCTATGAAATTATAATACTATGTCTGATGCAAAATGGAAACGTCAGAACCTGAGCGAAAGAGCAGGTGAGTAGTGCCTTGCATGGAGAAACCCTTCACAAATAATGTCTAACTTAATGCAGAAACTGAAATGTGCAAAGATGAAAATGCTCATCTTTAGCTATGGATAGAGAGAAAGAGCCTCAGTTAGTATTTTTGTTTTAAAGAAAATGACATTTTCTGAAAGGTTCCATTTATATAAATATATCCAGGAGCCAGAGAGACACCTCAGCTGGTGAAAGTGCTTGTGGCCAAGTTTGGTGACATGACTCTGATCCCTCAGGACCCACGTGTAGAGAGGAGAGAACCAGTTCTCAGACACTGTGGTCTGACCTCCACATGTAAGACATGGAATACACAAGCCAGTCCACATGTGTGCACACACAAACACATATATAAACATAATGTTCCATCAGAAAGGTATTAGCATTAAGAAAACCAGTTTCTTTGACTTTTCTTTTCTTCCTTTCCTTATTTTCATTTATTTAGTTAGTTTTGAAATAGTGTCTTACTATATACCTCTGGTTATCTTGGAACTTGCTCTATAGACCAGGTGACCTTGAACTCACAGAGATCTACTTGCCCTTGCCTCTAGAGAATTGGGATTAAAGGTGTGCACCACCACACCTGACATAAAACCTTTTTCTTTATTGTTCCTTCCTGGTGTTGGTTCCCTCTGCCTGTTTGATGGGCCCTAAATGGTAGGCATAGGGCTTTGTCCTGGTGTCACCTTCCATGCCTTATAGAACTGTATTTATTATGTCTGATGTCAAAGTGTGTTAAGCTGCATTTTGCTGACATTTTTCCCAACTAGAAAGACTTGGGTTGATTGTAGAATGTAAAGTGTTTACTCAAAAATGGTCCATTCTCCCAACCCAAACACATCAGCAGATCAGAGGCTACACAAGGAAAACATTTCACACCTGGGTGTTCTAGCTCAGATATTCATGTCTCTTCTTTCTGTCAAACATCCCGTGTCTAAACAGCAAAAGGAACAGTGTTCTGAGGGCATGGAGGGGTTTAGTGTTTGGTCTTTCCCTGGCTCTCAGTGGCCACTCCACTTGCTGGTGACAAAGAGACTAGAACTAATTTATTAGAGAACCCTGAGCAAGCAGCCACTTTAAAGAGTCATGCAACCCACATCTTCCCTTGGCCTTTCAAGCACCCACTTCCACAGAAGAGCTTCTGCCCTCGGCCAAACAAGCACCCTTTCTTTTTCAAGTATCATTGACGCTCATCTGAGTGAACTTTGGATGATGTTTGAAGACCGCTCATTGATTCAATATAGATTTGTATGAAAGCTGCATGCCCAGCAATGTTCTAGGTGCCAAGATTAGTACAGCATGGGCAAGACTCCATACCCACATGCCCATTCTCTTACACCTCACATTGTAGGAGAGACCAGTGAACAAGGAAGTTAAGCACATGGAAACCGAGAGAAATAAGTTTAAAAAGATACAGTGACGAGTGGCCACAAATGTAAGGAAGAAATGAGCTTTTAGAAATTAGAAAAGGGATCATAACATCCAGCTCCTTCATGCATATGACCACCCCATGGTGTGTGTGTGTAATAACAATTACTACTTCTATTAGTGATCTCTCCATAAGGTATAACAACCAAGCTAACATACAAAGAAGAAAAGTAGCGCCGATGATAATAAAGAACATATATTGAGCATCAGGCATTCTACTCCCCAAGTCCAAGTTCTCCATGGAATCCTTTCAAGTCCCAGAGGAGCTAATGTTTGGTTTGAACCAATAAGAAAGAATAAGAAGATAGCAGAGTAAAGTTGCTGCTCTGAAATCACAAAGTTAGTGACAGCCCTAGGGGACCCTGAGTCCCCAGCCCATGACCCTAAACAACCCTCTGCCACAAGTTAGGTACAGCTAATAGACTTAATTTAAAAAAACACCAAGAGCCATGAGGATTTTATTGTCTTCCTTGAGAGAGTGAGCCAAGTATAAGGCACATGCTCGTAATCCTACCAAAAGCTGAGGACCAGTAGTTCAGCTCACAGTGACTTCAAGGCCAGGTTGGGACACGTGAGACTTTATCTGAAGAAGAAAAAAAATAAACAGAATCATAAAAAAAAGGTTGGGCTTTGGTAGTACAGATCTGAAATCCCAGCACTTGGTGGGTAGAGACAGGAAGAGCAGGAGTTCAAGGAAATACTTAACTAAATAAATTTCTCAAGACCAGCCTGGGCTACATAATATTTTATCTCAAAAAGAAAGGGAGGGGACAGAGGGAGGGGAGGGAGGGAGGGAGGGAGGGAGGGAGGGAGAGAAATGGAAGAAAGGAAGGCAAGCTTGTAGTTCCTTTTGCTGTTTGACTTGGGGAGGCACCTACTAAATTCACCCCTTCCACTTCACCTCACTGTGAAGCCCACGCTGGTGGGAGGCGAGAAGTCAGCAGGCAATCCCTTTCTTGAGAGCTTTCTGGAGCCTCTTTGCTTGAACTAAAACAAGCAATTATAATCACAAAGGGGAAGCAAGACAACCCAGCAGAATGAAGTCTGAGTTCGCCAGGAAGGAAATGTAGGATGGTGAGACCAAGGTTACTGGAAAGAATTTGAGAACTGCTAACCAAGTATGCCCTGTACCCCATGAGTATCCTACAGCCAGGACTGCCAACTCAGCAACAAGAGCCAGGGTCCTAGGGAAGACTGATCAGTGCAGGCATGAGGGCTGACAGGACAGCTTAGCTCTTAGCCGCAGAGAGCAACAAGACAAAGCCCTCCAAATCCATGCTGTGCCCAGGCAGTTTCATTATCCTTTAATTATTTATATCCTGCTTTATTCCAGAAAAGATAAGACAGACTAGATGTGTGATGGAAAAGAGAAAGAAGAAAATCCTGGATAACCACCATAAAATAAGGACAAGAATAGAGTTATAACAGACATAATATACATAATAGACACTGTGAGGACCTCTAGATACACACAATTTCAGCCTGAGACTTGTTGAACACCTCACCCGGTGATACTACACACAGCCCCTAGAAGATTAAATGTGTCCATTGCCTTTATTTAAAAACTACTCTAATCAATGTTGATCTTGTCCAGCTGTGATGGAAAGCAAAGAGGGTTGAGCTCCATTCTGCAAGAGACAAGATGTCATGAGCAGAATGCAGGCCAGTCGATGGAAGGACTCACGACACCATGACCGAACAGTCCATGGAGGAAGCTGACCCACATCAACAACTAGAGAAATGGTGTCTAGTGTTGCGAAGAGGGAGACAGAGAGGATGGCGGGGGCGAAGGGCGAAGGTCTGGGGAGGAAGCGGAAAGGAAGAAAATTTCTCCAAGACAAGTCTAGCAACCACTCATGACGTCATCACGGGAAGTCATTCTGTCTCTGAGTCTTGTCTCTAAAATTGAGAAAATACTACCTCATGGGCTTAAGGGAAAGACCAGTTGTGACAAGAGGAGAGAGAGAAAGCATGTTGTAAACAAGGAGCTTATTACAAGAAAAAAAAAAAGCATAATCACTGAGGAGTGCTCTGATAGCATCCAAGACCAAGTACAAGTCTGTCTCATGTCTCATGGGGGATTATCTGGTTGAGTGCAGCTGAGCCAACTATTCCTGATCTTCCCCCGTGCTCTAGAACCATTGGTGCTATGTGCTTGGTCGACTCTTCCTGCTCTTCCTCCAAGGGCACCTACCCATCCATCCTCCAGGACACAGTCCTCTCTTTACACCTTTTTCCTTCCCTCCCTGGCCCACCAGGCTCCATCTACAGATGGCCCCTTACTAACCATTGTTTGCCTTGCGAATTGTTTTTTAACTTCATGATGCTGCACAAGTATCAACACACTCATAAGCAACCATATTTAGAGCTTTGAACTTTGATCTTTATCCAGGTAGGAACTAGAAGTATGATATCCTCTCCTGATCTTAGGCAGAGAAAACAAACAGCAGCCCCGAGCTAATTTTGCACCGTATTGTGCTGTTAACTTCTACTGTGTTCAGTAAGCTACGTATACACAATGCATTTTTCAACGGTATATTTTCAGCCTACAGCAGGCTGGCCAGGCTGTAACTCTATTGTAAGTGGAGAAGCATTGGTTTTCCGAAATAATAACGATGCTGTCTGTTAACATTTCAGTTTTCCTGTAGATCACGTTACTTGCTCGTAAGCTCCTCGGAAGGGAGGACTCAGCTGTCACATGCAGCTACTACCAGGATGCATAAGGAACTCAGTGTCTGTTCAATGGACCAGGAAAGAATAAGAGCGGATTCGAGATGTAAAAGATCACTGGCATGGGTCTCTTTTCTCTGAGGGTATCCTGGTACTGATCTGACTGCCACTCTTTCTTGAACCCAGCGTGTGGCACCCACAACCTTGACTGAAGTTAATATGTGCTAGAAACTGTCCTCCAAGCTAGGCGATTTCACAGTTCAAAGACACAGTCTAAAAAGCTTTTAAAAAATATGTTTGTATCTGATTTTTTTTATCGAATAACATGGATGAGGGTTCAATAAATCAGTTCAACAAACGTTTATCTTGAACTAAGTCCTTCTCGCTAAGCTTTTTACAACTTTGCACAGTTCAAAAGAAATTAAATCCTTCTATTACTCCTTCATTTGTTCATAAACCATTAATACATTGGTTAAAAGGAGCCTCTTAAGATGAAAAAAAAAATCCCTTCACTGAAGTTGTTAAGAGCACATTTCCCCTGAAACATGGAGGCCATCTTGCACAGAAGAGAAGCCAAAGCACACTAAGAAAGATAGTGTTGCCTTCTAGTCTGTCCTGTTTGAAGTCTCTGATTAAATACAGTTCCCTACAATGTATCTGTGTTTTCTGAATGCACATAAGATTGCAGTGGGCCATGCAAAGTAACTCAGCAAGTGAGATATTAAAACCTCCAGACATTTGCCATCAAATAGTGAAATGGAAATAGATGTTTTAGTCATCTCCAGAAGACTGGAAAAGTAAAAGGGCTCAGTCAGCCAAGTTCAGCTAACACATAACAAAGACCTTTTTCCCAAGCCTTAGAAAAAGCTTTTGCATCACAAGTGGTGGCACCATTGAATAAAGAGTCTTTAAAACAAGGTTGTTTAGAAACAATAGTTATTATCTTCCAGGACTCAGCCAGCTGGATGACAGCCAACCTTGGATTTGGATATTCCCATGAAGATAAAATATGACAATTAATTGACTTATGTCAGAAAATAAACTATCTTAAACAAAATGTAGTCCATGCCAGTCAAATGCTACAAGCAGATTATTTTCTCAGGAACTCATGTGGGCAATACATGGATGGGGGGATGTCTACAATAACAGTTATGATGTGTTTCCTCTCAGGAGTACAGCTTCCTTTCCCCATGAGCTATGTAGCAAAATTCCTTTGAAATGAACTACCTTTGGGCACTCCAGAACCACTGTAGGTGATAAACTGATCAAATAGTGTCCTAAATTCCCACACAGAAGTTACCCTGAATCAAGGATTTGCCTCACACAGTGAGAAACTGTAGAGGAGGTCGGTGCTCAGCTGTTTCAAGTCCATGGTCCTCAGTTGTTAGAAGCAGTGCTTGTCCCCTGTCAAATAACAGTGGACACAAGCAAGCCAAATCTGGAATTCAGCTCAACTTACTCTTAAAGTTCCATGTGCCACCCCAAAATGAATCTCTTCTGCATGTTCCCCATGAATTAGGATCCCAGAAGCTAAAGCACATTCTGAAGTTGTATCAAAATACACACACACACACACACACACACACACACACACCACACACACACACACACACACACACACTTACCACTAAAGACTAACTATACTTGCTTTATTAAGGAACAATTTTGACATATTTCTGTATTTACCAAAAGAAATGTAATGAAGTATGGCCCTAATGAGCAGTGGAGTGGAAGAAATCTCTAGAAGCAAAGAGACAATTAAAAGTCTGGTGATCAATCTAAAGAGGAAGAACAAAGGCAGTGACAATGGAAAAGCCAAGTCATAGAAAGAGACCCATGTATCTTCTGAGAAAGGCAAAACCATAGATCACATGTGTGGATAGCAGAATCTATGGACAATAGCTGGGGGATATTGAATAGTTGAGACTCCTAACATAAAGTATTATGAATGTGAGACAGATTGGCTCTGGAAGAAAGTCTTTCACATATCACTGCTATTGGCAGAGGAGGTTCTCCCTACAGGAAACAGTCTGGTTAGAATATGGCTATTGGTCCCTGACATAGATGGGGATCCACCTGTGGTCACGTCGCATTACTGTGGTTCTGGAACAAGTTACAGGAATGACAAGTCCTGTTGGAAAAGGTCCCGCCCCACCTGCAATTTCAACCTTCCCACTGTCCTCATTGAGCCTTGGGCCATTTTCATCTTTTTTCTGAACAGGTCACTGTCTAACATCATGGACACCCAGGTCAAACACTAAGTTCAAGAACAATAAACTAGAGTATAAGATTGTCAAGCCAGCCTTTGGAAATGAGCTGAGAGCTCAAGAGGAAGGCACAGCCAAGAGGATGTGATTGAAACGAGGCTTATAGCTGGGTTCAGAAGACAGGGGCAAGGGAGATGCTGGGGATGGTGAAACACAATGGGCCTGTGAAGGGTGATGAAGGCGTCAAAAGGGGAGAGTTGCATTCATAATCATTTTGGTCTACAGTTTCAAAGTACCTTTGAAACCAAATGGTACTGACTATTTGGGATAGATGTCTGAGTTCAAATTCAACCAACAGTCTTATTAATTCAGAAACAAGACCATATGTTTAATCTTCTTTCCCTCCAATGGTCCCAGTGATTTTTAGCAAGAATTCCAAACCCACTCAGGAGGGTGAACTGGGCTTTCTTTCTTTTCCTCCAGTGGCATCCCTGGTAAGTCAGCAACTCTGTAGTAAGTTCCTTCTCCAAAGACCTTCCTGCATCATCTGTTAAATGACCTCCCAGTTCATGCCAAACTGCCAACCTGTAAATCTCATATAGGTATCTCATCTTTACCCTATGATAACCATCGTAGCCCCCAAATGGCAAAGCTCTGTTGAGAAAACACAACACTCTCTCAACGCAATGCATAGATATAGTAAAAACTAGTAACTGCTGCATGTAAGTCAAAAACCATGGAGCACAGCTGGAAAAGAGGCGGGTGAATAATTCACACACGTACATCTGATACACACGGGTCAGAGAATGCAATGGGAAATAAAAGGAGAAGGATGCTCAGATTTGCCGTGCACTGGAACATCAAGATATTCTACTTCGTTTGAGTTTTCACCGAGATAGGTTGGAATTTAATCCCACAAATGCATGTTTACATCACATCACCTTTCACCCCAAAATAGAAGTCTACGCTATCGTGGAATGTACGATTACATTTGGGGAGAATCTGTAGCATCGGTTAGATTGAGGAAAGCAAGGAAGAAAGGAAAATTATTTCTCCCAACCTTCCCACAATGCTCTAGACACATCTGTTCAAGCCTTCCATCAGGGCCTTTCAGGGCCTCTCTTCACCACCCATGCAACCTGCAGGAGCCAGTTCTTCACTCTCACGTCTTCCCTGTGCCTTCCTGACCTGTTAGCTCCCACCTACAGATGGTTCCTGACTTACGGATGTTCGACTGGGTTTTTTGTTTGTTTGTTTTGGTTTTGGTTGTTTTTTTTGTTTGTTTGCTTTCATTTTTTTACTTTTTAGTGTTTGGGGGATCTGAAACACTCTTCTGGCCTTCTTGGGCACACACACACATACACACTAATTAATTAATTAATTGTTAAGACTCCTTTTTTTAGAAAGATAGTTGTAAGGAACAATGAAATTTTTCATTATTCCACCACACCTGAAAATGCTCTCTTAACATATATCAGAATTTGGAAATCAACGGAAACAGTGTCTCACTCCCATATGGACTGAAGACTCCTGGGCTGGCACCAGGTCAGTGGCATGAGCACCAGCAGACTTGCCCTTCGGGCTCTAGACTTCTCTGCATCTGCACAGCCTGGCTGGTCCCGTGTTTGGAGTAAAGCACAAAGCAACAAAAGCTGCCTCAAGCAGCCTTTTGCCTGAGGTACTTCTGGTGGGGGTGAATGTGCTCAAGCCCAGTTGCGAAGAATAACTCCAAGCACCCTGGAAAAAGGATAGGTTTCTAAAGAAACCCCCATGTAGGGAATGTGCCCCCTTCTTACTGGCCCATCTGTAGCTATGAATCTCCAGTAATGCAGCAGAGACAGCTCAATACACAAGAACATTCTGAAAGTATTGTAAGTGCCAGAGTCATCGCTTCTTGTATTTCCAGTAAAATCTTCCAGCCGAGCCAATAGGAAACTCTCATTCCCAAATGGGGAGCCTTTCGGCGAGTGATGGACCAAACCGAAAGAATGCTCTAAGGAAGAAGAGAATGAGAACATGCCAAAAGGAAAAAAGAAATGAGGGAGGGAGGGAG